>NC_074694.1:30085118-30422618 GCF_029448725.1 Salvelinus fontinalis
TTCGCATAGAGTTGCCATCGATAAAATGCAATTGTGTTCATTGTCAGTAGCTTATGCCTTCCCATACCATAACCCCACCACGGGGCACTCTGTTCACAATATTGACATCAGCAAACCGCTCGGCCCCACACAACGCCATACACATGGTCTGCGGTAGTGAGGCCGGTTGGACGTACTGCCAAATTATCTAAAACGACGTTGGAGGTGGCTTATGGTAGAGAAATTAACATTGAATTATCTGGAAACAGCTCTGGTGGACATTCCTAGTCAGCATGCCAATTGCACACTCCCTCAAGACATCTGTGGCATTCTGTTATGTGACAAAACTGCACATTTTAAGATTGGCCTTTTATTGTCCACAGCACAAAGTGCACCTGTGTAATAATCATGTTGTTTAATCAGCTTCTTGATATGCCACACCTGTCAGGTGGATGGATAATCTTGGCAAAGGAGAAATGCTCACTAACAGAGATGTAAATACATTTGTGCACAATATTTGAGAGAAAGAAGATTTTTGTGCATATGGAACATTTATGGGATCTTTAATTAAAGTTCATGAAACATGGGACCAACACTTAACATGTTTAGTATATTTTTGTTCAGTCTACATCTCTTGCGTAGCCGGCACTGGGGAGGGGTCGGAACAAGAGACATAAAAAGAAAATTATATTTCGACCCCGTCCTTGTCATGGTAACCTGACAGTGACGTCATTGATCAAAGTTCTAATTCCTCTGACAGAACGCACCCGTTTTATTTCTTCACATCAACAACCGTATGTTAACTATTTTTAGCTTGCCATACTTGTAAATCATTTGTAAATAATTACCTTGTAATGTGTTAATTGTATGCTTATGCATCCTTATTTCGACACCAAATCCACCACTGGTGTGCGTAGCCAAAGAGCGTCATTCTCATGTCTTCCAATAAATGTAAACGCCAGGAGTTTGCTAAACAGCATTGGCACTTGGATTAGAACTGGTGCTATGGTCAAATGACATGAAAATAGAGCTCTTTGGTCATGCACACCAGTGGTGGGTTTGATGCCGAAATAAGGATGCATAAGCAGAAAAGAACCCCATACCTACTGTAAAATATGGCGGTGGATATTTGATGGATTTTTTTATTTTTACACATTTTCGTGATATCTAAATTGGTAGTTACAGTCTTGTCCCGTCGCTGCAACTCCTCTATGGACTCGGGAGAGGCAAAGGTTGAGAGCCATGCGTCCTCCGAAACACGACCCTGCCAAGCCGCACTGCTTCTTGACACACTGCTCCCTTAACCCGGAAGGAAGCCGCACCAATGTGTCAGCGGAAACACCGTCCAGCTGGTGACCGAAGTCAGTTTGCAGGCGCACAGCCTGCCGCAAGGAGTCGCTAAAGCGCGATGGGACAAGGAAATCCCTGCCAGCCAAACCATGCCCTAACCTGGACGACGCTGGGCCAATTGTGTGCCGCCTCATGGTTCTCCCGGTCACGGCTGGCTTTGACACCGCCTGGGATCGAACCCGGGTCTGTAGTGACGCCTCAAGCACTGCGATGCAGTGCCTTAGACCGCTGCGCCACTTGGGAGGCAGATATTGTTGGACTAGGGCTCCCGAGTGGCGCAGCAGTCTAAGGCACTGCATCTCAGTGCAAGAGGCGTCGCTACAGTCCCTGGTTCGAATCCAGGCTGCATCACATCCGGATACATGGATTGAATTGAAAAGGGCAGTCCATAAGTGCAGAGGAAGGATATGGTCTAAAATGGTCTGAAATCCCTCCCGATGTGTTCTTAAAACACTTCAGAAAAAGGCTCATGCCGTTATCCTCACAAAGAGAGGTATTGGGTAAACGGGTGCCAATAACTTTGACCAATATCTTTTTGAGAAAATAAATTATTACTGAATAATAATAAAAAAATCTGAGAAATTGTATTAGTTTAAAATAATATAATTTGCCAATTTTTTGTTGTTGCATACAATAATAGCTCAGTACTTGTATTATTTATTTTATACAGTCATTTTTACCAAGGGTGGCAATCATTTTGGACCTGGCTGTATGCTAAAGGAAAATGCAGTTATTCGGGAGCGATGGGGACTTGAGACAGTAGTTTTGACCTTAGAAAAACAGTAAACATTGTAAACATTGACTCAAGTCTGGACTGGAAATTTGAGTCTTGACTCTAAATGAAGACCTGAGACCTGACCTGCTTATTGCGAGTTCAAGATTGTATGATCTTGGAGAGTGTATTTGCATCGTGTACTGTATATAATATGCTTGTGGTACTTAGGGGATATGCTAGTACCAATGAGGGGAAGAAGAAAAAAATCGATAGTTACATATCGGGATATTATTTTTGACGATATATTGTATCATTGACAATATTGCAATATTATTTTAGCGCTAGTTGGCTGTACCTGCACCAAAACTCCAGTATTTTTTCTTCATAGCTTGTTCTCCATCTTCTTTTAAAATAGGGCGAAAAATACGTTTTCAGCACTTTTACATTAAATCACATAATCGAATCACAATACATAAAGAATTGTGAGAATCGCAATACATATCGTATCGGCACCAAAGTATCGTGATAACATAGTATTGTGAGGTCCCTGTCAATTTCCAGCCCTACATGATATCTTTACTTACTCGTGCTGCTTGCATATCTCCTCTATGTCTGCGTTCTCCGTGTTGCAGTTGGACTTGCGGGCCTTGTCCAGCTCCTTCTCCAGCTCCGACCGGTGTGCGTTCTTCATCGCCTCGATCGCTGGGGCAACCAAAACAAAGAACGTTGTTATTGGGGCAGAGCTCTGGCATAGCCGGCCCATCTGCTAACTAAAAAAACGAAATCAAATCAAATTGTATTTGTCACATGCGCCCAACACAACAAGAAATAGAGTTAAGAAAAAATTTACTAAATAAACTAAAGTACATTTTTTTATTAAAAGTAACAATAAATAACAATAACAAGGCTACAGCGCCTTGCAATATTATTCATCCCCCATGGCGTTTTTCCTATTTTGTTACATTACAACCTGTAATTTAAATGGATATTTGGATTTCATGTAATGGACATACACAAAGGAGTCCAATTTGGTGGGGGGGAAAAAAACTGAAAAGTGGTGCGTGCATATGTACACTGGGGAGAACAAGTATTTGATACTGCCGATTTTGCAGGTTTTCCTACTTACAAAGCATGTAGAGGTCTGTAATTTTTTATCATAGGTACACTTCAACTGTGAGACGGAATCTAAAACAAAAATCCAAAAAATCACATTGCATGATTTTTAAGTAATTACAATTTTTTTTAATTCCGTCTCTCACAGTTGAAGTGTACCTATGATAAAAATGACAGACCTCTACATGCTTTGTAAGTAGGAAAATATAAAAAATATTTTGCATCTTCAAAGTGGTAGGCATGTTGTGTAAATCAAATGTTCCAACCCCCCCACCCAAAAAATTATATTTTAATTCTAGGTTGTATGGCAATAAAATAGGAAAAATGCCAAGGGGGGATGAATGCTTTCGCAAGCCACTGTATATACAGGGGGTACCGGTACCGAGTCAATGTGTGGGGGTACAGGTTAGTCGAGCTAATTTGTACATGTAGGTAGGGGTAAAGTGACTATGCATAGATAATAAACAGCGAGTAGCAATAGTGTAAAAACAAAGGGGGGGTCAATGTAAATAGTCCGGGTGGCCAGCTGGAGCATTTTGGACCTAGACTTGGCGCTCCGGTACTGCTTGCCGTGCGGTAGCAGAGAGAACAGTCTATGCCCCCAAAAAAGTGGTAACTGTGGTTGAAAGAAAAATCCACTATTTTAAAGCATAGCCCAAAGACCATGGTAACTCACAATTATGGGTTTGCGAACACAATTGAACAAAATACTTAATGTTAGCCTGATGCTACTGCTAGCAAGGGACACTCGGCCTATATGATTACTAATGTGCTAATGCTAATAGCTATCATAATTACTACTGACCGGCTATGGTAGCGGCAGTCTCCTCGGCTAGCAGCCTCTCCTTTTCCTCGTGTAGGTTTTCCAGCTCTCTCTGGTGTTTCCTCTGCAGCTCGTCGATCACCTTCTGGTGGGAATCCTCCATGGCAGTAAAGCCCCTCTCACAGGTGGCCTATTAATGGAAGGTAATGTGGGAAAAGTGAGTCCACATGCAACCATAAGCTAGGGCCAAGAGTTTTTCCTGTCAGACCATGTGCCATGACTACGAAAAACTCTATACATTATAACAAGGGTCAAGAGGGCCATAAAATGTTTTCCTGGACAAGTCAAACTCTGGATCTAGTTAAAGCCAATCAACTCTGATCCAGATCTTGTCCAGTTCAGGAAAAACTCCTGGCCCTAGCATCAACCACTGCTGACCATCCATTCATTGACACTGATCACAAACACCGAGCTAGCTACTGCACATTTAGCCATGAGCAACATAAGCATATGGTACAAAGTATTAAGAAAACAACCGAATACACAATATGTTAAAGGAATGCGTAGGCAGCGAGAACGTAATGTGATTGAGAAGGCTGTGTTCCCTGCAACAGTAAAGGTATTCAACCACTGCCAGGTTTTTAGCTAAGTAAACTCTGGGCCGCTTGCAAATAAAACACCTATTACAACTTTGGTTCATGTCTAGTGTGATATTGTTTGCTGTCTAGGGCGGCAGGTAACCTTGCGGTTAAGACCGTTGGGCCAGTAACCGAAAGGTTGCTGTTTTGAAACCCCGAGCTGACAAAGTGAAGCATCTGCTGCTGTGCCCTTAACAAGGCACTTAACCTGAATTGCTCCTGTATGTCACTCTGCTAAATTACTCAAATGTAAAAGTCTATAATTTGAAAAACCTAGAATCTGTTACCATTGAACTAATCTTTGGTAGAATGTAGGAGGTTAAGATGAGACCAAACAAAACACTGGATAATAGGCTGACTGTGAGGACAGACAGTGGAATCTGATGTGTCGTCATCGTGAGGTGGCAGGGCCAGCCTGTCTGTGGACTGCCTTTCAGTAGTATAGACCAGAGTTTCCCCAAACTTGGTCCCGGGACCCCAACGGGTGTACGGCTGGACGATATATCGAAGTAATTTGATTAACTCTAATGTATGCTTTTGCGCGATATTCCAAATGCCTGTATCGCAGAATCAAGTTTTTTTGTATTTCTCGTTTTTTTTGCGTTTATGTCCGCTTGTTCTCATGTTGTCGTTTTGGTCTCGTTCGCTCCTTCTGTGCTGTGCACCTTCCCATTTACACCAGAGATCTGTACATAACTATAACATACTCATGTCTCCGCCTAAAACAATGGGAGTCGTTGGCGGGAAGGCAGGCGACAAGCTTAGGTTCAAATAAGCGCATAGGTTTTTTTTGACAGATTTTGTCGAGAGTGAAACCTCCCGGTTTGCTTCTTTGTCCCAAGCCCCTCCCATTACCACTCACAACAACAAAGATGAGAGATCACTTCTTCCTCTCTGACAAACGGTTTCAACTTGTTACACGGAGACATTATTTTACTGTAATAGAGGAGAAGATAACCTTTCAAACCATACATTGTTTGTTTCAACTCCTCAAATTTCGAGAAGACCAATGAACATTAATTCTGGAAATGTAATGCTCAGTGCCACATATCGCTAGCAGCCTTGAAATCAAATAAAGATTGTTATACTAGCTGTTTAGTCTGTGTTTTATAAATGTGCAATAAGCATAAAACAAATATATAAAGGAACTGGCAACTCGTTCTCATTCTGAGAAATAAGGTAGGCCACTTGATTTCAGCATCTGACAATATGGACAGGCTAGCATGCTGTTCAAACAGTTGGCGACGGACAGAAGGTTGTGTTAATAACAATTCAACTGTTTGGCCTTGAATTCAGAGCTTGTGAAATTATAGTTCGATCCAAGTGCTTGGGCTTGTGCTTGAGAGCTTGTTTTTGAGGTGTTCATTTTCTATAATGCCTGCTACATTATTAGTGAATGTGCATTATGCATGGTTCTGGTTAAATTTAAAGTTACAAAAAACAGGTACAACTATTTTTTATAAAATAATTTAATTATAAGTGTATCTTACGGTTGTGGAAGGCATTTATTCAGCCTAGGTTCTGGATAATATGGAGTGGGTCTTTTTCCAAATAGGGCTATCTTCTGTACACCACCCCTACAGTACCTTGTCAAAACACAACCGACTGGCTCAAACGCATTAAGAAGGAAAGAAATTCCACAAATTTACTTTTAACAAGGCACACCTGTTAATTGAAATGCCAATAGTGTGCAAAGGGTGGCTATTTTGAAGAATCTCAAATATAAAATATATTTAGATTTGTTAAAACACTTTTTTGGTTACGACATGATTCCATGTGTTATTTCATAGTTTCGATGTTTTCACTTCTATTCTACAAAGTAGAAAATAGTAAAAAAATAAATAAATTTAAACTCTGAAATGAGTAGGTGTCCAAACTTTTGACTGGTACTGTATATTGTGAATCGGCCATAAATTTGAGAAAATTGAGATGAGTTTTAGACCATATCGCTCAGCCCTACCTGGGTGCATATATTATTTTTCCCCCCTAGCACTACACAGCGGATTCAAATAATCAAAGCTTGATGATGAGTTGAGTATTGGAATCAGTTGTGTAATGCTAGGGCAAAAGCCAAAACGTGCACCCAGGGGAGGTCCCAGGACTGAGTTTGGGAAACCTTGATATAGAGAAAGGAGTCTGGCGAGATGAGGTGGGGGTAATCCTGATCAACACGGCTTTAGAAAGAGCCATTCACAATGCTATTATAATTACAGTGCATGTTTCCACAAGAGGGGATTTCAATAGCCTTCCGACCAGCTCGACCCAAAACCTACTTCCGTCCTCTATTCAGCGCTGCTAATCCGAGTACTCAGTCAACGGTGCTGTCCTATGCTCCCTCTCTAGCCAAAGTCTGTTTTCACAGGGATAAGTCCCCAGTGCTCGGGAAACTGGCCCAGATGGGAACAAACTGAGAGACAGAGTGAGCCAACTTCCTGGCTGGATATACAGTTGAAGTCAGAAGTTTATATACACTAAGGTTGGAGTCAATAAAACACTTTTTTTCAACCACTCCAAAAATTTCTTGTTAACAAACCACAGTTTTGGCAAGTCGGCTAGAACATCTACTTTGTGCACGACATAAGTAATTTTTCCAACAATCGTTTACAGTCAGATTATTTCACTTATAATTCACTGTTTCACAATTCCAGTGGGTCAAAAGTTTACATACACTAAGTTGACTGTGCCTTTAAACAGCTTGGAAAATTCCCGAAAATTATGTCATGGCTTTAGAAGCTTCTGATAGGCTAATTGACATTTGAGTCAATTGGAGGTGTACCTGTGGATGTATTTCAAGGCCTACCTTCAAACTCAGTGCCTCTTCGCTTGACATCATGGGAAAATCTAAATAAAATCAGCCAGACCTCAGAAAAACAATTGTAGCCATCCACAAGTCTGGTGCATCCTTGGGAGCAATTTCCAAACGCCTGAAGGTACCACGTTCATCTGTACAAACAATAGTACGCAAGTATAAACACCATGGGACCACGCAGCCGTCATACCGCTCAGGAAGGAGACGCATTCTGTCTCCTCGAGATGAGATGAACGTACTTTGGTGCGAAAAGTGCAAATCAATCCCAGAACAGCAAAGGACCTTGTGAAGATGCTGGAGGAAACAGGTACAAAAGTATCTATATCTATAGTAAAACGGGTCCTATATCGACAGGCCCGCTCAGCAAGGAAGAAACCACCGCTCTAAAACCACCATTAAAACGCCAGACTACGGTTTGCAACTGCACACGGGGACAAAGATCGTACTTTTTGTAGAAATGTCCTCTGGTCTGATGAAACAAAAATAGAACTGTTTGGCCATAATGACCATCGTTATGTTTGGAGGGAAAAGGGGGAGGCTTGCAAGCCGAAGAACACCATCCCAACCGTGAAGCACGGGGGTGACAGCATCATGTTGTGGGGATGCTTTGCTGCAGGAGGGACTGGTGCACTTCATAAAATTGATGGTATCATTAGGCAGGAAAATGATGTGGATATATTGAAGCAACATCTTAAGACATCAGTCAGGAAGCTGAAGCTTGGTCGCAAACGGGTCTTCCAAATGGACAATGACCTCGAGCATACTTCCAAAGTTGTGGCAAAATGGCTTAAGGACAACAAAGTCAAGGTATTGGAGTGGCCGTCACAAAGCCCTGACCTCAATCCTATAGAAAATTTGTGGGCAGAACTGAAAAAGCGTGTACGAGCAAGGAGGCCTACAAACCTGATTCTGTTACATCAGCTCTGTCAGGAGGAATGGGCCAAAATTAACCCAACTTATTGTGGGAAGCTTGTGGAAGCCTACTCAAAATGTTTGACCCACGTTAAACAATTTAAAGGCAATGCTACCAAATACTAATTGAGTGTGTGTAAACTTCTGACCCACTAGGAATGTGATGAAAGAGATGAAAGCTGAAATATATAATTCTCTACTATTATTCTGCCATTTCACATTTTTTTAAATAAAGTGGTGATCCTAACTAACCTAAGACAGGGAATTTTTACTTGGATTAAATGTCAGGAATTGTGAAAAAACTAAGTTTAAATTAATTTGGCTAAGGTGTATGTAAACTTCCAACTTCAACTGTATGGGGAACACTTCCTGTTGTGACTTCACAACAAGCAACACGTGCCCTTTGTTTAGTGTGTGTGTGGCCCATTTCCTGTTTAATGGGGCGGCTGGTGTATAGTATACAACTACACTATTGAGAAATTTGCAAACAAAGTGTGGGTCTAACTGAGGGAATGTGCTGTTCAAGAGATGAAACCTGTCCTGCACACACAGCAGCCATCTACGACCAGGAAGAGCACTGCTACTGCACAAATACCTGGCTACCACCTGTCCATCCCTATACACAACAACAATACAAAGATTATATCACCAGCAGCAACAAAAGACATGGAATAGCATATGTCTTGCATTTCATGTCAGCTGTGCATCCAACTGTGGCGTAAACCTGACTAGAAGATCTACAGGTAACTGCCAAAATAAAGGAAACACCAACATAGTCTCAACAAGTGTCTTAATAGGGCGTTGGGCCACCACAAGCTTACAGAACAGCTTCAGTGCGCATTGACATAGATTCTACAAGTATCTGGAACTCTATTGGAGGAATGCGATACCATTGTTTCATGAGAAATTACATCATTTGTAGTTTTGTTGATGGTGGTGAAAAAAGCCACTCCAGAATCTCCCTTAAGATTAAATTGGGTTGAGATTTGGTTACTGAGAAGCCTTTTTCAAAGTCACAGAGATCTCTTCTTACAGTCATGTTAGCCAAAATAATGGGCAACTGGGCATTTTATACATGACCGCGAAGCATGATCGGATGTTAAATGCTTAATTAACTTAAGAACCACACCTGTGTGGAAGCATCTGCTTTCAAAATACATTGTATCTCTAATTTACTTAAGTGTTTCCTTTATTTTGGAGGTCACATGCATGTTTCTTTCCTGAGGTTTACAACCCATGCCATCTGCTTAGAAACAGTCTCCATTCAAGACTAATAAACACATGCAGAAAACAACAGCTCTTAAAACTATTCATATACAGTCGTGGCCTAAAGTTTTGAGAATGACACAAATATTAATTTTCACAAAGTCTGCTGCCTCAGTTTGTATGATGGCAATTTGCATATACTCCAGAATGTTATGAAGAGTGATCAGATGAATTGCAATTAATTACAAAGTCCCTGTTTGCCATGCAAATGAACTGAATCCCCCAAAAACATTTCCACTGCGTTTCAGCCCTGCCACAAAAGGACCAGCTGACATCATGTCAGTGATTCTCTCGTTAACACAGGTGTGAGTGTTGATGAGGACAAGGCTGGAGATCACTCAGTCATGCTGATTGAGTTCGAATAACAGACTGGAAGCTTCAAAAGAAGGGTGGTGCTTGGAACCATTGTTCTTCCTCTGTCAACCATGGTGACCTGCAAGGAAACACGTGTTGCCATCATTGCTTTGCACAAAAAGGGCTTCACAGGCAAGGATATTGCTGCCAGTAAGATTGCACCTAAATCAACCATTTATTGGATCATCAAGAACTCCAAGGAGAGCTGTTCATTTGTTGTGAAGATGGCTTCAGGGCACCTAAGAAAGTCCAGCAAGCGCCAGGACCGTCTCCTAAAGTTGATTCAGCTGCAGGATCGGGGCACCACCAGTACAGAGCTTGCTCAGGAATAGCAGCAGGCAGGTGTGAGTGCATCTGCACGCACAGTAAGGCAAAGACTTTTGGAGGATGGCCTGGTGTCAAGAAGGGCAGCAAAGAAGCCACTTCCCTCCAGGAAAAACATCAGGGACAGACTGATATTCTGCAAAAGGTACAGGGATTGGACTGCTGAGGACTGGGGTAAAGTCATTTTCTCTGATGAATCCCCTTTCCGATTGTTTGGGGCATCCGGAAAAACCTTGTCCGGAGAAGACAAGGTGAGCGCTACCATCAGTCCTGTGTCATGCCAACAGTAAAGCATCCTGAGAACACTCATGTGTGGGGTTGCTTCTCAGCCAAGGGAGTGGGCTCACTCACAATTTTGCCTAAGAACACAGCCATTAATAAAGAATGGTACCAACACATCCTCCGAGAGCAACTTCTACCAACCATCCAGGAACAGTTTGGTGACGAACAATGCCTTTTCCAGCATGATAGAGCACCTTGCCATAAGGCAAAAGTGATAACTAAGTGGCTCGGGGAACAAAACATCAATATTTTGGGTCTATGGCCAGGAAACTACCCTTAATACCATTGAGAACTTGTGGTCAATCCTCAAGAGGCGGGTGGACAAACAAACCCCACAAATTCTGATAAACTCCAAGCATTGATTATGCAAGAATGGGCTGCCATCAGTCAGGATGTGGCCCAGAAGTTAATTGACAGCATGCCAGGGCGGATTGCAGAGGTCTTGAAAAAGAAGGGTCAACACTGCAAATATTGACTCTTCGCATCAACTTCATGTAATTGTCAATAAAAGCCTTTGACACTTATGAAATGCTTGTAATTATACTTCAGTATTCCATAGTAACATCTGACAAAAACATCTAAAGACACTGAAGCAGCAGACTTTGTGGAAATTAATATTTGTATCACTCAAAACTTTGCTACGACTGTACAGCTGGAGCCTGATCATAAATTACGTGTGTAATTCTAATACACATCTACAACATAATGTAATGTAGAGAGACCATGACAATGGAGGATTTTTTTTTTACCTGGAAATACTCTGTAGTCAAAATATATACAAACATAGGATCTACGACATATAGAAACATCTGGGTAACTCTACGTTTACATACAGTACCAAAGATTCTGGGTAGACGATCATCAGGGAATGACTTGTGGTTAGTAAACTTTTCAGTTGCGATTAGATCTTGCTTTACATTTCTTACTTTTAAGCATTACTTTTCCAAAAAAGTAATTACGTCTAAGCTTCAAGTATTCTGCAATGTTTTGAATGCCTGTCAATTATCATGAATTGTTAATCAGCAAGTCAGGAGGGGAAAAGTTGAACGTTTAGCCAGTTAAAGCAACATCACAACATCAAAGACAAAAAGGCATCTTCAAATGCAGCTGATTTCATTCTCAAGAAAAAAAGCAATATATCCACCTCATTACCTAAATAATGTGTCTGTTGAGGATAACTCAATAGTTAGACAGGTCTAAAAGGGGTTCAACCATTTGTCTTCGACACTTCTAATATACAACACCAATTGAAGAAAGGAATCTGTCATCAAGCACATCAAACTGTGCCTTCTGAGGAACTCATTTCATCAGCAACTATACTTTATGGTATGATAAGGGGCAATTTACCATTGGATGTGAAAATATGCTGATAGAGACTATATAACATGACTTAAAAATAAATTCTGTCAGCCTGACTTTCATGTGACTTTAGGACAGGTTCTGGTAAATCTCTCTAGGCAGATAGGTTGCCTCCCACATTAACAATGTTCCAGTTGCCCTAGTTCTGGGAGTTCTAGTTAACTAACCTTTTCCTGTGAAACAAAATGGGTTCCTCAGCACACAACTAGTGTCAACAACCACATGCACTGAACAGTGAATTAGTCAACCATGCAACATTGGAGGATACTGTTTTACAAAGAAAAGGACAGCAGAGTGAGCAGAGCAGGGTTAGAGGGGAAAGGGGGGTAAGGGCAGGTAGGAAGGGGTCGGGGAGGGTGGGGGGTGCCACAAGGAGACAGAAGGCATCACGGACGGAGGAACAGCAAGTACAAGGAATGGCTTCCACCTTCAGGTTCTCCAGGTCTTTGTCGTATTTCAGCCGGAGGGTAGCTGCGTCACCCTGGTGCTCCCTCCGCTTAATCTCTTCCGTCATGGTTGAGACCTGGGCCACCAGATCCTGGATTTGCTCCTTGAGGGCAGAGGTTGTGGAGGTCTCAGGGGACATCGTCCCATCCTCTGCCCCAGTGAGATAGCTTCCTCCTGGGGTGACATCCATCTGGTGGTGGAACTTCTCCAGCAGAACACTCCTCTCCATCTCGTGTTTCTTCTTCAGGTTCTCCATACAGACAGTCAGAGAGTCGATCTCCTTCACGTTCTCTTCACGTTCTAAACGCATTATCTCGGCCACCTTTGCCACCTCCTGTCTCAGCTTTTCTGTTTCCTGTGCATAGACGTCCTTGATCTCCCGCAGCTCCAGCTTGTGCTTGGCCACCATGTCCTGTAGCTGAATGGCCTTGTCCAGGGAGTCAATGGGCTCTCCTTCGATCTGAATGTGTGTTATTGGTCTAGTATCTTCACTCATAGGGCTTTCAAGGCTCGACAGATAATTCTGTATATCCGCCATTTTGGAATGTAGATCTTGGTTCAGTTCTCTCAGTAGAGAGCAGTTTGCACAGTCAGAGTTGCCAATCGGACGTTTTTCAAGCATTGTTTCTTTCAGCTCTTTCTCGTGTTGGAACTTCAGCCTGCTGATGAGATAGGACATGTTGGCTTCTGTGGCTGCGTCTTCAAGGTGCTCAGACCATTGTTTCTTTAGTTTGCTGGAATCAAAGCTAGCTAGGACCAAGGACAGGAGCCTGTCATTAGTGGATGTCTCAATTGTGGAGGCAATTAGGTTCAATAAAAACACTTTATCTTGCAATGCCTCTGTTAAATCTTTCAAAATGAGAGTGTTGGTGTCATTATCAAGCCAGCTGGACCAATTCAAAAGGTCTGCTTCCATGGTCTGTGCAGTCACAGCCATCTCATTATCAACTTCCATCTTTGGTCGAGGACAAATCCTGTTCATCAACAGCAACATGCTCTTCTCAGCTACCATACGCTCTGCCACACGCCTTTCAAAACTACATGAACTTCCACCTTCCGTCTCGCCTGGGTTAACCTCTACAGCACTTAATAGACGACTACAGAACTCTGCCTCGAATACCAACCTTTTCATTACTCTCTGACTTACTTCATCCGGCTCCTCTTCAAAGGACCCAAGGCAGTCTGTGATATGTAAAGTGCTTTTCATATCAATTAGCGTTTTGTCCACACTAATATCTACCTTCGCTAACACTTCTAGCACCTTACTAAGGGCCTCAGACTTCATCTTTACCCCACCTACTAATTGCTTTATAACACTTTCGTCTACTACCTGCCTCTCACTTGTCTGCATCAACTCTTCATTAACATTCACTTCTTGTTCCCCCCGAGCTGACTTTGCCTCTAATTTTGCTCGCATCATCCTAATCTCATTCTCTGCCTCTATAAGTTTTTGACTCTGGAGTCTCTCAGATTCCTGGTTTCTAGTTTTAAGTTCAACCGTCTGAGCTTGAAGTTCTCTACAGAGATGCTGTGTGGACTGAAGGAGCGCTTCCTTTTCTAAGAGCTTGGCCTCTGTGCCCTCCAGCTGCTCTTTGAGTTTCTCCTTAGGGGGCGCATCGTCACCTTCTTTGGCCATTTGGAATCCCAGACCTGTGAGAGTGGCCTCTTTCAGCTGCAGTCTTCTCTCTGTGTCATTCAGGCTGTTTCCTAGCACCTCCAAGGTGACCAGCGCCTCATGAAGCTTCACAGATTTCTCATTCAGCTCACGCTCATAGACCTCCCTGTCAATAGCATGGGCTTCGCTCTCCGCTAGTCTGGCCCTAACTCCGTTCAGCTCCTCTAGGATCAGTAGGTGCTGTTTCCCACCTTGCAAGTTGATTAGCTCATCTTTAAGCCTATCTATCTCCCTATCTGCCTCAGTCAGTTGGTTCACTATCTCCTGATAGCGCTGGTGCAGCGCTCCATTTTCGCTCGTTAGAAGTTCGACCCTCTGGGACAAAGTCCTGATTGTGATCTCGTGGCATTCAGAGTGCTCTTCATTTTGACACAGAGGTCCATAAGAGCTCTTCAGGCTCTCCACCTTCTGCTCCTGAACCCTTCCCAGCATGTCTTCCATGGTCAGGAGTCGTGATTCGTAATTGCGGATGCTTTCGCCCGCCCTGGCCAAGCTCTTCCTCATAGTCTCATTCTCTACCTCCTGCTGATACTTCCAGCTCTGTAAGAGCCTCTCGCAGCTACCCTTTTCTCCTATATCCAGACTACCCTCCAGACTGAATTCACTGTGAGATCGTAGCAATCTATCCAGTCCCTTTAGAGTCAGGAGCTTTCCTGAGATCAAGTCCTCTAACTCTTGAATAATGTCCGCACTATCTTTGATCAAAAAGCTGACGGTCTTTTCGACGGGTGGCTCTGACGGAGGCAGGCTGTGCAGAGGGGCTGTTGTTTGGGGGTCGGAAAGGTAAGGTTCCTTGATGGAGAGGTGAGAAAGCGAGAGTCCAAGCTGTGCCTGCATATTGCGCTTTTTCAGTTCTTGTAGCTGCAGGAGCTCTTTGGTCTCCTGGTACTTCCTTGCTAAGCTCTGAGCTTGAGAATGAACCAGTTCTGGGCTCTTCGTCTGGGGCTCGATATCAGCCTCCAGAACCAAAGGGAGCTCCAGCTTGGAAAAGGGGACCAGACAGTTGGTTAACACACACAGCGGGGTGAAAAAGGCTAGCTAAATTGTTTTAGGTAATCCATCAATTATTTCCCTCTGGATTCATAGAAATGAAACATTATGAAATCATAATAATTATAATTTTGACTACAAAATTATGTAACTAAACATAACGATTAAAAACATTAGAGGTAGAATCCAGCTTCCATCAGTAGGCTAAATTATTAGAATTAGAGCAATGGAAAGAGATTTAATGGCCACGGTTAGTAAATCACAAAAGAGCATGCACATTAAATGGTTAAGAGTTATTTCATGGGGTAAGTAATGCAAAATTAGTGCTAGCTAGGTGGTTTACTTAGAGATGAGTGGCATACCAGGTCCTAGGAATAAATAACCTTCTTGAAATCTCTTTTTTCTCAACTCTTCGTGTCTTTCACAAAAACAGAAACATTTCTCAAAGGGCACTCATCAAATTGCATCACATTGCGTAATTGCAAATGTACCAATGCAGGTAAAAATGTATGGTTCCAGTAAAAACCACAACATGAACAGGAAATTTATTATTTTCCTTTCTTAGGAGGATGTCAATGCCCTGTTTTGAAGGCTTTAGAAAAAAGACGCAAAGGTCAGCATAAACTGCTTACATTCCCTCTCTCCCTCTCTGAACATCCTAGCCATCAACTCAAACATTTCTCCAGAGTCCACTTTTAACTGAATCTCATTTTGATTGTTGCACAAACTATCAAAAAAAAATATATATTTCTTTGATAACCTCAACAGATTTACACAATATGTGGTGAGGAATTCAAAAAGCATCAATTCACCCACCATACGGACAGATAATCACCTCTCTCGCTCTCTCTTTTTCCCCTCACACAAACACACACACACACAAAATCCAATAGACAACTAATACCTGCATAATGGTATGGCTCACACATTAGTTAAAAGAAAAATGGATGGTCAGAACAGTGGTTAATAAAATATGAAAAAATATGAAATACATGCAAACAAAATCATAATGAAACAAGCCAAAAATGTTTTTATACAGTTCTGAGCCAAACGTCATCATTTCAACAACTATGGCTCTACTGTTGAAGTCAAGTGGCCTAATGCATTCATGCCATCTAGAGCATTACAGGAACGTTGATAAGGAAACGTATCCATCTAATGTTAATCATTAATTGAATGCATCATGTTCAATACACTAGCATGAGTTCTTGACATCTGTCCTACATCTAAAACACAACAGCCTGAGGGGATGAACCAGAAGAAGCATAAAAACAAGATCTCATGTTTCTCCTCACATGCAATGAACGGACTCATGCAAAGGCACATTCTGGAGCTGGTTTGTAGCTTTGATGTCAGTCAGTTTGATGTTTTCTCACAATAAAAATACAACATGCAAAGGAGGTTACGAAATGGAAGAACAAAGCTCAATCTGTACTTTGAGTTGATAATCTTAGCTCAGGTATGAACTCAACACGATTGCCTCTAGAGAATAAAACAGCTCTGAGGATGAGGAGGTGGAGGAGAAGAAGAAACAGCTAGAGCTGTGGTGCTTACCGGGGAGATGTATCCGGTGCGGACGTGCTGCTCTCTCTCCAGAGCCGTCTTCAGTTGGACCTCCAGATTGTGTTTGTGCTGGTTGGAGTCCACCAGTTGCTGGTGACAGCTCTCCAACTGCAGCTTTAGCTCTTCTACCTGGGAGAGGCACCACAGAACGGACAAGGTGAAAATGAGGAAACACAGGAGAGCACTGATCTATCAAGAACCCAACCTTTTACAGTGCATTGATCTCGGTTCAAGTGAACCACATGCGCACTAACATACACATACACACAAAACCCATACTCACCCCTTTCTTGTAGCTCTCCAGCAGTTTCTCCAGCTCGGCCGTCTCCCTGGTCTGCAGTGTCGAGGGCAGAGGTACCCTCCTCTCATCCCTGATGGGAGTCTGCTCCACCTGCTGCCAGTGCTGCTCGATCTCCTCCTCCACCTTCTGCTGCCTGTCCAGGGAGGGGGGACCCCCACACTCACCCCCAGGGCTGCCTTCACTCCCTCTCCCACTCTCATAGTCCATTCTCCCAGCCTCGGAGCCTGCTGGTTGGTCCACGGAGGAACTAATCACAGACTCAATTCTCCTCCTTCGTTCTTCCCGCCTCTGGCTCCGATCGGGGTCTCCTAGGTCAGTCTGCAGGGGCTCGGCCTCCTGGGCCCGCTGCTGGGCCAGAGCCTGGGCGATGGGTCGGAACTCGGCCCAGTCGAAGGTCTTGGAACGGCCCTCTCGCCGGCGCTCGCGGGCCCGACTTTTCTTGGGGCCTGGCCCTGGCTCTCGCTCCATGGACGAGGTTTCGGAGGAAAGGGAGTCCTGGGTCACGTCCGGCCGAAGTAGTCCCTCCAGTGGGGAGAAGGAGCCATGGTTGCTTGCCACATCCGGAGCAGTGGAGGGTCTGACGTTTTTCATGACAGCCTGGATCCAGTTCCTCCTTATGCCTGCAGTCATGGCCGACAGGGTGTGCATGCCCTCCTGGGTCTGAGGAGGACAGTTAGGGCGTTAGATTCAAACTGTATATTAACTGCTGCACTATTGGGTGATAGTAAAGGGGTGTGTTACATCCATACATTGAAGAGCTTTTTAATAAAAAATGTAAAAAGGGAATACATAAATGTAAATCATTGTTATTACATAAAGATAATCTGAGATTGTACGCGAGTGATTGGGGCTTACATGTATCTGGAAGCCGTAGTTGCGTTGAGCCTGGTATTCAGTGACATTATAACACGTAGACAGGTCTATTTCCCCGTCCAGATCTGAAGCCTGCAATACAGCAACATTACAGATGATGAAAACAAAATCAGGAAGACAGAATAGACTATTATCAGCACTGCAGGAGTTGGAGATTTTAAATGTTTTAACTGGGCACTTACGAAGATATCAATAGGAAAAACAAAACTGTATTGGCAAACATGTATTCCATTTCTTTAAAGATAACTACAGCCATTGCTACTGTTGGTCACAGTTAAACTAGGACGAATGACCAGTCTAGATGGATTGAAAAATAAGTCACCTCTTCAGCAATGGAGTCCTTGTAGTATCCGAGGCTGTGGTCTGTCAGTACGAACCAATACTTCTTCCACTGTTCAGAAAAGGAGAGAGGGAACACAGGTCACAGAGTTCACTGGGAATACAGAAACTGTTCTGTTACTGCTGTAGCCAGAGAATAAAACATCCATTTAGTGCCAGTGAGAGTTATGAGAAACTAAGAAATAATGGAATAATGACATTCTGTGTGAAATACACACAGCAAAGAGAAAGACAAGAACAAACCCCTATGACAGCAGATACTGAAGAGATGTTGGTAGCCCTCTGAAAAGTAATGATTTCTATGAAAGCTTAATGTTAATTTAGACTGTAATATAGCGTTGGAGCATCAGTCTACACAATCAACACAGCTGTAAAAGAGCATAGACCTGCTGTAAAAACAGAAGCACCACAGTACCCTTTCAACTGTCCCCCATTGAAGCTGTGCCATCAAAGACTGGCTGACGCGTGGCACTAAAAGGCCATAGAATGCTACAGACGTTCTAGAATGTTTTAGGTGAACGTTCAGATAACGTTTGAACTTCAACCGACTGCCTACTTTGATAAACTCACCAAAAAGAAAAGTACCATTTTCAAATCTCATGGCATCAATAAAATGTTATTTTTTCAAGTGATTCAATTTCCCTGAAACATTAGAAAAGCAACATCGGTTGTTCTGGTGAAGTTCCTAGGTTTTATTTATTGCTTACATGTCCTTGCTCATCCAGCTTCACCATCCAACCTTTCTTGAAGTTCAGCAAGTCGGGCTGGAATGAGAAACAAATATGCTCAGCATTATTACACAACATCCCTACAAGCATAACACAAAATGTACTCTTTAAAAATGCCAATTAAATCAACCTGTGGTCTAGTGGCAGTCTAGTGAACCCACACAGTAAGATCATGCAAGATGAACCAAGAGATGCTGAAACACACAGATACTAATCTTGCAGCCTTTTAAAAACCACATAGCCTATCTTGGTTCCACTTAGGACCATCATTTTAACAGGTCATACTTACAGGCACTCACAGCTGAAAGAAAAGTATGAATTAACCCGACTAAGCGACTAGAGTACATAGCTGACAGAAGCATTTTAAATCCAACATGCTACATTTTCTGCACTTTGTTACTTAGATGGTAACGTATTTAGACAATTTAGAATATTTGTAACGACTATAATCGAACATTTGTAAGGTCAAAAAGACCCTTCATCAGTTAACTTTGGTCAACCTTCAAAACAAAACTTGGTGTCTGAGAAAGAGCAGGAAAACACCATCCACATGCTGGCACCGCGTGAGGTAGAAGTTTCCCCTGATCACATATCTAGGATCAGATTACCTTACCACCAATCCTACCATAAACATTAGGAGGATACAATAGTAACTGACCCTGGAGCAGTGGTTAGGGGAAATATGTACCTACTCCATTTAGCATCACATAGCCTTCTGTACAAGTCCAATAAAACATTTAATGTCTGTTGTGGTTTCACACAGTGGAAGAAAACACAAAGTGCCCTGGGGAAGCAGTGCTGGTTTGTGGCACACACACACACACTCTTTCTCTCACAAACACACACACTCCTCAAACATACACGAGACACACACACACAGCAGAATGGGTGGCGACACACAGAGGCCTGAGGGCCATGGCCGAACACATGAGTAGCAAGAAGATAACCTGGACAGGAGAGGAGACTGTGCTGCCCCCTGTAGCATGGAGGACTGCATTAGGACATCCAGGACACCAACCAACCAGCTCTGAAACAGTATGTCCTAACCACATCACCCATCACAGTGCCCTTGACTGTCCGTTAGTTTACAGTAACATCATCTAACATCCCAGTCATGAAAACCCTGGTCGCGAATACAGCCCAAAAGAGTAGGAACCAAACGACCCCCCAAAATACCTAATGAATTTGTCAAAGTTCACGAGGTGCAGACTAATAGATAATCAACTTTATGAAACTATAACAATCCCTTGACGGCCTATTTTATTGAACCAACAAAGGCACTATGTGTACCAATATGGGTTCATTCATTCATTACTACAGCCAAGCCAGGAGTATCATTTCCCAACCAAAGCTGCTGTAACGACATGATGTTCTAGCCAGAAACTCCAGTCCCATGTGGTTAAAAGGTTTAGTGCTTTAATAGGACAGAGTGGCTCATTATCATAACATTTACACTAGCTAAGGCCTGCTGGGCCCTTTCTCAACCCAAATACTCTTAACCCTGTTACCCAACCCGTATACCCACAATGTTACCCAACCCGTATACTCCACCAACCCCACAACTCAGCCGGGCTAAAGTCCTGGCGTTGCCGATGACCTCTAACCCCGCAGCTTTAGGAGAACAGCAGAACTATTGTGGTGTTGTCTGGCCCTGGAGAGAAAGCTCCTTCAGCTTAGCCCACACATACAAGAACACGCACACACGCCTTAGGTAAACAACGCT
The DNA here is from genome assembly GCF_029448725.1 of Salvelinus fontinalis. Classification (NCBI taxonomy): domain Eukaryota; kingdom Metazoa; phylum Chordata; class Actinopteri; order Salmoniformes; family Salmonidae; genus Salvelinus; species Salvelinus fontinalis. The sequence continues at coordinate 30,105,622 of NC_074694.1, forward strand.
CACTGATTACAATGTTCTCAGTTTCAAACTCTCCCTGGTGTGTTTTTGAGTAGGCACACCCTGAGAGGTAACGTAGTAAGACGGAACGACAGAAGAGAGGAGAGTAAAATGGTACTAACGGTCATGACAGACTCGGTTGTCCTGCGGTCCAGGGACTTGGCTCGTCTCAGAGGGGGCAGAGTGGAGGGGAAGTCCAGGCTCTGGCCCAGGTCATGTCTCTGCTCCTGAAACACACAACATGACGTCAATACTACAGCAGCTATGTGTGTCAAAATGGCTCATATCTGAGTGTCTACATCTGAAAGGAGTCATATCAATGTGTCATGAGCCCAATTCCGTTTCTCCCAGTTTTCCCTCACACTTTTACAGAACAGTCTACCTACCAAACATATTAAAGCCTTCATTTCTGTGGTATGCCATTTATGTTTTTATGAGAAGAACAACCCTCCCATGTGAACAGTTTAACATGTGCTAACATCTCTCTGCACTGTCACAAGAACAAGTTATTTTTTAACAGAATCACATATTCTAACACGGAACTGAACCCAACAGCCTTTCACTGAACCAGAGGATGGAAACAAAGACAATGCTCTGATGCAGAAGAAAACAAGCCTCATCTAGGAGCGGTGTGTCTCAGAAAGAACGAGAGAGAGAGAGAACAGTAGAGATAGGAGAGGAGAGAAACACACCCCACAGAGCCCCAGGACAGCAACACAATTAGACCCAACCAAATCATGAGAAAACAAACAAATAATTACTTAACACATTGGAAAGAATTAACAAAAAAACAGTAAACTAGAATGCTACTTGGCCCTAAACAGAGTACACGGTGGCAGAATACCTGACCACTGTGACTGACCCAAACTTAAGGAAAGCTTTGACAATGTACAGACTCAGTAGGCATAGCCTTGCTATTGAGAAAGGCCGCAGTAGGCAGACCTGGCTCTCAAGAGAAGACAGGCTATGTGCACACTGCCCAAAAAATGAGGTGGAAACTGAGTTACACTTCTTAACCTCCTGCCAAATGTATGACAATATTAGAGACACATATTTCCCTCAGATTACACAGATCCACAAAGAATTCGAAAACAAACCCAATTTTGATAAACTGCCATATCTACTAGGTGAAATACCAATGTGCCATCACAGCAGCAAGATTTGTGACCTGTTGCCACAAAAGGGCAACCAGTGAAGAACAAACACCATTGTAAATACAACACATATTTATGCTTATTAATTTTCCCTTTTGTACTTTCACTATTTGCACATCGTTACAATACTGTATATATACATGACATTTGAAATGTCTTTATTCTTTTGTAACTTCTGTGAGTGTAATATTTACTGTTAATTTGTATTGTTTATTTTACTTTTGTTTATTATCTACTTCACTTGCTTTGGCAATGTTAACATACACGTTTCCCATGCCAGTAAAGCCCTTGAATGGAGAGTGTGTAAGTGCAGGTGGAATGATGTTTACTACAAGTGCCCTTATGCTTGACAACACAGACAGGACAAACTGGTCAGAAAAACAGCTCTCTTCTGGGGGCACTTTGGCCCGGGACACTTTATTGGAGGAACATTTTGGGTACAGTCTCTCTCTTTGGGGTCTTTCTGTTGTTGGTCCTACAACAGAGGCGTTTTGTCCCGGCAAGGGCAGAGTGGGAAAGGGAAGTTAATATCATCATGGGAATCCAGCCACATAATGGAAACTGGCAATGAATACAGCACACTCTCCAGATCCTTTGACCTCTAACCGAAACAAGGACACACACACAGACACAGAGAGAATATATAACACACACGAGACAGAAAAAGTCTGCTTCATGTGCAGCAGCTCACAGAATCTAAAGCCCTATTTTAGAGATCCAGTGCGGTGTCATTTCAAATCAAAGTTTATTTGTCACGTACACCGATTAGCATATGTTAAAGCATCAGCAGCGACGAAAAGCATGTTTCTAGCCCTAGCAGTGCAATAAATGTCTAACAGTACAACACTAATACACAAATAATTAAAAAAATAACAAAAAAGAAGAAACAAGAGATTAAGAAATATCCAACAAATCACATAATAAGTTGCATGGACTCATTCAGTGTTCAATAATAGGTGTTTTGAATAACCCCACACATACAATTATGTGTAAGGTCCGTCACTCGAGAAGTGAATTTCAAGCACAGGTTCAACTACAAAGACCAGGGAGGTTTCACTGGGCGGAAAGGGTCCATATCAGTGGATATCTTTACATTACACGTTTTTTAAAATATTCTAGAGAATACAGACCATTCCCAATGCATATTTAGAGTTTTGTGGATTTCCACCATATCCCGACAAATTCTGAATCAAGATGTGTCATTTAGACGTACTGTATGATAATGGAATAACTCAGAATATCACACATGGACATATCCTATGGCCGGATATGGACTCGTTCAATATCCTGAGATATGCGACATCCTATTTTCTCTCTTCATGTTGACAAATACTGACTGTATACATCGTCTATCTGGGTTTTCTCAGCACATTCAAGATAATAAGCTATATTGACTCCAAATATGCTTCTTTCTGTTGGCTGAGGTCCATATCCGGATCTTGATATGCTGAAAATAAGGACGATTTCTGATGCATTTCTAAGTTTTCAGCACATGCTCAATAATTTGTCAAATATAAAATCCATATTTTTCTATATATCATACATGGTATGGCCGGATATTGACTAATTAGATATCCTGAGATAGACCTATGTGGACATCTTATTTATACTGACGGTATCAAATCAATTTTATTGGTCACATAAACGTGTTTAGCGAAATGCTTGTGCTTCTAGCTCTGACAGTGCAGTAATATCTAACAGTTTCACAACATATACCCAAAATACACGTACATCTAAGTAAGGAATGGATTAAGAATATATATATATATACAAATGTCAGAGCGGCATTGGACTAAGATAGTGGCGTTGAATAGAATATAATATACACACATATGAGATGAGTAATGAAAGATACGGAGACATTATTAAAGTGGCTAGAGTTTCATTTCCTTAAAGTGGCCAGTGATTCCTAATCTGTCTATAGGCAGATAGATGTGATCTGATGTGCTGGGTGGCTGTTTAACAGTCATTGGTGTAGTATAGAATACAATACAGTACATAAACTCAGCAAAAAAAGAAACGTCCTCTCACTGTCAACTGCGTTTATCTTAACGTGTAAATATTTGTATGAACATAACAAGATTCAACAACTGAGACATTAACTGAACAAGTTCCACAGACATGTGACGAACAGAAATGGAATAATGTGTCCCTGAACAAAGGGGGGGGGGGGGGGGGGGGGGGGTCAAAATCAAAAGTAACAGTCAGTCTCTGGTGCATCTCCTCCTCATGGACTGTACCAGATTTGCCAGTTCTTGCTGTGAGATGTTACCCCACTCTTCCACCAAGGCACCTGCAATTTCCCGGATATTTCTGTCGGGAATGGCCCTAGCCCTCACCCTCCGATCCAACAGGTCCTAGATATGCTCAATGGGTTCGCTGGCCATGGCAGAACACTGACATTCCTGTCTTGCAGGAATCACGCACAGAACGAGCAGTATGGCTGGTGGCCTTGTCATGCTGGAGGATGAGGATGAGCCTGTCAGGATGAGCCTGCAGGAAGGGTACCACATGAGGAAGGAGGATGTCTTCCCTGTAACACACAGCGTTGAGATTACCTGCAATGACAACAAGCTCAGTCCGATGATGCTGTGACACACCGCCCCAGACCATGACGGACCCTCCACCTCCAAATCGATCCCACTCCAGAGTACAGGCCTCGGTGTAACGCTCATTCCTTCGATGACAAACGTGAATCCGAACATCACCCTTGGTGAGAAAAAAACACGACTCGTCAGTGAAGAGCACTTTTTGCCAGTCCTGTCTGGTCCAGCGACGGTGGGTTTGTGCCCATAGGCGACGTTGTTGCCGGTGATGTCTGGTGAGGACCTGCCTTACAACAGGCTTACAAGCCCTCAGTCCAGCCTCTCAGCCTATTGCGGACAGTCTGAGCACTGATAGAGGGATTGTGCGTTCCTGGTGTAACCTTGGCAGTTTCCATCCTGTACCTGTCACGCAGGCGTGATGTTCGGATGTACCGATCCTGTGCAGGTGTTGTTACACGTGGTCTGCCACTGCGAGGACGATCAGCTGTCCTTCCTTAATTGGCTACTGTCTGTAAGCTGTTAGTGTCTTAACGACCGTTCCACAGGCGCATGTTCATTAATTGTTTATGGTTTATTGAACAAGCATGGGAAACAGTGTTGAAACCCGTTACAATGAAGATCTGTGAAGTTATTTGTATTTGTACTAATTATCTTTGAAAGACAGTGTCCTGAAAAAGGGACATTTCTTTTTTTGCTGAGTTTACATATGAAATGGGTGATACAATTTAAAAGTGCCTAAGATACCATAGAATAGTGTTGAGGGCAGTTTTTACATATGAGATGAGTAATGGTAGATATAGAAACATTATTAAAGTGGCTAGTGATTCATTTCTAAAAGTGGCCAGTGATTCCTAATCTATGTCTATAGGCAGCCGCCTCTGATGTGCTAGTGATGGTTCTTTAGTCTCTCGGTCCCAGCTTTGATGCACCTGTACTGACCTCGCCTTCTGGATGATAGCAGGGTGAACAGGCAGTGGCTCGGGTGGTTGATATCTTTGATGATCTTTTTGGCCTTCCTATGGTATCGGGTGCTGTAGGTGTCCAGGAGGGCGGGAAGTTTGCCCCCGGTAATGCGTTGAGCAGATTGCACCACCCTCTGGAGAGCTTGTGGGCGGTGCAGTTGCCGTACCAGGCGGTGATACAGCCCGACAGGATACTCTCAATTGTGCATCTGTAAAAGTTTGTTTTAGGTGTTAAGCCAAATTTCTTTAGCCTCCTGAGGTTGAGGAGTTGCTGTTGCGCCTTCTTCACCACACTGTCTGTGTGGGTGGACCATTTCAGTTTGTCAGTGATGTGTACGCCGAGGAACTTGAAGCTTTCCACCTTCTCCACTGCGGTCCCATAGATCTGGATGGGGGGTGCTCCCTTTGCTGTTTCCTGAAGTCCACGATCATCTTCTTAGTTTTGTTGATGTTGAGTGAGAGGTTATTTTCCTGTCACCACACTCCCAGAGCCCTCACCTCCTCCCTATAGGCTGATGATTGAGTTGGAGGCGTGCTTGGCCACGCAGTCATGGGTGAACAGGGAGTACAGGAGGAGGCTGAGCACGCACTCTTGTGGGGCCCCAGTGTTGAGGATCAGCGAAGAGGTGTTGTTTCCAACCTTCACCACCTGGGGGCAACCCGTCAGGAAGTCCAGGACTCAGTAGCACAGGGCGGGGTTCAGACCCAGGACCTCAAGCTTGATGATGAGCTTGGAGGGTACTATGGTGCTGAATGCTGAGCTATAGTCAATGAACAGCATTCTTACCTCTTGTCCAGATGGGACAGCGCAGTGTAGTGGCGATTGCATCATCTGTAGATCTATTGTGGCGGTAAGCAAATTGAAGTGGGTCTAGGGTGACAGGTAAGGTGGCGGTGATATGATCCTTGACTAGTCTCTCAAAGCACTTCATAATGACAGAGGTGAGTACTACGGGACAATAGTCATTTAGTTCAATTACCTTTGCTTTCTTAGGTACAGGGACAAATGGTGGCCATCTTGAAGCATGTGGGTACAACAGAATGGGATAGGGAGAGATTGAATATATCTGTAAAAACATCAGCCAGCTGGTCTGCACATGCTCTGAGGACGCAGCTAAATGTCTTACTCACGTTTCTGGTTGGAGTAGGTATTAATGGGTACAACAACTCCTATGCACTTCCCGATAAACTCATTCACTGTATCGATATATGTGTCGATATTATTTTCTGAAGCTACTCTGAACATATCCCAGTCCGCGTGATCAATACAATCTTGAAGTGTAGATTCCGATTGGTCGAACCATTGATGAATAGTCCTCACCACGGGTGCTTCCTGTTTGAGTTTCTGCCTATAGGAGAGGCGGAGCAAGGTGGAATCGTGGTCCGATTTGCCGAATGGAGGGCCGGCGAGGGCCTTATGCATTCTGGAAAGTAGTAGAACAATGGTCGAGAGTTTTAGCAACGCGAGTACAACAGTCAATCTGTTGATAGAATTTGGGAGCCTTTTCCTAAAATTTGCTTTCTTAAAATCCCCAGCTACAATAAATGCAGCATCAGGATATGTCGATTCCAGTTTGCATAAAGTCCAGTGAAGTTCTTTGAGGGCCGTCGTGGTATCGGCTTTAGGGGTATATAGACCGCTGTGGCTATTATTGACGAAAATCCTCGTGAGATACTACGGTCGACATTTGATGATATAGGAGATATTCTAGGGTGAACAGGACTTGAGTTCCTGTATGTTATCACAGTTACACCATAAGTCATTAATCATAAACATATACCTCCCCCCTTCTGTTTCCCAGAGAGATGTTTGTTCCTGTCAGCACGATGTACTGAAAACCCAACTGGCTTTACAGAGTCAGACAGTAATATCTCGAGCGAGCCATGTTCCCGTGAAGCAGACTATGTTGCACATCAGAGGCGGCTGCCTATAGACAAATTAGGCCTACATAGTACAGTTTCTCAGCACATACAAAGTATATGCTCTTGACTGGAGGTCCATATCAGGATCTTGATATGCTTTTTGATATGCTAAGTACAACTTATGTTCAATAATTTGACAAACACTAAATCTGTATAATTCTTTCAGACACTAGCTAAACATTTTGTATTCCATCTGCATAAAGGCACGGCGCAAACTGCAAGCTAAAAGCACTGTAACTGGTAGCCTAGAAACAAGAATTAAAAGAGTTGCAACTATCATTTTTCATTTGGGCACAACAAATTAGTTTGTAAACGGTGTGTGGTTGAACTGAAAACTGGATTAACAAAAAAGTGAGAAGCTGTTCAGAAAATACCTCAAAAGACGTTAACGCAAAAGTGCCAATTTGAGACGTTTTATTTATCTTAGTAACTTGAATCAAGAACTTTAGCTAATTTGGCCAGCAGCCAGTAGGGCAGGTAGAGTAACTACCTTGTGTATGATTAACTAAAGGACATTCAGAGACCTGTCCCGAAGCCACTCCTGCGTTGTCTTGGCTGTGTGCATAGGGTCATTGTCCTGTTGGATGGTGAACCTTAGCCCCAGTCTGAGGTCTTGAGTGCTCTGGAGCAGGTTTTCATAAAGGATCTCTCTGTACTTTGCTCCGTTCATCTTTCCCTCAATCCTGACTAGTCTTCCAGTCCCTGCCGCTGAAAAACATCCCCACAGCGTGATGCTGCCACTACCACCATGCTTCACCATAGAGATGGTGCCAGGTTTCCTCCAGACATGACGCTTGGCATTCAATCTTGGTTTCATCAGCCCAGAAAATCTTGTTTCATGGTCTGAGAGTCCTTTAGGTACCTTTGGCAAACTCCAAGCGGGCTGTCATGTGCCTTTTACTGAGGAGTGGCTTCTGCCTGGCCACTCTACCATAAAGACCTGATTGGTGGAGTGCTACAGAGATGGTTGTCCTTCTGGAAGGTTTTCCCATCTCCACAGAGAAACGCTGGAGCTCTATCAGAGTGACCATCGGGTTCTTGGTCACCTCCCTGACCAAGGCCCTTCTCCCCCGATTGCTCAGTTTAGCCGGTCGGCCAGCTCTAGGAAGAGTCTTGGTGGTTCCAAACTTCTTCCATTTAGGAATTATGGAGGCCACTGTGTTCTTGAGGGACCTTCAATGCTGCAGAAATGTTTTCGTACCCTTCCACAGATCTGTGCCTCAACACAATCATGTCTCGGAGCTCTACGGACAATTCCTTCAACCTCATGGCTTGGTTTTTGCTCTGACATGCACTGTCAACTGTGGGACCTTATATAGACAGGTGTGTGCCTTTCCAAATCATGTCCAAACAATTGAATTTACCACAGGTGGACTCCAATCAAGTTGTAGAAACATCTCAAGGGTGATCAATGGAAACAGGATGCACCTGAGCTCAATTTCGAGTCTCATAGCAAAAGGTCTGAATACTTATGTGAATAAGGTATGTTTTTTATTTTTTTAATAAATTAGCAAAAATTCCTAAAAATTACTTTTGCTTTGTCATTATGGGGTATTGTGTGTAGACAGATTAAAATAAGTTTTTCCTCATCAATTTTCGAATAAGGCTGTAACGTAACAAAATGTGGAAAACATGAAAGGGTCCGAATACATTATCGCAACCATATAGTCGTTTTCATTGCTAGCTTTTGTAAGCTATATAGCTAGCTTGACAGTTGCATACAGGTACAGTTATAGCTTGCGTCGTCCTGCAACAAACCATTGTTTACAGATGGCTCATAGCGAGATGAAGCAACACAAGCCAGCTACCGGAGCTGACCAGTTGCATTCTGCTGTTAATGTTGATTGCTGATGTGCTAAGACATGCATGCCGATGATCTATTTCATGTTTGCCAGTTAGTCATGTTTAACTAGCTAGCTACCAAAAATAGCCACTGTGGGGCAAATGCTAATCGATTAGCAAGCTAATCAAACCCGTTACGTTATAGGGACACATACTAAGTTGGCTAGCTAGCTTGCTAGCCACGATAAAATTATAGCTAAATACATCAGTGAATTATAGATTTCAAGGTTGTTTTTTGGTAATGGTAATTCTGAAGCTAAATGTTTACTACATATAGCTAGCTAGTTATCTTTTGTCTGCATTGCCATTGTTGGGCTGGAAACAGGTTAAGTGTGTACAAGGCATTTTAGTACAGCTGTAGCAGTCAACAGGACATTAGTTAATTCATGTTTTAACTTATTTTTCTCGGGAATTTGTCTTTCAGCATAAACCTGCTTTCTGCCAACAGTACAAGGAGATTATCGAGGGTGAACAAGCAACCCTTCAGGTATTTTGTTTTTGTACTGAGTTTATGGCTTGAACTTGGGTGTCAATTAATATTATTGCAAGTATGCAAGGATGATGTCTTGTCTGCTTTCCTCCTTTACAGCTTTTATTATCTGGAGCCTGGTGTTGTTGTGGCCAAGAACCTTTCACTCAGATGGAACCAGTTTTCAGCTGCTGTGAAATGTTGACATCCTTCCTCCCAGAGATGTGAAAGCATCCCCCAGACTGGACAGAACCCGGCAAACATGTATGTTTGAGAAGATCAGGACTTTTGCAATGAAAAGGCCATGGACATTACATGTCCTGCTCCAAAGGGCAGAACAGAAATATGCTCTCAGAGTTACTGAACGGATCTTATGATCTAGGCCTAGGTTTTTACCTAAGCCTTTGTTTTTTAAGTTTTTCCTAATTGTAGACTACTATCTTTAGTACTTGAAGTTAATAAAGTATTTTATTGTTGAAATCTTTTCATTCGTTTTTTAAGCACTTCCTTACTGCTTTAGCACATGGCCACAGTTGCATGTGTTCCAATGTGAATTCTTTAATGATGCCAAATGAGTGTAAACAAAGAACAGCGCTGTTCAATGAGAAAGGTTCTTTATTTAAGACCAATGGGCAATTTAATACAGTAAATAGTTTCCCTAATGTGTTAACTTGGTGACAATGTTCAGAAAATCTATTTTGGAAATTTGGTCAAAGTATTCCCTTTCTAAATATTTGTTTCCGAAGGATTAATGTAGAGCAGGTGTTCCCAAACTGGGGGGTACGCGCAATGCTGTCGGGGGTACGCCAGATAAAAATGTAAATCACTTTTTTTATTATTAAAATGTTTTCTTCACATTTTCAAACAGTCCATTTATATTTTCCAACGGGGCTATACATTTGGGTGAGGTTTTTTTCTCCGCTGAGTAGCCTCATTTCACTGCCAAAAATAAAATTCAACCATCTAGTGTTCAGTGAAATAACACAATGTCAAATACAGGTAGCCTAGTCAAATAATTAACATCCAATCACATTAACCGTTTCTCTCTCGTGGGAATTCCACTAACAGTCTGTATGTGGCAAAACGTAGCTGCTGCTCATTCTGTTTGCTCGAAAATTGATAAATGGTTAAAGAAAAGTAAGGCCTGCATCCATAGAGACACATACCAGCTCTACTGGTAGTACTGCTACTACCAGCAGTACTATACCTGCACCTGTCGACGACAAGTTGTTCTGCTTCCACGAGCACATCCAATGCTAGCATCAGTAATTCTACATTTGTTGTTAGCCCACCTAGCATGGACACTGACAGTTGTGAATCTGATGCAGCCGAAGAGTTACTGCCCCCTTACCCGGGAAAGCACGGAACAGACAGGGACGTTGGACCATCGAAGAGGCGCAAATACGATGAGAACTACATTGATTTGGGGTTCACTTATATTGGGACTAGTGCCTTTCCTCAGCCACAGTGTGTTATATGTGCAAAAGTACTCTCTCACAACTCGATGAAACCTTCACTCTGTGCAGACATTGAGAAACAAAACATGCCAATTTGAAAAATAAGCCACAGGAGTTTGAGTGAGAAGACTTTTGAGTAGTAAGACATGTATAAAAGCAACAGATACCATTAATAAGAAGGGGCTAGAAGCGTCTTATATGGTGAGCTACCGAGTGGCTAGGACAGGCAAGCCCCATACTATTGTGGAGGACTTAATTCTTCCTGCTGCCGTGGATATGGCTGTGACAATGTTGGGGGGGAAAAGGCCAAAAAAACTATACAGACAATGTCTTCATCAAACAACACTGTTTCACGACGCATGACATTGCAGGAGATGTTTTAAAACAATTACTGCTTTGCATACAAGCCAGTGAATTCTATGCGTTACAGCTGGATGAGTCAACAGACGAGGCGGGCCTGGCACAGCTCCTGGTATATGTCCGTTATGTTTATGGGGGGTCAATTAAGGAAGACATCCTCTTTTGCAAACCACTGGAAACCAGGACAACCGGAGAGGATATTTTTTAAGTACTGGACAGCTTTGTGACATCAAATGGAATTTGGTAGTCAAGATGTGCTGGTATCTGTACTGATGGCGCAAAAGCCATGACAGGGAGACATAGTGGAGTGGTAACGCGCATGCAAGCAGTTGCTCCCGACGCCATTTGGGTACACTGTAGCATCCACCGAGAGGCTCTTGCTGCCAAGGGAATGCCTGACAGCTTGAAAAGACGTCTTGGACACTACAGTGAAAATGGTTAACTTTGTTAAAGCAAGGCCCCTGAACTCTTGTGTATTTTCTGCACTATACAATGATATGGGCAGCAACCATGTAAGACTTTTACAACATACAAAAGTACGCTGGTTTTCAAGGGGCAAAATATTGACACATCCTTTTTTAAATTGAGAGACAAGCTTAAAGTTTTCTTTACTGACCATAATTTGCACTTGTCTGACGACGAGTTTCTCACACGACTGGCCTATCTGGTGATGTTTTTTCTCGCCTGAATGATCTGAATCTAGCATTACAGGGACTCTCCGCAACTATATTCAATGTGCGGGGCAAAATAGGGGCTATGATTAAGTTGGAGTTCTTCTCTGTCTGCATTAACAAGGACAACACACAGGTCTTTCCATCATGGTATGATTTTTCTGTGCAAATGAACTCAAGCTTACGGACAATGTCAAATGTGATATAGCGAAGCACCTGAGTGAGTTGCGTGCGCAATTACGCAGGTACTTTCCCGAAACGGACGACACAAACAACTGGATTCGTTATGCCTTTCATGCCCTGCCTCCAGTCCACTTACCGATATCTGAACAAGAGAGCATCATCGAAATTGCAACAAGCGGTTCTGTGAGAATTTAATTTAAATCAGAAGCCACTGCCAGCCAGATTTCTGGATTGGGCTGTGCTCAGAGTATCCTGCCTTGGCAAATCGAGATGTTAAGACACTGATGTAACTACATGAGTGGATTCTCGGCCCTCACTAGAAAGTAAACTAAATACAGCCACAGACTGTGTGTGGAAAATTATTTAAGACAGACTCTCTCTCCAATACAACCCAACATTGCAGAGTTATCTGCCTCCTTTCAATCACACCCCTTCTCATTAAACTATGGTGAGTTATTCACAATTTTCAATGAACAAGTAAGTTTTTATATGTAAGATGGTTAAATAAAGAACAAAATTATTGATTATTATTATATTATTATTATTTGTGCCCTGGACCTATAAAAGCTTTGTCACTTCCCACGAGCCGGATTGTGACAAAAACTCACACTCATTCTTATGTTTAATAAATGTGACATATAGTGTGTGTGGCAGGCTTACAATGATGGCAAAAAACAACATTTGAGAGTGCGCTGACCCTGGTGCTAGAGGGGGTTCGCACCTGGAGGTTGAATGTTTGAAGGGGTACGGGACTAGAAAAAGTTTGGGAACCACTGATGTAGAGCAAGCGTGAAAAATCACAGCAAAATGTTTGAATGCCCTTTTCTTCTAAATGGGATTATAAATGTATACATTTTTTAAAATCAGGATTCTTCCCCATGTTTCCTCCAACTACAGTGTATAATATGCCATTTTGAAGCTCTGATTCTGTACTTTTATCGAGTTAGGGAAACCCTGAACTACTAGACAATGTTAGCACTGGCCTGAGTCAGCTTGGACAATCAGGTGCTGCCCACGCAAAAGGCTAAGCCTGTACTCATACCATATCACCTCTCTAAGATCAGGTTCAACTGAATGGGTTTAAAGGGGGTACAATCGTACCACACATACACCCAGTGCGGTAGTTGTACCTCTCTGTGGAAGCGTCTGTGTTCGCTGCGGCCCTGTCTGGCTCCAGTCCTCCCAGCCTCCTCCACCTCCATCCTCTCTGCATTCTCCAGCTCCAATGCCTCCAGCTTCTCTATCACCCCAGATCGACTAGAACACATATGGAACAAGGTTAAAGGTCAGCGGTGAAGGATAGAGGTCAGAGGCCTTTAGTTAAAAAAAAACAATTGTGGATTAAAAAAAATGGTACAATGGTTTTGGGTATGGCAAAAAATAGACTTCCTTCTCAGGTGGAGAGAATAGATTAACTTTATTGGATGCTGTAGTTTTTCATGTGTGTGTGTGTTTGTGTATATATATATATATATATGTATGGGTGTGTGGTGGCGGGTAAACATTGCATAATTCACGTTTATAAGTGAGCATTACAATACACTGCTACATGAAACTTGAGTAACAGACATGATGACATTGAGAAGGACAGTTTAGGCTCTTACTACTTTGACTGTCACCCCAACCTTTCTGTTTCAACTTCTGTAAACACACAGCACAGACATGCAGTGAAACTATAGATACACCGGCAGCTTTGACGTAGTCCTCCCTTACATCTTTCTTTCTACCCTCGGTTTATGAGGAGCGAGAGTCGCTTGGAGATATGAAACTTTTTTTTTTACTGTGCCCTTATTAGGGGAATCCTCGGTGGTAGCTGGCTTCCTTACAAGGCAACGAGTGAGGGAGAGAAAGGACGAAATGGAGAGAAAGAGGACGAGAGGTATTTTCAGTCACATGACTGTTTGCACCCCACCAGCCAGTGAAGGAGCCGAGTGGCAGTGTGTGGTGTGTGGTGTGTTTGTGTGTTTGTGTGTTTGTGTGTTTGTGTGTTTGTGTGAAATAATTCTGGGATAGAGTGCTAGTTGGCTGCTGGGGTCCAGAGTGGCAGTGTTCCGAAATGAAACCAAATGGACCAATTGTTATCTACTGGATATTCCTGATCTCTTCCTTGCTCTCTCGTTAAGCTCTTCCTCTCAGACCTGGTTTTGGATGAGGGGATGAGGTGGGTGGGTGGGTGTGTCCGCTTAACCTCTTGACCCTTTCCTAGAACAGAGTCAGGAGCGGATGATGGGCGAATGGAAAGTACAAAGCCTGTTTATTCAGTGCGTTTATGCTGAACCTCAGCCCTGATAAAACCACAGGGAAAGGTAATTATTATAGTTGAAGTCAGAAGTTTATATACACTAAGGTTGGAGTCATTAAAACTTGTTTTTCAACTACTCCACAGATTTCTTGTTAACAAACTTAAGTTTTTGCAAGTCTTTTAGGACATCTACTTTGTGCATGACACAAGCAATTTTTCCAACAATTGTTTACAGACAGATTATTTCACTGTATCACAATTCTAGTGGGTCAGAAGTTTACATACACTAAGTTCACTGTGCCTTTAAACAGCTTGGAAAATTCCAGAAAATGATGTCATGGCTTTAGAAGCTTCTGATAAATGATGTCGATAGAACATTTGTGGGCAGTCAGACAGCAGAGTTCACTAACCTGGTTTACCAGCCTATACAAGTACCTGATTAACAGCTACGGCTTTACCTTGATAAATATATCCCAGGTAAGAAAGTGACTGAAGTCTGGAACCTTCTTTTATTCTCATTAGACTGACCTCTTAGGTCTGAACATGGGCCTTTCTTTTTTGTCTCTCTGAACTAAGACAGAACAGACATGCAAACAGATGGACAGACAAAGACAGACTTGCCTCCTTTCAGGACTGAACATGGCCTCTTTCTCCTCACCAGGACTCCTCACTCGACTCCTCTTCTCTGCCTTCCTGGCCTCGGCCTCCAGCCTCCTGGACCGTGGCGTATCATTGTGCCCGCTGTGGCCTAGCCCTAACCGCCCCGCCGGGTGGCTCTCTGTGCTGGTTACCGTGCTGCCGCTGGCGTCAGAGTCCAGCGAGCTAACAGAGCCACTGATGTGGGAGCCGTTGGACAGCAGGGAGCTGCCGGAGGGGAAAGGGTCGCTGGGGACCGGAGAGAGGCAGCGGGGCACCCCGCCCAGGCTGGAGCAGGAGCCCGTGGGAGACAGGAGGTCGTGGTGGGGGAGCGGGACTGAGCCGTGGAGAGGGAGGCCGCTACGGTCCACCTCGTCACCGTTGACTGAGCCGGCGTCTGAGCCCTGACCCACGGAACCACAATCACCTGGAAGAGGGAGGGGGTGGAGGGTCAAAGATGGTGAAGGATAGATGAGAACAGTAGAAAAAGAAAGACTCTTACCATCTCTAAATTCTAATGTTATAATATTTTACAGCTGTGTAGCTTGCTAACACCATTACAATTCTGTCAGATTGACATATATGGGTCTTAATATAAATAAATGGGGCCAATGTGTGACATTGGGACAACTTCAAAATGGTTTGAAATATAAAAAATAAAAATAAAAATTATGCAGTTCCACATGTGTACTTAGAGGAATATATGCAAATGGAGCCCTAAATCCACACATACATCCTTTAAGCAGGGTTCATACAGACGTTGGCAAGTCAAATTCAAGGTCTCTCAGGTACTTTTTCACCTCTACGGGATCGGTGTCCCCCGACGGTTGAGCTAACGTAGGCTAATGTGATTACCATGAGGTTGTAAGTAACAAAAACATTTCCCAGGACATAGACGATATGGGCAGAAAGCTTACATTTTAAAGTGCTCAATTAACATTTAAGGACCTCAATGTTAAACTGTATAATTTATATAATTGGACATATAGAACTTAATATAGAACCCACCCACTAAAAAGCATTCAAAAAAATGTATTCAAAAGCATTCAAACCAACCAAAACAAACAGCAAATGCATCCAACAAATTTTCCCCAATAATTTCAGAGGGCACTCAATGAAATCCACTAGTTGATTTAAAACCTATGCTTAATAACCCATTATCATGGTTGGTGTCGTGACAGATGTCCAAAATCGGGTGACCTAAAACATTACTTTTCTGTCCTTGCATTTATGGCAGTGTAAGTTGTTGTTATATCATATAAAAGGTTACTAGTTGAATATGCATTTAAGTGAATTTATCCCAATAGTTTTGGGGACTATATACAGAAAATGCTGTAATTTCTAAACAGCTCACCCGATATGGATGAAAATACCCTCAAATTAAAGCTGACATTCTGCACTTTAACATCATAGTCATTGTTTCATTTCAAATACAAACAAAAGAAGAAAAATGCTTCACTGTCCCAATAATTACAGAGGGCACTGTAGCTATGTCCCCCCTTATATCTTAATGTAATGACATGAAAAAATGTAGCAGATTATTATCAATAACTTATCAACAGTTCTAACAAGTTGTCCAGAGTAGGCCATTCTCACCGGTACCCTAGTTTATAGAAAGACCCATATACCACACTAAAGATGAGGACTATGTGGCTAGATGTGCTGTGGTTCCTCCATACCTGTAGAGGGTGGTGGTGAGCCCAGCAAGGGCAGGTCAGCAGAAGGCCATACGGCCGCCCCCTCAGCCTCTCTCTGGCTCAGCTCCTCCTGCCAGATGATGGAGCTGGAGTCTTGAACCTTCTCTGAGCCCGCCTCGGGGATACCTGAGCCCGTCACCGCCACCTTTGCTGGTCCTGGCTCCTGAGAAGTGGTGGGCTCCACCTTGCGTTTCTTCTTCTGGTTCTGCTTGTTGGTCCTGGGATACACCACCAGCTGTTCAGTCCACCTGGGAAAGAGAGAGAAGAACAGAATGATAGTGAAGGCATAGAGAACACACACACGTAAGCACACATACATACACTACACACACGCACGCATTTACCCATTGATGATCTCTTTGTTCTCCCCTCGTATAAAGTACTCCTGTTCAGGAGTGATGATACAGAGAGCGTTCTTCTGGCCAGTCTTGGGCTCTGCGTCAATGACGTCAGCACACAGGTTCATATTTACCGTGCCCTGGGGCAGCGTGCTCGGCTAGAGGGGGAATAACAGAGAAACAACATTCAGTCACAAGTAATGGCCAAACCTGACACGACACAGATCGTATACCAGGGTAAATTCAAGTGGAACAGGACAACAATCAGTAGAATGATGAAGTGATTGCCTTGTAGCAAACTGGGAAGTATAATCTACGTCTGATTAGTCTCTTTCAACAGCCACAGTTGAAACTACAGCTTTTAATAGGTGCTGAAGGGGCATGGGGTCCTAGATCTCCGTCTGAGCCTAAGGGAAACTTCTACCCGGAGCTGCTATATAACAGGTGGATAGATATCACAACGTCTGGTTTCCCTCCTCCATCCCTCCCTCCTTCCTTCACTCTTTCCCACAGGCAGAGGACGTATACAGCCCCTACTATAAGGTCACGTATCCGTTATCGATGGGTTGCCGGGACAACGGGGGAAATCCATTCAGTTCCAGTGGAGTGAATGGAGGAGGTGACAGCCCTGGGAGGCTGGACTAAATAAGTTTGTGTGCATGCGTGTGCTACTGCTAACGCACATGGTTCTGCATATAAGCGCATGTTTGCCTTTGGAGAGGCACAATTTATCACGGTTTCTCCCACACTCCATATTGCCCCTCTACCGCCTAGAATTCCCCCTGAACCCCAGCATGGTCTCTCTAGTTCACTGAGATTCCTGTACTGTTGTTATCAGTCCCAGACTGAACTGTACTCTGCCTGCCTGGCTGCAGATGTAAAACAGGTGCTGTTTCTCTCCTTAGCTCCATTTAAGGCCATTCACATGGATCCTGCTTTTTGCAAGCTGCCAGTAAACCATGAGGGCTTCCAAATATGGCAATTACACTGGGTCACACTCAGAGAAACTTAGAGTACCGACTGCAGCAAGCTAGTCTCTTTACTGTACGGTGAGGGGTTTTTTTGCGCTGGGAGGGGGGGGGGGGGGGTGAGAGAGAGAGAGAGAGAGAGAGAGAGAGAGAAAGGGGGGTAGGAGGGGAATCTGTCTCATAAAAGATGCACCTTTCTTTCTTTCTGAAGGAGAAAGCATGAAGGTATTACACACTTTTCCCTTGTTCCCCTCAAATGGTTGTGGTTAGGACTGGGGGAAGATAGCTACAGATCTAAGATCAGGTTAAGGACAGGGCAAGTCCAACCAATATCGAGAGAGGGCCAGTGTGTTCTTTGAGTATGTATACGTCGTCTGATCTGATACTGGCATCAACACAAAGACTCCTCCATCTGCCAACACTGCCATTCATCCTCTCTGGCTGAGTCTCAAATGCCACCCTATTCCCTATATAGTGCATTACTTTTGACCAGAACACTATGGATAAAAAGTGGCATTTGTTATATAGTCCATGTGTTGTAGTGGGTTTGATTTCTCCGCTCCAGATCCAATCCCATATCCTCCTATTGTCCTCCTATGGGGCCGGCTATATTTAGCTGCACAGGGGGGTATTATTATCGCTAACAACTTTCTCACAGACTGTCTCTCTGACTCAGTTCACAGTTTCTACGAACAGGACACACAAAGAGGCAATAAAACACTACTAATAAAGCTAGAAAACGTTTTTAAATCGAGCAGGTCTTTATCTTCACAATGAACAAACTGTCAAGTAAAGTATTGAGATTTTAGGGGACAATTGGGCATTCCCACTAGTTCAATGCTGATGAAGTACAACTTCTTTCTCCATCTGCCAGTCAAAAATATTTGATGAATGGGCCTCATCGTATCATTCCAAAATGGTGTCAGAGTGAGACTCGCCGAGCCAGCTTTAGAATTAGGTAGAGTACACCCGCTCCATAATTGATACATTTTTCTAGGGAGTTTTATAGCCCGGACCGGCGGCAAGTAGCTTAAGAAACCAGCACCTGCTCTGCTCAGGGGTGAAAGGGAAGCAGCAAGCTGCTGTTTTATACGGCATATGTGCCTCGACATGCCGCTTCCCTCCGTGCTGCATCAAAACAGAACACACACTACTCCTACCCCTCTTTCCACAGGCAGGCAGACACTGTCACTATAGCTTCGACTCCCATGGGAAGAATACTATGGTTAAATACCTCAGTCAGGGCAATAAAACGACATTGTGAATTCAACACCTGGCATAGACCCTGGTCCCAGGCCATAGGGAAGCTTCAGGATAGTTAGTATCTAATCTGTTCTTAGTTGTAGCATTATATCAGTCAAAGTGTGGACTGTGGAGAAAACTGAATGACCCCCTGTTTCCTGTCCCTATCCTCCCAGTCATTGACCCTCCGGCCCAGGTTCTCAGAGACTGAAGAGCTGTAGTCCTTCTTGGGAGGTCCGCTTAGATTAAAACTAGCATTTGAGAACTGCCCAACTGGTGTCAGTCAACTACCCAAGGGACTGGTTAGCGGCAACATCTCAGGGACCGGTGTCGGTCCACGACTCAGTGTTTGAGAAACACTCAAACCTTCACGTTTCTGTCTTTCTCAGGTTCCGTCTCTCTTGCCTCCTCAGTCTCTCACCTTCTCTCTCTCCTACTCTCCTTCTCAGATGATCAAATGTACAACACGTCCAATCCTGTCTAATGTAGTAAAATTACATTATGCTACATTAGATATGGGTGCTTGTAGTGGCAGGCTGTGTGTATGTGGAATGTTTGGGTCTGGGGCATATCTGGCATTTTCATGTGGTTTTGGGGTCTACTGCTCTCTCTGTTTCTCTAGCCTGTTAGTTACTGGGAGCCCGCTGCACTTCACCAAATATGGGCATATCAGAGGAATGCTGTGTAGAGCCTAGACCTCTGAGCATCTCCTTCTCAGTCCGTCTCATCATGGGCTAAAATAGTTCAGTTCTAAGAAGCCACTGCCCACTCGCATTAAACATCTTGAGTGAAATCTTCCCTTAACACTTCCCTGAAAGTTGCCTCGGCTTTATGCGAGTCACACAAAAGCTCTTATTTTCAACCTTTTTGTAATTATTTTGCTTATATCATGTGTCAGATGCAAAAAAAAAGACATATTTCGGGGAAATTTGGCCCTCCAATCGACGTACTATGCACGTCATGGTTCCATAGCAACAAACAACCTTCCTCAATGAATCATGACATCGGTAGATCATTAAGATCAATGTATCTAGTATCATGTGAGATAGCTTCATATTTACAAAGATTCATCAGGTTGCTCTGGTCATTGTTGATGTTTCCACCAGTGTTACTTCAAGCCATTCTACCCCTGTGGGTTTGGCTGGGTTGCCTAACTCTGGCCTCTTCAACTGGCCAAGAGCACAGGAATTACTAATAGTAACAACCACTCTGAGCAAGAGAAGGGCCACAGCAGTCCATATTGGGTATTTTATGGGGTAGAGCAGTAGACAGTCCATCAGCCCAGTGGAGAATCAGGGCTGAGCTTCATATTCTCTGGCACATTCCAACTAACCTAAAATGTGCCTTGCTAGCTAATAGCCTAATGTCAGTCAACAACTTCCTCAGAGTGTCTAAAATACACACCCTCCAGGGATTCCGCACCATCCAGGGATTCCGGATTCAGAAAACGTGGCACCGGACAATGTGACCAGGAAGATTTTAATGTAACGGCATTAGAAACATTTACTGGACCAATATGTATTACGGTGTCCACCCATGGTGCTCAGAATGAAATAAATCACATTTAGATTATGGTAACAGAACAAGCAACTCATGATGCAGCCAATAAAAAAGTAATTTTCAAACATTTGCCAAAATGCAATTAGCGGGAAAACACCAATCAAAACAGCACACCTGATTAGAACGGTTCCATATGTGACAGAGATGAAAATGTCCATTAGAAACTTAGAAAGAGGTGGGGATCTTAAGCTGCAACAACTAGGATGGGTTGCTAATATTACTAGGATTGTGAATGTTGATATGAAAACCAATAGAACAGGAGAGAAATTGCATAGCGGTGGGTCCTATAAGGAAGTAAATTGAAATAAATTTGCCAAAATGATATAATTACTATATATAAATCCTGTCTATTTTTTTACATTTTATTCCACCTTTATTTAACCAGGTAGGCTAGTTGAGAACAAGTTCTCATTTAGAACTGCGACCTGGCCAAGATACAACAGAGTTACACATGGAATAAACAAACATACAGTCAATATTACAGTAAACAAAGTCTATATACAGCATGTGCAAATGAGGTAAGATAAGGGAGGTAAGGGAATAAATAGGCCATGGTGGCGAAGTAATTACAATAAATATAGCAATTAAACACTGGAGTGATAGATGTGCAGAAGATGAATGTGCAAGTAGAGATACTGGGGTGCAAAGGAGCAAGATAAATAAATAAATAATAACAGTATGGGGATGAGGTAGTTGGATGGGCTATTTACAGATGGGCTATGTACAGGTGCAGTGATCTGTGAGCTGCTCTGTCAGCTGGTGCTTAAAGCTAGTGAGGGAGGTAAGAGTCTCCAGCTTCAGAGATTTTTGCAGTTCGTTCCAGTCATTGGCAGCAGAGAACTGGAAGGAGAGGCATCCAAAGGAAGAAATGGCTTTGGGGGTGACAAGTGAAATATACCTGCTGGAGCGCGTGCTATGGTTTGGTGCTGCTATGGTGACCAGTGAGCTGAGATAAGGCGGGGCTTTACCTAGCAAAGACTTGTAGATGACTTGGAGCCAGTGGGTTTGGTGACGAGTATGAAGCGAGAGCCAGCCAACGAGAGCGTACAGGTCGCAGTGGGTAGTATATGGGGGTTTGGTGATAAAACGGATGGCACTGTGATAGACTGCATCCAATTTGTTGTGTTGGAGGCTATTTTGTAAATGACACCGCCGAAGTCGAGGATCGGTAGGATAGTAAATTTTACGAAGGAATGCCTTTCAGCATGATGAAGAAGGCGTTGTTGCGAAATAGGAAGCCGATTCTAAATGTAATTTTGGATTGGAGATGCTTAATGTGAGTCTGGAAGGAGAGCTCACAGTCTAACCAGACACCTAGGTATTTGTAGTTGTTCACATATTCTAAGACAGAACCGTCCAGAGTAGTGATGCTGGACGGGCGGGCAGGTGCGGGCAGCGATCGGTGGAAGAGCATGCATTTAGTTTTAATTGCATTTAAGAGCAGTTGGAGGCCACGGAAGGAGAAATACATTTAATCATTCAAAATACTTCAGAAAGCATGACTTTGCCGCAGAGGAATCGAGGATCATTAGCTTCTTTTTAAAAATAGCTGTGGATTGTTTCAAATCACAAGCTCGTAGGCCTTTTCCTACTTGGGAAGCCTGCAATTTGTGGTAGTAGAAATAAGCTCAGGGGTGAAAATAGGGTGATACGGTCTGGTACAGCATCCTGGCAAAATACATAGTGGGGGTACCTCGTACCAGTAAAACACGAGCCTATCACAATATTTAAAACAACATGTCAAGAGAACTGTAGGCTATTAGACCACTATTTATCATTACCACATGTCAGAGGCATGAAAAATGAGTGAGTGGGCTTGAAAATGGTTAAGACGAAAACACTGACATTTGGCCAAGGCATAGATGATTGGCCGACACCCACACCTCCGCAGATAGCAGTGGACGCATAAATTCTGGCCTAACGACAAACAATTTTTTGTGTTTTGTGCAACAGGTGTCTCTTTCCATTCACCACTGTTTAGAGGCTGGAGATATGTTGCGAGTGGATGAACCTGCGTGGGTCGCCTAGTAAAGTAGCTCTTTGAAGGGATTGTTGTACAATCAGATGAAAAAATTACTGGTTTGGTTTATGCCACAATAAAAGGTCATACATTTTGAAAGTTAAATGACAAATCTTTAGACTAGGCCCACAGAGATCCTATTGAATGAATAGGGATTATATGTAGTTCTATGAGTAGGCCCACAGAGATCCTATTGAATGAATAGGGATTATATATGTAGTTCTATGACTAGCCCATAAAGAATGTTGGTGCAAGCGCCCGCCTATAGAAGGTCCAGTACCAGGAAGAAATGTATTCTACCTTCAGCCCAGAATAGACCTAGCTGATTATTGAGTTGTGCTTGTCTGTGAAAAGCATCTAAAATATGTGTGAAGGTAAGTATAAGTATGTTGAGTATAATTTAAAATGTTGAGGCAAGAAGGGGACGGGTGAGTGGCGAAGATATAGGAAGCGAGTCTCTCTCCAGAACGGCTCAGCTGTCTCCCACCAATTCTTGAGCATTCATTGTGTGAATTGTTGGCCCTTTGATTGTCTATTTTGATAAACCCCCCATTAGAGCAAACAGCCTGAGTAGAGAGATGAATGCGATTGAAATAACCTGCATTGACATCATATTTTCGGCTGTTTTTATTTGTCAGCTTTATGTAGCCTATTTTTATTTCGTTGACAATGGAAGTTATCGGCTTACTGCTGCATTGGCCTATAGGCTGAGTTCCATGCGCTCTTTTCTTAAGCTGCCAATGGATCAAGGTGTTTCAATGTGTCCAAATGGCAGAGGCTGGTGCTAGCATTTGTTGAATTTTAACTTTTTGATTTGTATAATATTTCATTCAGATTTTTATGATTAACCACGTGACAACGATTGAGAAACTAAAACGTTGTTATTGAAAAGAAACTGTTCCACGAAAATGTGCATATGAAAATCATAACTGGCACGCAGATCAACAGAGATGGAAGGATAAATTGTAAGCTTCCCCAACTTAAAACTCACGCGCCTATAAAGTCTTTATGGCCTCCCGAGTGGCGCAGTGCTAGCTGTGCCACTAGATATTCTGGGTTATAGTCCAGGCTTTGTCAGACCTGCGGCACACAATTGGCGCAGCGTTGTCCGGGTTATCGGAGGGTTTGGCCGGCAGGGATGTCCTTGTCCCATCGCAAACTAGCGACTCCTGTGGCGGGCCGGGCGCAGTGCACGCTGACATGGTCTTTATAAAATTGACTCCATGTTTCCATTGTTGGATTTTGACTATAGGCTACTTTAAAGCAAGATATGAGATGTCTCATAACATGAAATAAAACATTCAGGTTTCAAACAATTTACGTTTTCAAATTAAATACTACCTCCAGCTTTGGGGCGGCAGGTAGCCTAGTGGTTAGAGCATTGGGCCAGTAACCTAAAGGTTGCTGGATCAAATCCCTGAGCTGACAAGGTAAAAATCTGTTGTTCTGCCCCTGAACAAGGCAGTTAACCCACTGTTCCTCGGTAGGCTGTCATTGTACATAATGTTCTTGCCTAGTTAAATACAGGCTAAATAAATAAAAAATAAATCCAGCTCACATTGTAATGTGGTGTGTGACACGCCGATAGCCTGTTGCCTACACTTGTAGCCTATGGTGAATGGGAGGCACGCTTCAACTACCAGTTGAGAAATAAAAAGTTGTTTTCATTGATCGTGTACCAAATCTGTTTTTAACAAGCAACTGCATTTTGAGTTGTTTCGCAATGAATGGGCTTATAAAATAACATGCTTTACTCCAGCAGCAACCAGCTGAGGAGCATCAGGAGAAATCCTGCTCAAAATAGGCACTCTATGCTGTGCACATGTGATAAATAAGATAGGCTACAGGAGGATTAACGAATATACAGCAATTCAATTCCACAAAATTATGCAAATTAACATATAGACCAGGCATCAACAACTAGATTCCCAAACAGATATAATGTTTGACTAAAACATAATCATTTCTAACCTTGCTTACATTTGTATTCGATCACGTGTGTCTCTATTATGCATCGGAATACTTGGGAACAGATTTCTTTTAAAAAATCACTCAGAGCTGATTTCCTGTTGTTTTTACAGCAATTCCACACACAAAAAAAAGAGAGCATCCCTTCATCAAAAAAGAGATGTAAAAGAGGTATTTATGATATGCTGTATACGGCCCAGATATAGACTATAGATGGGGCAAAGGTAAATTGAACTCGACCAAAACAATGGAATTGCCATGGAAACGCACGGGGGAAAGATTCCGAGTCTCCTCATTGCCCGGCAGCAAAATTTGCCTACATTTAGGCTATTGTTTATGTGTATTTCACACTATGTTGAGGTAAAAATCGAAGTAAAATGCCAGTATGGATGTCAACCCCAACACATGTTCATGTCATCTTTACCAATCAAATGCATTACAGTTAAAAACAGCTGACTACCACCACTGATTACTGTACGCTAACCATCTTATTCAAATGGGAGTTAGCATTTAGCAGTCACTTCTAAACTTGAAAAGGGACAACTTCTACATGTTATGCAGCAAAAAACAAATATATCCAAATCTGACAAAGTAACCACATTGTGGGCCTGCGACAATACATACATCATGACGGATTTGACAAATATCCACTTTGTTAGATCAGATTGTTGAATGTGGGCCAATCTGGTCAATGGAACGTCTGCGTTCCATCGACTCCTTTACCGCATCTAAACTGGTATCTGAATTGTGTAAGCATACATGGCAAGCAAGGGAAAATACAGGGTATTGTTTCTCTCTACTATATACAGTAGGCCTTTAACTTAAGGGGTTGGTGTCCGATCAGGCTGAGGATGTATACGTTGATGATGAAGAAAAAAAACAAATCATATCTACTTTAATTTCCACTCCTCCGCCTAGAGTTTAAACTAAGTAAACGATAATGTGCACTGAGATCAACGCTGAACTCTCAAAATGTTGTATAGGCTACATTTTGGAAACGTTCACATTGTGGGGGGCTGAGGCGCACAGTGACGGCAACAAAGCGGCCATTTTCCTGACCCAGTTTCCCGGTGGCGTTCCGGGGTGTTCCCTGAGCTGCAGATGAAAAGGCACAAAGACAATGAGGCCCTCCACGTCTAAATAGCACGAGCAGCTTCACAATGACTGGAAAAAAGTGCTACACCGAACTAACGGGTGTCATTCACACACAATGCACAGTGGAGAAATGGACGCACGCAAGCAGTCAGCACACACACACACACACACACAGCGAAACCAGGATGTTTCCTCCCTTTGTCATCTGGTGGGGATCCATGACAACATGAAGACAATGATTCTGATTTCAGAGATCTCATCTGCACAAAGCAACCACCTGGACACAAACACACTGCCACGGAGTGCGTAGGCCTACATCTCAGCAGTCAAAAGCAGCATCCTCTCTTCATCAATTTTGTTTGCAGAGAACTGATAACTGGGGTTTAATAAATATAAAGCAGGCCCAAAGCTACAGTCAAGGTTAGAAGCAATAGGCCAGGGACTAAAGCTATGGCAGCTTTGACAGTCAGGCAGAGCAGAGTGTTAAGTGGGCCTCTGTATACACACAAGCAGCCTAATCTCCAGCCTGATCGGCCAGTGGGATTGGTCACCCGTGTCACATTCCCAGTCACACACACACACACACAAAGGGGATGTAATAAACTGTAAGGGACTCTCTCTAGTCTCTGTTCCTCAGTTTCTTTCCCAATCTGTATTATTCTACCTCCATCATACTATATTCTCTCTCCCTCCACCTCCATATACATGTTCATGGTTGTTCAGTGTGAGGTTTACTCTGCAGTAGGGTGGGGCAGTTTCACCATCTCGCAGCACAAGGCTAGCTAACAGAGATAAGGCTTCCCAGTCAACTCTTTCCCAGGCAGGTACCACTGAATACAGTCAGGTCATTCAACATGCCTTCCCGTCCTTCACAGACCATATCAAATACTACTCTTCCCAGTCACCTCGGCTCTGCATGAAGCCATAAGGCACGAGTGCTATAACCTGATTGTAGACACAGCTAAGGAGTGCTGTTAGGTTGTTTGGGAGGAGGTGGAAGTAGCATGGCTGATATGACAGCTCCTTACCGATTCATCCAGGGCGAAACGCAGGCAGCCATGTTCGTACAGCACAAAGAACCGCCGCTGCCATTTCTGTTGGGAGAAAGAGGAACATCGTTAACACTTAATCTGATGATCTCCTTATAAACTATTAAGAAACGGCCTATAAACTAATACTGTATACAATTCCTGCAGGGAAAGAGGAGCATTGCTATTGGGCTGAAACCAACAAACACTTAAGCTCCATTATGTCCTGGGACTAATAGGGCGTAGTGAACATATAGCTAAGAAATGCTTAAAATACAATAACATAAATCCGAGAACCCAGCGCCTGTAGTCTGGGTACCAGACGTTTTAGCTAACACTCCTTGCCACTACTGTCATTCTTGGTCATTTCCCATGTCTTTGGTAAATAACATGGAGAACAAGGAGTGGAATGAAATAGCCGAATAGAGACGGCAACCAGACTGGGGGCTCCCGAGTGGCGCAGCGGTCTAAAGCACTGCATCTCAGTGCTACAGACACCCTGGTTCAAATCCAGGCAGTTTCATAACCGGTCGTGATTGGGAGTTCCATAAGGCGGCGCACAATTAGCCCAGCATCATCCGGGTTTGGCAGGTGTAGGCCGTTATGGTAATTAAGAACTTGTTCTTAACTGACCCCCCCCATATTTATGAATGAGGTCCCAGGTGAAGTTGCCTGGTTTTAATTTAACCAGGCAACTTCACCTGGGACCTCATTCATAAATTAAGCTAAGGTGGGTTTATAGTTTACAATTACACTCATATTAGTACACAATTTTGCATTATTTGAACTAATGATAACTAGCTACCAAGAGGCTAGACCAGTTTTCCCAAAAGTGAACGATGCCGCTATCAATCAAATCAAATGAAAATTGTATTTGTCACATGCTTAGTAAACAACCGGTGTAGACTTTGTGAAATGCTTACTTAGGGGCCTTCCCAACAATGCTGAGAGAAAGAACATAAGGAAATAATAGAAAAGTAATACAGTTGATGTAGGAAGTTTACATACACCTTAGCGAAATACATTTAAACTCAGTTTGTCACAATTCCTGGCAATTAATCTGAGTAAAAATTCCCTGTCTTAGGTCAGTTAGGATCACCACTTTATTTTAAGAAGGTGAAAAGTCAGAATAATAGGAGAGAGAATGATTTATTTCAGCTTTTATTTCTTTCATCACATTCCCAGTGGGTCAGAAGTTTACATACACTGAATTAGTATTTGGTAGCATTGCCGTTAAATTGTTTAACTTGGGTCAAACATTTTGGATAGCTTACACAAGCTTCCCACAATAAGTTGGGTGAATTTTGGCCCAATACTCCTGACAGAGCTGGTGTAACTGAGTCAGGTTTGTAGGCCTCCTTGCACGTACACGCTTTTCAGTTCTGCCCACAAATTTTCTACAGGATTGAGGTCAGTGCTTTGTGATGGCCACTCCAATACCTTAACTTTGTTGTCCTTAAGCCATTTTGCCACAACTTTGGAAGTATGCTTGAGGTCTTTGTCCATTTGGAAGACCCATTTGCGACCAAGCTAACTTCCTGACTGAGGTCTTGAGATGTTGCTTCAATATATCCACATAATTTTCCTACCTCATGATGCTATCAATTTTGTTAAGTACACCAGTCCCTCCTGCAGCAAAGCCCCCCCACAACATGATGCTGCCACCCCCATGCTTCACGGTTGGGATGGTGTTCTTCAGCTTGCAAGCCTCCCCCTTTTTCCTCCAAACATAACGATGGTCATTATGGCCAAACAATTCTATTTTTGTTTTATCAGACCAGAGGACATTTCTCCAAAAAGTACGATCTTTGGCCCCATGTGCAGTTGCAAACCGTAGTCTGGCTTTTTTAATGCCGGTTTTATAGCAGTGGCTTCTTCTAAGCTGAGCAGCCTTTCAGGTTATGTCGATTATAGGACTCGTTTTACTGTGGATATAGATACTTTTGTACCCGTTTCCTCCAACATCTTCACAAGGTCTTTTGACGTTGTTCTGGGATTGATTTGCACTTTTCACACCAAGATACGTTCATCTCTCGGAGACAGAACGTGTCTCATTCCTGAGCGGTATGACCCATGGTGTTCATACTTGCGTACTATTGTTTGTACAGATTGCTCCCAAGGATGAACCAGACTTGTGGAGGTCTACACATTTTTTCATGAGGTCTTGACTGATTTCTTTTGATTTTCCCATGATGTCAAGCAAAGAGGCACTGAGTTTGGAGGTAAGCCTTGAAATACATCCACAGGTACACCTCCAATTTACTCAAATGAAGTCAATTAGCCTATCAGCAGCTTCTAAAGCCATGACATCATTTTCTGGAATTTTCCAAGCAGTTTAAAAGACACAGTCAACTTAGTGTATGTAAACTTCTGACCCACTGGAATTGTGATAGTGATAAGTGAAATAATTGTTGGGAAAATTACTTGTGTAATGCACAAAGTAGATGTCCTAACCGACTTGCCAAAACTATAGTTTGTTAACAAGAAACGTGTGGAGTGGTTGAAAAAAAAGTTAATGACTCCAACCTAAGTGTATGTAAACTTCCTACTTCAACTGTATGTACATATAACTAGGCATAAAGTGACTAGGCAACAGGATAGATAAAACAGTAGCAGCAACGTTTATGATGAGTCGAAAAAGTTTGTGCAAAAAGGGTCAATGCAGATAGTCAGCTTAGCTATTTGGTTAACTATTTAAATAACAATTTAGCAGTCTTATGGCTTGGGGGTAGAATTTGTTCAGGGTCCTGTTGGTTCCAGACTTGGTGCATCAGTACCGCTTGCCGTGCGGTAGCAGAGAGAACAGTCTATGACCTGGGTGGCTGGAGTCTGACACATTTTAGGGCCTTCCTCTGACACTGCCTGGTATACAGGCCCTGGATGTCAGGGAGCTCGGCCCCAGCGATGTACTGGGCAGTATGCACTACCCTCTGTAGCGCCTTGCGGTTGAATGCCAAGCAGTTGCCATACCAAGCGGTGATGCAGCCAGTCAAGATGCTCTCAATGGTTCAGTTGTAGAACTTCACGACTATGTTGGTGTGTGGACACCGAGGAGCTTGAAGCTCTGGATACGCTCCACTACAGCCCTGTCGATGTGAATGGGGGTGCACTCGGCCATCCATTTCCTTAAGTCCACGATCAGCTCCTTTGTCTTGCTGACGTTGAGGGAGAGGTTGTTGTCCTGGCACCACACTGCCAGGTCTCTGACCTCCATTCTACTAAGCTTACCTGAACGAAATATACAAAACTGATCATGACTTGATTAAATCTCATGTCACTATGATTAGTTGGCAAACATGCAACAATACCTGTATACTGTCAATGACAGATGAATTATTTGCGTTGCTGGCTTCATTAAAAACGTCATCTGATGGATTTTGGATGTCCTTGGTCTCAATTATTTGTTCAAGGGCCTATACGAGGCCAACTTAACTACATTATCCTGAAGGCATACTTAAACACCCTTTTTTTTTTTTAACTTTGCGTGAATGATGTCTCAACTTTAAACAATGCAAATTCTGTTTCGCTTCTTTCTATTCTGTGACTGCATGAAATAGCAACCATGACATGAATTCAGCGATTACATTTGTTTACTTCATCTTTGTGGCTCCCTGATGAAACAGTAACATCCATTACTGTACTTAGTCTTAGCTAACCTGCACCACATACCGAATCTTCTGTACTTTTTCCAGTACTAGAACATAAAAAACGGTTCGGAACTAGAATTTGTTACTTTCGGTACTCCTGTCAAAATGGGTCAAGAATCAAGCTTGTCTATCAGCGCAGCAGACCCCTTATTACAGCGCACACTGAGAGTCTGGGCTGCATCATGTTACATCATCATGCTGCACACAACTCAACACATTTGAATAACGTGACATGGCATGTAGACATTTTTAAACATGATTATTGTTCGTAAAACAATGTCTATACATGCTAGAACACTTTACAATGCAAGAAGATACTGGTAGCGGACAGCTAAAAATAACATCCATTCTCTACCCTAGTACTTTGTTTGTGATTATATGCAAACTACAACGCAAAAAAAATGCTGATTTCAAAGCTGATTGCCACCAAAAACGTTATTAATTAACTCGGTCTCTCGCTCATGTCTCTCCCAAAGATGATCAGCAAACTCTGTTAAAGAGACGGCGCACATTTGTATAAAATAAGCTACTTCTATACAAATGTTGTTGTTCAGTACAATAAAATAAATAAACCTTTATTTAACCAGGCAATTCAGTTAAGAACAAATTCTTATTTACAATGACTAAGTCTACGCCGGTTGTTTACTAAGCATGTGACAAATACAATTTTATTTTCATTTGACCTGATATTCACTTTTGGGAAAACTGGTCTAGCCTCTTGGTAGGTAGTTATCATTAGTTCAAATAATGCAAAATGGTGTACTAATATGAAAGTGTAATTGTAAACTATAAACCCACCTTAGCTTAATTTATGAATGAGGTCCCAGGTGAAGTTGCCTGGTTAAATTAAAACCAGGCAACTTCACCAGGGACCTCATTCATAAATATGGGGGGGGGGGGGGTCAGTTAAGAACAAATTCTTAATTACCATAATGGCCTACACCTGCCAAACCCGGACGACGCTGGGCTAATTGTGCGCCACCCTATGAGACTCCCAATCACGGCCGGTTGTTATGCAGCCTGGATTCAAACCAGGGTGTCTGTAGTGACACCTCTAGCACTGAGATGCAGTGCCTTAGACCGCTGCGCCACTCGGGAGCCCTTGCAAGGGAAACAGATCGTTTGTCATCTGTAGCCCAATGAAATCAGCCAAAACAAGCTCAATAACTCAATGCATGCACACACTTATAATGCATTCACCTGTATTGTGGATAGGCCTAGGCTCTTGATTTACCCAGTTTATCAATAAAGATTTACCATTCAAAAAAAATTATTACCATTATGTTGTTAAAGTTAGAATGGTAAAAACATACCAAAGTCAAATTGATTGTATAATTGATTCATTAATGTATACATGGCGGTCTCTGAAAAATATGGATGTACATTTTTTTATAACGTAATGCTATTGAACTCAAAAGATGCCCAACGATTGAACAGAGCAGTAGCTGAGTATATCTGTCTGGATCAAGCGCCATTCTGTAACCTGGTAATATGGCTTCTTTGTTGCAGTGGTATTGTCTTGTTATTGTTTTGGTATCGAGTATTGTGATGCTAAACCTGGTATCGAAGTCAAAAATCTGGTATCATGACAACACTAGTACTCTCTATTGCTGCTTTTCAACTGTAACACCAGTGTTATACTTAAGCAATAAGGCAGGAGGGGATCTGGTATACGACCAATATACCACTACTATGGGTTGTTCTTATGCAGGACGCAACGCGGAGTGCCTGGATACAGCCTTTAGCCGTGGTATATTGGTGGCCCTATACCATAAACCCCCAAGGTGCCTTAATGCTATTATAAACTGGTTACCAACGTAATTAGAGCAGTAAAAATAAATATTTAGTCATATCCGTGATATTCGATCTGATATACCACGGCTGTCAGCCAATCAGCATTCAGGGCTCGAACCACCCAGTTTATAATAGTGTATACAACCTGATGTTATAGGAAATTGTGTTTCCATAGTGTAGCAAAGGCTCATATTTATCTTAGACTTTTTAGTTCACTGTTCCATTAAATTGCGCTTTTTGTTAACTGTCCCTTTAACTGCAGACACCTCTGAGCCATAGAGATGTATAGAGCTTGCAATGTATCAGTCCTCAATGGAGCTGCCCATGTTAAACACGTTTTTTGGCACTAGAGACCCTTTGTACATCTCTATGCTCTGAGCACACCTGCAACCAATTTCACTTCTTAAATATCTGAGTTCCTTTGTCTTTTAGTTCAGTGCCAAACAATCTTAGCACTAGTACAAAACCTCTCCAACATGTATCTTTTCATTTCTGCTATCTGTGAGTCCAATACCCAAACGTAAGTAACCCGCAATATTATTTACATTCTTCAATTGATCTGGATTTAAAGATGCACTGTTGTTTATTAGTGGTAGGATGTTGTTAGAAATATTTGCATATTGAAAGGATCTAATTTGTACCTTCAAAATGAATATTTTACTGCTTTGGAGAAATTTTTATATTTATCATTTGACTACTGGCTCAGATTGTGAAAAGTAATTGTTTACGATCAAATATGCTGCTAAATGTTTTTGTTTACTGTCAGCACAAGTCAATGGAAATTAAGTTTGATTTGGAGGAAATAAAACCGGAGCACCGACTCCCTAAAACAGAACCTCAAGTCTCTCTCCTTATCCTCTAACCCGGGATCACTGCGTCACCTACCTCACCCAGTGATTCAAAATAGGCAACCTGCCTTATCACATTGCTAGGGCTGACAGTGAGAACTTCTGAAGAGCAGAATCAACAACCTCTGCATAATCGAAACAGTTGCATTGTGAGGTGTTAACCGTAAAAGGTGTAAACCCATATTCACAGTTAGCCATTGTTATGCAGATGCAGCCCCAGTGGACTTTCCCCCAAGATAGCGCAGGTTCTTCGGCGCCATGGCCCATCTGGCTTAGCGCTGTTTGTTGAATAGATTCCATGATCCGGACATGAGCGAGTGCTCGGCTCCTTCACACCACTGTGTGTAACCGTATGTGCGCTCTAATCATCGTGACGTATAGCACCAGGCGAATTGGCATGAAAAGGACAATACGTATGCAGATCTAGAGCCCATTTCTCTGACCATTCGATTATACGCTAGGGCTTGTGTTTCAAGCGCTTCCATTACGCCTCAAAGCTTACTTCCCAAATAGATTTTAAGTGGATTAAAACATCCCGATTGGTCAAAGTTCACCCATCCCCCTCTCACTATGAGGTTCTGCTGTCCGGGAATGGTGTTTGTCTAATGTTTATCATGCGACTACAGTGCTATGGAAGAACAGGGAACAAACATACTAACCCATCCCCCATTCCATGTGAGCGCGTGCACGCCTCATGGTTGCTCTTACCCGGGATCTCTGCATGGGGTTGTCAAAGTCTGTTCCCTCGGGGGCCAAGCACAGCCATCCGCCGTAAATAGGTTTGGCCTGTAAAACAGAGCGATTTAGACAATCATTAAAATTGGGGGGGGGGGGGGCAGTCAGCAAGGAGAGGGCACATTTTGGGGTCCAGATGTTCCTATAGACCCTCCCCAATGAGGCAGTTTTCAAACCACAAAACCAGTTAGCAAGCCTGTCGGCCTAATTAGCATTGTTTGATAGACACCATTGCCTTGCATTCAAATGACTTAAATGAAGATTTGTGAATGAGAACAGCGCCTGCTTATAAACCTACATTCACTTCATGGAAGTTGTTTGAGCCAAAAACCTGCATGTTTCCAATGAAAACACAGAAGTTCAAAAGATGTGGAAATGTATAAACATTGAGCAGAGCTCCCACGGTGAGGGGGTGGCTGTTTAAAATGGCTGCTCTTTGCACTCTAAAACATGTTTGTCTTGGTCTAACTTTTACTGTTAAACATTACCAAGAAGCAGCTGTCAGGCCTGTTTTGCAAAAAAAAAAAAAAAAAAAACATCCCTCCTACCTTCTTTACCTCAAAATCCAGACTGGCATCTTACACGTGGTAGAGTGTACGATTATTAGACTGTGTGGGTATTGGCCCTGGCTGTCACTAGCTAGCCCATGTCCCTGCATGTCTGTCAAATCGATATGTGCCTTGTTTCCGCTTGCATAGACTGACTGCCTATAGAGACATTTAACTGGTTACTTTTAACAGGTGATGGGGTGACTGAGGAGATAAACGTGCCATGACCTAGTCCTACGAAATCTGATAAGTCTACCATTTTGGCAGCAGTGACGACTAATGATTTTACTTATTGATGATGAGCTGATTATCTGCAGCACTGAAGTCTACGCCTAGGCTACGATCCAAAATGGATGTTTCCTGTCCTCAGATCTTATGTTATCAATAAAGTAGCAAATATCACAGGTCTTGCTATAATGCATAACCTATTTCTCCATTCTTCTCTTACAAAACATCCAAAGAGAGAGCGAGGCAGAGAGAAAGAGCTGGACAGGAAAGAATGAGCGAGACACAAGGAGAGGCAGTGTAAGCGAGCAGCTGTGGCCTGTAGCGATGTTGGTGGGCTGAGGAGCCAGGAGACCTGGAGAGGAGGGACACACCCTTACACCCTTCCTCCCTCCACACACACAAGCCTCACTTCCTCTATAGTGGTCCTCCTGTGACCTCGCCCTCCCCCATCAGCTCTCTCCCACAGACCTACCTTCCCCCTCCATTCCAGCCCGCCTCCAACCCCACCGGCAGTGAGGTTAACCCATAGAGATAGAGGACTCTAGTGCCCAAAAGTCTGTTTTAGCATGGGCAGCGCTATTGGGGACTTTCACAATGTTGAAGTAGAAAACTGGGTGGGACTTCCTATGGGTTAAGGGAGGATCACATCATTCCATCCAGGTCATCAGGTGGGATTAACCAATGAATTATACTTGTGAGAAAACATTCCATAACTGCAGGTGGCAGTAAATCGTCAACCTTGGCGTCATACCTGTTCAAACACACCAAGTGGCAGTATGCACCCTTTCCGTTTGTTTACCAACTCATAGTAGTAGAAGAAAATTGACTACTTCAAAATGGAGATGCTCATACTCTCTCAGATGCCATAATCGGACAGATATAATTGCGTCCTCTATCACGCGTTAACCTCTTATTGCCTCCCCAGTACAATCCTCCACTCATTTAGGAGTCATGCCAAAAAGGTCCATTCAAACATAAGGTACACGCATCTGAAAGTTCACCTTACTACTCCTAGCCAAGTAAAACCAATGCAGAGCCTTGGTGATTGTACACTGAACAAAAATAAACGCAACATGTAAAGTGTTGGTCCATTGTTACATGAGCTGAAATTAAAGATCCCTGAAATGTTCCATTCACACAAAGCATATCTCTCAAATGTTTTGCACAAATTTGTTGACATCCCTGCTAGTGAGCATTTCTCCTTTGCCAAGATAATCCATCCACCTGACAGGTGTGGCATATCAAGAAACTGATTAAACAGCATGATCATTACACCGGTGCACCTTGTGCTGGGGACAATAAAAGGCCACTTTAAAAAGTGCCTGGATCGACGTATAGGACAGCGTACTCCAGTTCCATCAATATCCAGCAACTTCGCACAGCCATTGAAGAATGGGACAACATTCCACAGTCCACAATCAACAGCCTGACAAACTCTCTACGAAGAAGACATGTGGCTCTGCATGAGGCAAATAGTAGTCACACCAGATACTGACTGGTTTTCTGATCCATGCCCCTACTTTTTTTTAGGGCATATCTGTATTCCCAGTCATGTACAGATGCATATCTGTATTCCTAGTCATGTGAAATCCATAGGTTAGGGCCTAATGAATTTATTTCAATTAACTGATTTCCTTATATGAACTGTAACTCAGTAAAATATTTGAAACTGTTGCATGTTTATTATTGTTCAGTATAGATAGAACTGGAACTTATAGGTCTAAGACATCATTTTGGACCATGTGGAATTGAGATCTATGTACATTCATTTGAGAACTCGGGGCTCCACTGGTGAGTAACCTGTGAGAAACTCTTTTCCAGGTTCAATCCCAACCCCGCACTTTCACAAGCTCTTCCTCTCCTCCCTCAAATCTTTCCATACCCCTGCCTCCTCTCTCTCCCTGGGTTTTCACTCTCCTTCGCTCTCTATACTCCCATCATCCCCCACTATCACTCCCAAACTGTTCTGCCTGTATTTCCACCATTTCCTTGCCTGCCACTCTCCCTCCTCCCTGCCTCCCACCTTCTATCCTGAGTGGGTTCTCTATCTGACCGATGCCTCGGGAACTACAGAGCAGCGTAGCTCAGCAATAGCCTTGATCCAGAAAAAACACCTTTAAAACTATCGTCCTCTCCCAGCAGAATGTAAACTTTTTAAATATGATCTTTGAGAACTAGAAATTACTAAAATAAAAGCTAGAAAGTCAGGGATAATAGACCATTCTAAATACTAATTTGAGTATTCTTTTTTTTTTTACATGGCTGGATTACTGGTAGGGCACATGCCCGGGGGCCCCATTGGTTTTATTATGTTTGAGCATAAGAACACAGAATTAGCCATAGCAAAATGAGTGTGGATTGTAGGAAATTAGCTTTCACGCTGCAGAAAAATTTCTCAGCTCCATGGAAAAATTTAGAGAATTACAGGAAATGAGCTGAAAAACGCAACATCTCTCTACGCCGCCAATTCCGGAACGATTTAGGCCAATCCAACGGCGTGGTTGGGCTACCACCTACACTCTGTTTTGATCTAGAACAACCTTGCCTGACTCCACTGCTGCTGGAAAAATGCTAGGGGAAACACTGCGTGACCAACTAAATATACCAGCACCAGAGTTTACAGGCATTTAAGTCTACACTTTAGGGAAATAAATAATTTTTCAGGCTAAACAAATTGTAATAGAAAGAATTTGCTGACACACACCAAGGGATCGGGGGGGGGGGGGGTAAAACAAAGATTGCAATATAAACATACTCTTCCTTCACATTCATTTCCTTTCAGATAACTTTTCCATGTGGGCTAGGCATATCTCTTTCAATGTTGTATTTATGAGGTGTGACCGAATGACTAAAGTGTGTTAAAGTTTGAAACAACCCCCATTTCCAAATATCTAAATAACTCGCTTTACATTTAGGGTTCAAATTCAGTTAGACTAATGAGCGCCTCTTGAAGCCATGCATAGTGTTCAAACTGCATTAAGAGACACTTAACCCAGCCAGGGTGCATCTACTAACCAGAGGCCGAGAGCATAGAAGTGGAACCACCCTCTGTTTCAGTTATGATTTCCACTTTAGTGTTTTCATTTCGTCCACTCAGTGCTAAGGACGTCATTACAGAATATGAGAGTGCAGATAGGCTACATTCTTCAGTTGTTTACATTTTCCTGTCCAATGGCAGTCAATGTCATGACTAGTTCCTTGGATAGATTTGGGCTAAATTTATTTCAAGGGGTTGTTTTGTTTTATGAGATTAGAACTAGCTAGCTGTAGCGTATTGTTTAAATTCTCAGACTCCCCTGGTATGAGACAACTCATTACTAGCCCTATATGGATAGAGCAGCGGATAGAAGCATCTCTGGTTCCACTGGTGACGTCATAAAGGCCCTGGGAGAGAGCAAGGCTGGGTCTCAGGAGGATTAAAGAAGTGATGTAATCGCTTTAAGATTCTAGTCCTGACTCAGGAGTCCAGGTCTAACCCCACAGTAATCACAAGCAGGCTGTCATACACACAGAGAAACGCAAACACACTCTCACTCATACACTACACAAGCAGAGAAACACACACTCACTAATACACAAGCAGAGAAACACATGCACACTTTCTCAATCACACCCATTTTGTGGAGGAGAGGATGCTTGCTGGCGTTGCTGTTCTTAAGCCATGTTCAAGGGCCCATCTGGACCTCATCACATGGGATCAATTATAGGATACAACAGAAACTAGCTAATGATCTCAGAGATAGAAATCCTCTCATTCACTACTTCACTGGGTGAAGGAAACCAAGGGGACTTGTAATACGACTTGAGTACACATACAGTATTTCACCGGATGTGCTACCTTGTCTCAGACCTGCTGTTTTCAACTCTCTACAGACAGCAGGAGTGGTAGAGATACTCTAAAATTTAGAGTCTAAATGATCAGCTATGAAAAGCCAACTGACATTTACTCCTGAGGTGCTGCCCTGTTGCACCCTCCACAACCACTGTGATGTATTATTATTTGACCCTGCTGGTCATCTATGAACATCTTGGCCATGTTCTGTTATAATCTCCACAGCTAGAAGAGGACTGGACACCCCTCATAGCCTGGTTCCATTCTAGGTTTCTTCCTAGGTCATTTTTCCTAGCCACCGTGCTTCTACACCTGCATTGCTTGCTGTTTGGGGTTTAGGCTGGGTTTCTGTACAGCACTTTGGCTTTATAAATACATTTGATTGATTGTGAGGACTTTATGTGTAGGATACACTTAAGTTGAATTTGGGGTCACGTTCAGGATGGCACAATCTTCTTGTTTGCGGCCACAGTTATCGGAGCGTGGCAGCACAGTCCCTTAAGTCAGCTGGTGACCTTGCCTGCCAGTCACATGGATGTTTCAGGACAATGTCTCCCAAAAATTGGACAGGATCCATGATGGGTCAGCTGATTCCTTCTTTTGGGAGGATGGTGTTATTTGCCAGTAAAAAACGTTATTCCTAACCTGAAGCTGGTCAAACCTCCCTTATAAAATGAATCTATCCAAATCGAATGTTCATTTGTGGCTTTACACCAGGGTCCTATTATTACAACTGATTCCTCATATTGAACCAGTGGTTGATTGTGAGAAACACTGGTTTTCTTCCTAGCAGACCACGCCTTAGTTTGTCAGACTGAAGCAGGAGATTATACATACATACACACACCATTAGTTCATCTCTAAAGGAGTCAGTCTTCAACAAATGGTCACGGAATGAGGACACAATCAGAATGATACACACATGCTGAACTATAAATAACAGACACTTCCACTTAAGACTTGAGGATGGCAAAGTAGACAGCATGAAATTACATTTTCAGTTTCTAAAGGTTTTAGAATACTAACTGGAAGTTTGACTAGGTAGCTGGCTAAAATATTGCCAAAATTCGACTGTTACACAACTTGACAGTAACAGCAAACTCGAGACGCCCAAATGGTCACATTGTCGCATAGGTGTTTGTAACATGTGAACTGCAATGTGGCTACATCATCACAATAACAATTATTTACCTGATTCAGATCTTGATCGGTCAAGAGATGCAACTCCCGAGGTTTGAAGCAGTTCTGACATTTACTTTTATTAAAAATGTTCGCCTGGAATTTTCTGCAAGGGTTCTCTTTCGCTGTAGACATTGTATATCGCCTCCGTTCACCGTAAATGCAAATTAGTTCAAAATTGACGACTGGATAATCCGTTCTCTGCGTTTCTTTCATCCAATTTGGAACAAGGGCCCAGCAATCCAACGCATGATGATCCAAATAACTATATAGGCTAACTAACGTTAGTGGTCTTGAGTTTTACACACACAAACCAAATTCAAGGTTTCTATTGTTTAGTTGTACCCAATTTATATGATCCAATATATGACTGCTAGTCATCAAGATAGCGAGACACCATTCTTGTACGTTATTCAGTCCATGGCCTGCCCTTAATTCACAAAGCCGAACGAGTAACGTTAGCTAAGCGATTAACAAACAAACTAGCTTGGTTTTTGTAATCATTGACGTTATTGTGCAAATTGCAAAAACAGCAACTGCACATTATAACATGCACCCATTTGACGGAAAATCGCAAAAGTGGAGGTAGCTGGCTATGAAGAGCTGGCTAGCTACAATCGTAGCTAGCAGTTGCTCTTTGCAAAGTCTACCACCACTGCTTCTTCGCTGGCTATAGCAGTAAATTAGCTAGCGAGCTAGAAATCCTCTCGCCTAGCTGTTTAGCTTGGGTTAAAACGGTCCAGAATATAAATGTTCAGCGAAATTCACTCCCCGTTGACACATAGTAAACGGACAAAGCGCCTCTTGCAGAATCATTGAAGCATCAACAACTTTTTCGGTTTTGTTTTGATAACCAGCTCCACTAGCTGCTCCCCAGGTTTATATTCTTCCTATTTTCAGGCGAAATCTTTCCCAGTGGAGAGGTCGCGAGCTCACAGATTTGTTGGGCATTGTGAACCTAGTGACATTACGGTCCCGTGATCATACGGCATCATTTCAAAATAAAAGTCCTCTGTAATTGTTTTACTTGACTTTTTTTTCTGATTTAAAATCACAAATATTAAAGTTTGAAGTGACTAAAATATGAATTTATTGAAAAAACTAACAATGTATTATTGAAATCAATTAAGAAAGATCGATTTACTGTCTCATAATTTTTTTACTATAAATTATAATAATGCAACAATACCAACACTGTTGCTGGAAGTATTAATGGTTTTAAACTACTGTCAACTCTTAACAGAACATGTTTTGAAGAAAACATTTTCACATTTTCCCTGTTCAAGGGTAACTTTTTTTCAGGGCAACAGCATAGTTTCTGCTTAGGTTCTTACCTTCTGGGGAGTTTTCTTAACCACTGTGCTTCTGCATTACTTGCTTTTTGGGTTTTTTAGCAGAGTATCTGTAAAACACTGTAAACAGCTTTATAAAATATATTTGATTGATATACATATTTAAACTAAATAAGATATAGCACTATACAGCTATTTTCTACTATATTGTTAATTATATACAAGTTGTCTCCAATAAAGTGGGGTGATTTGGAATCCTCAGACTACAAATTGAATCTGGTGTCAAACCAGGAAGATCTGCGTCATTCTATAGTTCTTTGGAGGAAAACCTACTGTTACCAAAACCGTCTTTTTATTACAGCATTATACAGCTATGTGTTACTGTACTGTTGGAAATACACAAATTGTCTCCAATAATGAGGGGGTGATTAGGAATCCTCAGACACTCTACTAATAGGATATTGTGTCATGCCATGAAGATTTGTGTAATTCAATCTTTTTGGATAAAAATCTACTGTCAACTGTCACAATTTTTTTTTAATCATTATAGCAATATTAAGGCTTTTGCCAATGTACTGCTAATTTTATAGAAGTTGTCTCAAATATGGGGGGAGGGGGGATTTGGAATCCTTAGACTCTCTGCTAACAGGATCCAGTGTCATAACATTCGTATTTGCGTCAATAGTCTTTTTTCGGCAGAAAGCTACAGCCATCACTGATTTATTTTTATTTTTACGACAGTCACTATCATATTGTTCCAATAACCTACTGTCAGTCAATTCAAATCAAATTGTATTTGTCACATGCGCCGAATACAACAGGTGTAGACCTTACCGTGAAATGCTTACTTACAAGCTCTTAACCAACAATGCAGTTAAAATAAATAAACAATAATACCTAAAAAAAATAAAAATTAAATAACAAGAAATAAAAGTAACAAATAAAGAGCAGCAGTAAAATAACAATAGCGGGGCTATATACAGGGGGTACCGGTACAGAATCAATGTGCAGGAGCACTGGTTAGTCGAGGTAATATGTACATGTAGGTAGAGTTATTAAAGTGACTGATTAGATAATAACAGAGAGTAGCAGCAGAGTAAAAGAGGGGGTGGGGGAGGGCAATGCAAATAGCCTGGGTAGCCCTTTGATTAGGTGTTCAGGAGTCTTATGGCTTGGGGGTAGAAGCTGTTTAGATGCCTCTTGGACCTAGTCATGGTGCTCCGGTACCGCTTGCCGTGCGGTAGCAGAGAGAGCAGTCTATGACTAGGGTGGCTTGAGTCTTTGACAATTTTTAGGGCCTTCCTCTGACATCGCCTGGTATAGAGGTCCTGGATGGCAGGAAGCTTGGCCCCAGTGATGTTCTAGGTCGTACGCACTACCCTCTGTAGTGCCTTGCGGTCGGAGGCCGAGCAGTTGCCATATCAGGCAGTGATGCAACCAGTCAGGATGCTCTCAATGGTGCAGCTGTAGAACCTTTGAATAATAACCTGTATTATTATAACTTTACATAATCCCCTGTATTAGAGTAGATCACTGGTTAATACAGACAATACCCTTCCCTTATTTCAACCCACATTTCTGACCACAAATCAGGTAATAATTAAACAGATACATGTGCTGTCTGTCCAGTTGATGTAAACTTTCCACACAAATATTCATTTGAAAAAAACTAAAGACCTTCACAGTAGGTCTGTTGTTTTTTAACAGTGTAATAATAATTTTGA
Source organism: Salvelinus fontinalis (assembly GCF_029448725.1). Lineage (NCBI taxonomy): Eukaryota > Metazoa > Chordata > Actinopteri > Salmoniformes > Salmonidae > Salvelinus > Salvelinus fontinalis. The sequence continues at coordinate 30,147,807 of NC_074694.1, forward strand.
ATTGTTAACGTTTCTATAACAATCAATAACTGTAATAACAGTCTATAGCACTGCAACATAACTGTTTATAACAATGTACAGCACATCCACCAACGCACGGATGCATTTCAAGAGCGTCAAATATTTAGTTTTTGAATCCTCAGACCTCTGACTGGGAACATGGGAAACACTGCCATCTAGTGGAAAGAGAATTTAAATATTATTCAAGATATTATTTAATGAGGAATATTGAACTTTATATCATGAATTCCTTTTCAACACATTAATATTTAACATTGTTTAATACACATTTCGATGTCCCCTTATTAACATGTACTGATTGCATATTTTATTTACCCACCTTGGCAAAGTTCCTATTTACAAATAACCACCAGAACTCAACAATAAGCCTCAATACTTACCAAAATAGCATCAAAAGGAGAGGTTAGAATCAGATTAAAAGAACGCATATTGAAACAGGCTAAACATACTACGATTTGTGATATTGTGCTCAAGTAAAGGGAATACTTTTACTTTGAAACTTTTTGCGCGATTTAGGACTCGTTAAGGGACGTCAACACCTAACTATAGCGATTTAAAAACCCGTTCCAATTCAAGTGAACAGCAGTGTTCACACTACAACGCTAACTACAAAAAGAGTGGAGAACAATAACTAGAGCTATCATTTGGGTCACTTTCAGAGCGATTTTTCTTCCCGGTCCCTCCAACCATAGAACATTGACAATCAATCAAAAGCTCGTTCTATTGAAGCATTCTTGATTCTAGGTGCTTCTTAGAGAAGCGAGAAGGCAGAGCGCACTGGTAAGCATGCCTGAATAACTGCGCATGTGTGAGCATGTTGGTGGCCACATCGGCTTCCTATTTCGCAACAAAGCATCCTTCACTCATGCTGCCAAACATACCCTCGTAAAACTGACTATCCTACCGATCCTTGACGTCGGCGATGTCATTAACAAAATAGCCTCCAACACTCTACTCAGCTAATTGGATGCAGTCTACCACAGTGTCATCCGTTTTGTCACCAAAGCACCATATACTACCCACCATTGCCACCTGTACACTCTCGTTGGCTGGCCCTCGCTTCAATATTCATCGCCAAACCCACTGGCTCCAGGTCATCTACAAGTCTCTGCTAGGTAAAGCCCCCGCCTTATCTCAGCTCACTGGTCACCATAGCAGCACCCACCAGTAGCACGTGCTCCAGCAAGTATATTTCACTGGTCACCCCCAAAGCCAATTCCCCCTTTGGCCGCCTTTCCTTCCAGTTCTCTGCTGCCAATGACTGGAACGAATTGCAAAAATCACTGAAGCTGGAGACTCGTATCTCCCTCTCTAACTTTAAGCATGTCACAGATCAGAGCAGCTCACATATCACTGCACCTGTACATAGCCCATCCATCTACCTCATCCCCATACTGTTATTATTTATTTTGCTCCTTTGCACCCCAGTAACTCTACTTGCACATCTATCATTCCAGTGTTAATTGCGAAATTGTAATTATTTCACCACAATGGCCTATTTATTGCCTTACCTCCCGTATCTTACCTCATTTGCACACTGTATATATACTTTTCTATTGTGTTTGACTGTATGTTTGTTAATTCCATGTGTAACTCTGTGTTGCTTTTGTCGCACAGCTTTGCTTTTGTCTCAGTGCTTTGCTTTATCTTGGCCAGGTCACAGTTGTAAATGAGAACTTGTTCTCAACTGGCCTACCTGGTTAAATAAAGGTGATATATATATTATATTTTTTATTAATTATAGGACACTTGGGAGAATGATGATCCACGGCAAACAGCTCATGAGAAGGCCATGTTTTTGATGGTAGGCCTATCTGTTAACGCCAGTACATCCTCACAAAATATTCAATATGACAGGCCTGCTAATGTGCCTCTCTGGTCCTTGTAAACTGTCGAGAAAATGCCCTTTGCTGATCCAAATGTTTTTGGGGGAATTAAGCATGCATTCAAAACCAGTGGCCGTCAGTGCCTTTTAAGATGAGGGAGGACGATTTTTACAACATATTGGATGACTGGCATTCATATTCCATTCACCCAGTTCAATGTAAAAGTGATGGGTTTAGGCTACTACATGATACTTGAATTTTCCCTATACCCATCATGAGGTTGCTACAACCTAGCTTATAAATGACTCCCACACGATCGTGGCAGAATTCCCCACCATCATCGGATCAAGCAGCGTGTGCAACAACAACAGGACCCACCTACACTGGACTATTGGAATTGGGAGGAAATTCTGGACCGAGAAATACCAGGAGAATATAACCGCCCCAAAGCTGAGCTGGAGGCAGCGAAGGCAGAGAGGCGGAGATATGAGGAGGCAGCAAGGAGACGTGGCTGGAAGCCTGAAAAGCCCGTGAGTACTACCCAAAAATTTCTTGGGGGGGGGGGGGGGGGGGGGGGGGGGGCTAAGAGGTAGTGGGCCAAGGGCAGGTAGGAGACCTGCGCCCACTTCCCAGGCTAACCGTGGAGAGCGGGAGTACGGGCAGACGCCGTGTTACGCAGTAGAGCGCACGATGTCTCCTGTACGGGTGCATAGCCCAGTGCGGGTTATTCCACCTCCCCGCACTGGTAGGGCTAGATTGGGCATTGAGCCAAATGTCATGAAGCCGGCCCTACATATCTGGCCACCAGTACGTCTTCTTGGGCCGGCTTACATGGCACCAGCCTTACGCATGGTGTCCCCGGTTCGCCTACATAGACCGGTGCGGGTTATTCCACCTCCCTGCACTGGACGGGTGACGGGGAGCATTAAACCAGGTAAGGTTGGGCAGGCTCGGTGCTCAAGGGAGCCAGTACGCCTGCACGGTCAGGTATTTCCGGCGTCACCTCCCCGCCCCAGCCTAGTACCACCAGTGCCTACACCACGCACCAGGCTTCCTGTGCGTTTTCAGAGCCCTGTTCCTCCTCCACGCACTCTCCCTATGGTGCGTGTCTCCAGCCCAGTGCCTCCAGTTCCGGCACCACGCACTAAGCCACCTGTGCGTCTCCTGAGTCCTGTACACACTGTTATTTCTCCCCGTACTCGTCCTGAGGTGCGTGCCATCAGTCCGGTACCACGCACCAGGCATATAGTGCGCCTTGAGAACTCAGTGTGCCCTGTTGTTGTTCCCCGCACTAGCCTGAAGGTGCGTGTCCTTAGCCCGGTACCTCCAGTTCTGGCACCACGCACCAGGCCTACAGTGCGTCTCAGCCGGCCAGAGTCTGCCGTCTGCCCAACGGTGACTGAACTGCCCGTCTGTATTGAGCCTTCAAAGCCGCCCGTCTGCCATGAGCCTGCAAAGCCGCCCGTCTGCCATGAGCCTACAGAGCCTTCCGCCAGACAGGAGCCGCTAGAGCCTTCCGCCAGACAGGAGCCGCTAAAGCCTTCCGCCAGACAGGATCAGTCTGAGCCATCCATCTCCCCAGCGCCGTCTGAGCCATCCGTCTCCCCAGCGCCGTCTGAGCCATCCGTCTCCCCAGCGCCGTCTGAGCCATCCGTCTCCCCAGCACCGTCTGAGCCATCCGTCTCCCCAGCGCCGTCTGAGCCATCCGTCTGTCCCGAGCCAGTAGAGCCGCCCGTCTGTACAGAGCCGTTAGTCAGTCAGGAGCCGCTAGAGCCATTCGTCAGTCAGGATCTGCCAGAGCCGCCAACCAGACAGGATCTGCCAGAGCCGCCAACCAGACAGGATCTGCCAGAGCCGCCAACCAGACAGGATCTGCCAGAGCCGCCAACCAGACAGGATCTGCCAGAGCCGTCAGTGAGCCATGAGCGTCCAGAGCCGTCAGCCAGCCATGAGCGTCCAGCCAGCCATGAGCGTCCAGAGCCGTCAGCCAGTCATGAGCTGTCCCTCAGCCCAGAGCGGCTATTTATTCAGAACTGCCCCTCAGTCCAGAGCTGTCTCTCTGTCCGGAGCTGCCTTTCAGTCCGGAGTTGCCCCTCTATCCTGAGCTACCTTTCTATCCTGAGCTACCTCTCTATCCTGAGCTATCCCTCTGTCCTGAGCTATTCCTCTATCCCGGTGCTGCCCCTTGTGTCGATGTTACCCAAAAGATTAAGTGGGGGTAATATGAGGGTGGTCATTTGTAGGGGGAGATATAAGCTGGGATTGACTATGGTGGGGTGGGGACCTCGCCCTGAGCCTGAGCCACCACCGTGGTCAGATGCCCACCCAGACCCTCCCCAAGACTTTGTGCTGGTGCGCCCGGAGTTCGCACCTTAAGGGGGGGGGGGGCTATGTCACGCCCTGGCCTTAGTATTCTTTGTTTTCTTTATTATTTTAGTTAGGTCAGGGTGTGACATGGGTATTTATGTGGGTTTTGTAGTGTCCAGGGTGGTTGTAAGGTTTAGGGGGTTTATTTAGATTAGTTGGGTTTATGTTTAGTATAGTTGTCTAGCTGTGTCTATGTTGTGTGTAGTTGTCTAGGAAAGTCTATGGTTGCCTGAATGGGTTCCCAATTAGAGACAGCTGGTTTCTGTTGTCTCTGATTGGGAGCCATATTTAAGGTAGCCATAGGCTTTAGTTTGTTGTGGGGAATTGTCTATGGTGAACGTTTGTTGCCTGTGTATGTGCACTACGTTTATAGCTGCATGGTCGTTTGTTGTTTTGATAGTTTGTAAGTGTTTTTGTTTCGTTTTGCCTTCTTCATAAATAAAAGAAGATGGCTTATTTTCCACATGCTGCGTTTTGGTCCGTCTCACTCCCACACGATCGTGACAACACCAATCAAATTGTTTCAAATCCACACAAGTGCCTAGGGAGGAGGGTTTATGCTTCTGGACAGGGCCTAACTATACTGGCCCAATAAACGCATGCCTTAGAGATAGCCCTTATTGGTTCAGTGGTTAGGGTGTTCATCATTGGTGCTGGTGGCCTGGGTTTGAGACCCACTAGGGGAGTCACCCTACTCTTACATTCTAAGCTATAAATAGGTTGTCATTGCCATTTTGATTGCATTTATCCAACATTTTGATTGTTTATATGGACATTTCATTAGAACACTTGGAAATATTATTTATTATCACATTGTGTATAGAGTTCTCCTCTTTTACGCATTTCTGGAACTTTGGCTAAGAGCTTTGTGCCTTTGTGCATGACCTCCAGATGCTTTTTCAGAGTTTGTATTTGACTACAATTCTTTCTCCTCGATTAACTCAAAATAATGGGAGCATTTTCACAAGGAAAAGGTTAAAAGCGGGGGTAACACCGCTGACATAGGCTTTAGGACAGCCTATCGGAAAACGGGTTAGCCTAAAGCATGAAAACCATTAGCATGAGACAAGGCTTTATATATATATAAGGCGGTAGAAATATGCTTCTGAAAGTAATATACGGTTTATTTGAAAAATAAATGAATAATATTACAATATTTGAAGATAGTAACTCATTATATTACTCCATAAGTAATATATTAATAAGTAAATCAAATCAATGATGACAGAATGGTCAAATTAACTGTTAACAGACACAGACATGGTGGTGTAGCAGGAAGATCTGAATGCCGTGAACTGGGGTTCAGAGTTCAAATCCCAGGTGAGGACATGTTAATAATTACTGTATAAATTAACATGCACAATGTAATCATTTACAGTGCATTCGGAAAGTTTTCAGACCTGACTTTTTCCACATTTTGTTACGTTACAACTTTACTCTAAAATGGATTAAATTTTTTTTTAAAGTTTCCTCATCAATCTACACACAATCGGGGGAGAAGGACCTTGGTCAGGAAGGTGACCAAGAACCCGATGGTCACTCTGACTGAGCTCCAGAGTTCCTCTGTGGAGATGGGAGAACCTTCCAGAAGGAAAACCATCTCTGCAGCACTTCACCAATCAGGCCTTTATGGTAGAGTCGCCAGATGGAAGTCACTCTTCAGTAAAATGCACATGACAACCCACTTGGAGTTTGCCTGAAAATAGCTGAACAGTGACACTCTCAATCCAACCTGACAGAGCTTGAGAGGATCTACAGAGAAGAATGGAAGAAACTCCCCAAATACAGGTGTGCCAAGCTTGTAGCGTCATACCCAAGAAGACTTAAGGCTGTAATCGCTGCCAAAGGAGCTTCAACAAAGTACTGAGTAAAGGTCCTGAATAGTTATGTAAATGTCATATTTCCATTTATTTTAGAATCTTTTTTTGCTAACATTTTTAAAAAACGGTTACTTTTGAATTATGGGGTATTGATGAGAGGGGAAAAAAGTATTTAATCCATTTTAGAATCTTTTTTGGATAACGTTTCTTTGGGACCATCAGGTGATGTACTGACAACAAATGTTCTTGCAACGTTCCCATGAAACGTGTCTGTAACATTTTAAAATGTTATATTCTGAAAACATGGCTCATTATTTTGTTGTGTTGACTCTGTCAGACAGAGTTAATACACTTATAAATATTGAACCATTTTAAGATACAAACATTAATTGTAAGCGGCATTAACTTGTAACCTTTATGTAATCCATTCCTAACCTGCTGAATGACTACATATTGCTACTGGTTGGTCAAAATTCTCCATTCTGTTTTTTTTATATTAATCTCTAGCTTTGCCACAGCCAGTTCACCAGGGTCCTATTTTAAGTATATTGGGGACAAACACACACCAATTGTCCCCATTCGTTTTGGCAACATGGTGGCATGTCTAAGATACTATGGGCACCACATAGGAGTATTAATGGCTGATTCCGCCACATGCTATTATAAGCAACCGCTCCCACACCTAAGCAGTGGGTCCGGCAGAAACACAGAGGGGGAGTTGTGTGAATGGACGGCGGGATAGAGGCATAGAGAGGGCGAGAGAAGGCATACTTCTCGGTTACCTAACTGAACCTGGAGAACAACAGAAGATTAGCTCCTTACGCACGCTGTAAGTGAACCCGAGAATAACCCAGATTAAGTGTGTGTATTTGTTTGTGTGTGCTGTAGCCGTCTATTTGTTAACCAGGTGATAACCCAGACAGATCCCTAGGTCTTTTCAACCTACCCATGTCTTGGCTGTGCTGTTGTGTGCCTGTGGTGCCTGCATACAGAGCACAAATATCCCTTTTGTTTATGAGAATTGGTGTCCCGATAAGTTATATTTCTTATTGTATAAGGCGGGTAAGGTCATAGATAGCCTACTGTAGGCTATGTTTGTGTCCCCATTTGCTGGCGTATCCAGTGACTATCCTGGAGGTGACACAGTGCAAGGCATTTAGTGGTGACAGGCAGGTTGGTCTGGCCCAGACTATATTTAGCTGTCTTCCTCAGACACTCTTTATATGGCCACACTTGTCAGCAGTGCTACCAGACTCACCCTGCAAAACCCTGAATGCTCACATGCACAGGGTATAGACGGATATACATAGATTAGAGGGGGGAAATGTTCTGTGTATTGACTTTTGTCTACAGCTACTTGACATGATTATGGCTACTGGTGTGGCTATACTTTAGTTATATTGTCAGTGTGAGGAGTAAAGTACAAGTGTTTGCTCTCTAGGGGGTTAAGTGGTGTCTTCACCATGTGCTTGCACCGATCCAATCCTTGTAGATCTATACCAAGAGCCTAGGCTTGGAAGTGGGCACAGCTATCCTCGGGAAGGGTTCAGCGTCAAACCCATTTGACTGCCTCTACATGCTGAAACGTGACACTAACATTTCTCTGTCATCCTCATTCACATCTTTACGTTTTTATAGGAAGAGGTGTTTAATGTTGTCCCGTGGTAGACAGCTGATCTGGGCAACAGCAGCATTCTTCCATAGCCCCAGGTTCATTCCTCAAATGTATAAATCTTTTTACACTGCGTTTACTACAGTTGAAATATTTTGTTATTTGATAACATTACGTTGATATGATTTCTGTTTGTCAATGATACAGACACATGATTGGAACTTAAAATATCGTACATCACAAACCACAGACTGAAATACACAATTTACTGATGGCCTCCCTATCTCTCTCCTTCTCCCCCTTCTCTCTCTCTCCTGCAGAAGATGGCGCTCCCCACTGTGATGGTGCTGCCCATGCTGATCGTAGTGGCTGCTGGGATCTACTACATCTACAACGAGATCATCCAGTACATGTCCAAGTCCATGGTCAAGAACAAAGTGGTGGTCATCACTGATGCTGTGTCAGGAGTGGGAAGTGGTGAGGATTTGATATTGTTATTTGTAATTCAATCTCATTTCAAATGGGGATTCAAAAATAGCCTGCGAAGAATAAGTCTTAATGTTCTGACTATATAGCCAACAATGTAATGTTGTTCAATTCTGAAACAGAGGACTGGGTAAATGCCACCGTTGACTAAATCCATCCCTCTCTCTATCTTTCTCTCCCGCTCCTCTCTCCCTCTACAGAGTGTGCTCATCACTTCCATAAGGGTGGTGCCAGGCTGATTCTGTGTGGGGCCAGCTGGGACAAGATGGAGTCTCTGTACGACACATTGACCAGCGGGGCTGACCCCAGAGTGGTGAGTAACACTAATAGGTGCCCTCCTTGGTGGCTTTGAGCAAAAGGAAAGTTCCAGTTAGTTATTATCGTAGTTTTGTGCTCGCCGATTGTCTCGGCAGTCACCGCTGCTGGTTCCTCTTCTGGTGGCAGACAATGGCAGGATATCCCCTCTGACAGTGCACTGTCCTCTGGGTATCTCTCCTGCACAGGGCAGAGCAGTGGTGTGTTCATGGAAAAATAACAGATGTCACCAACATGAACACTAGAAAAGGGCGATATGATGATGAGCAAAGACATACGCTATTTGGAGTGTTAGTGAAAAAGGTAAATGTGTAAGAGGAGGTTAAAGTTCGAGTTAGAGGTTAAATCATCCTTTCTTTCAAGCACAACCACATACTTTAGTGCTGGCTATCTTCAGACCCTCACACCCATGTTGCTATTGTATTGCTTACTGTAAAAGTCTGCGTAACAGTATAAAATCCCTCTCCTGTCCTTCCTTCTCTCATACATATGTCCTTTTCTTTTGCATCCCTCTCTCCTCTGCTCAGACGTTCCCTCCCAAGCTGGTGCTGCTGGACTTCAGTGACATGGACAGTATGCCTGAGGTGGTGAATGAGGTGGTGGAGTGCTACGGCTGTGTGGACATCCTGGTGTGTAACAGCAGCATGAAGCTGAAGGCCCCCGTACATACTGTCTCACTGGAAATGGACAGGAACATCATGGACATCAACTACTTTGGACCCAGCACCTTGGCCAAAGGTATGAAGGACTTTTCCCTGGAGGAAAAAACATGTTGTGTTGCAACTGATTGATTCAGTTATTGATTGATTGATGTTGCAGGTGTCCTTCCAGCTATGATGTCTAGGAGGTCTGGTCACATTCTATTGGTCAACAGCATCCAGGGCAGACTGGCTATCCCCTTCAGAACCTCCTGTATGGATGCATTACATATTCCCCTGTTGCATTCCAAACACCTCGTTTGAGATGAAAAACCTGTTGCACTTTCAAATAAAAATTTGTAGTTCTCACAGTCTGATGCACAGGATTCCTGAACAGTACAGTTCAAGATAATGATTAGACACAGTATCTCTTCTGCAACGTATGGAATGAGCCTCAGCAATGGGTGAGTCGCGTCCTGTTTATGTGTGTGTGTGTGTGTGTGTGTGTGTGTGTGTGTGTGTGCATGTGTTATTTCAGACTCGGCCTCAAAGCATGCGGTGCAGGCGTTCTTTGACTGCCTGCGAGCGGAGGTGGAGGAGTATGGGATAATAGTAAGCACTATCAGCCACACCTTCATCAACGCAGCTCTACCCTCCACCCCTCCTGCTAAACCTCAGGGCCTGTCCACATGTGAGTACATACAGCTCTCTCTGTCTAGTGTCTGCAAACATATGCATGTACACCTAATGACTTCCAAACAAAATGAGGGCGGGCAGTATATGAGAACAGACTTACACATTCATAGACTTGAGTCTATAATGATTTTCAGACTAAATCATTAGGCAATATAGCATATATTGAGCGAGTAACAAAAAATGCATATTCATTGTGATTATTCTGAGGTCTTCAGTTGTCATTATGTTTTAATATTTTGAGCACGTTCATTTTTGATCAAATCCTGTTATGTTATGCTAACTCGTGTCTTGCTCCTTCTCTCCTCAGTTGGCGTGCGCCCGGCCGATCTGGCCAATGAGATAATGCGAACGGTGAGCAGGAAGAAGAAAGAGGTTTTGCTGGCCCACCCCATCCCCTGGGTCGCTCTCTACCTCCGCTCCCTCTTTCCCTCTTTCTTCTTTGCCGTGGTTGCTGCTGGAGTGAAGGACTCCGCCATGGCAGAACAGATGCAGTAGAAGGAAGAGAAAAGAGAAGAAGAGAAAATTAAAGAAGGACAATAGAATGTATAGTGTATTATGGCATAGTGCAATGAAATCTAACCCATCGGGGCAATTTAGAAGCCTATGCCACATGGATATGGCCTCTGATGTTATTGCAGTTTGCCTTGGGTCCTGTAGATGGCAGCAGTTCACTGTTGTATTCTTAAGTTTGCCTTGGGTCCTGTAGATGGCAGCAGTTCACTGTTGTATTCTTATGTCATGCCTGTGCAGAAAGGATGCCAAAGTTGCACCACCCACCACTATCAAAATTAACTTTTGCTCGAACTTTAAAGATTGTTTCTATTGGATATTTCAATGTTTAACCTAACCATAATTAGAATATATGGCCTCATATGTTGTTTTGTGGGTGATCGTTAATGTTGTCTTTTCATTTGACCAATACACTTGTCCATGTGAATTACATTATTTGTCTGTGATTTTTATAGAAAACAATGATATAAATATTTATATTTCATTGACATTGTATATGACATGAATGTCTAGCAGTAATACATATTTGGTATTGATATGCGTCGCACATTCACTCACTTCACACAGTCACGTGACAACTATCTCTGTAATGAGCCCTCCGTGATATTGTCATGTAAATGGAGTCTGAGAGAAAGGTTCTCACCTCCAAATCTGCATGTGTGTGTATTTGTTTAATTGTATGGCCCAGTCTGAGGTCCAGCTGGCCTGCATGTGTGTTAATCCTGCGGGTCACTTGCTCTCTAGGGATTTAAGTATGGGATTATAATGACAGAACTACGTGAGTTTGTATTTGGAATTTCGCAAATGTGTAATTTAATTTCGCAAGCTTGTATCATGATGTGTGAATGATTTAACACCGGCCGAAAACTTGTTACTTGACATTTGAACACATTCAAGATCTGCAAGTGTAATTTATTTTCAGAATTATTGCAAATCCGTTTACGACTATGAATATTATGCTGTGAATCAAAAATACACTTCAAGATTTTGAATCTGCGCGCGCTACGAGTTCGTTCACTGTTATCATGTAGAAAGTTTTGTAAATTTGTAGGAATAGATTTGTAAGTAAAACCATGATTGGGCTCTGGGGGCAGGACCTTTTACTCCTGACTAATCGGTTCCCTCTGACAAAACCACAGTTGCCTAACCATTGGCTAGATTGTTCCATCAAAATATCAGGAAGTAAGCAAGAGAGGATGAGGTAAAGAAAACTAAAACAATCTATTTAAAGGTAACGTTAACCGTCTGTGTATATCTGTGTACGTCGATTTATTGGGTGAAAAGACTTGACCGTAGGTTGCTTATCATGTGAAATATAATCAGTGGTGTAAGTACTTAAGTAGAACTTCCAAGTATTTTTACTTAAGTCGTTTTTTTTTGAATATCTGTACTTTATAATTTTGAGAACTTTTATTTCACTACATTCCTAAACAAAATGATATACTTTTTACTCCATACATTTTCCCTGACACCCAAAAGTACTCGTTACATTTTGAATCCTTAGCAGGACAAGAAAGGGTCTAATTCACACTTATCAAGAGAACATCCCTGGTCATCCTTACTGCCTCTGATTTGGCAGACTCGCTAAACACATGCTTAGTTTGTAAATTATGTCTGAGTGTTGGAGCGTGCCCCTGGATATCCGTAAATAAAATAAAAAAACAAGACTTTTGTGCCGTCTGGTTTGCTTAATATTTGACTTAAGTTATTTATACTTTTACTTTTGATAGTTAAGTATATTTAAAACCACATACTTTTACTCAAAGTAGTATTTTACAGGACAACTTTCACTTTTAGTTGAGTCATTTTCAATGAAGGTATCTTTACTTTTACTCAAGTATGACAATTGGGTACTTTTTTCACCACTGAATATAATGGTACATTTCAGACAAACTCCAGGCCAGCCATTGCATTTACAGCCGCTGTTGAGTTAGCTATCTGGCCTCTGACGTTTAACCTGACTTTACCATCAACTGGCTAGCTTTATCAGGCAGCTTTAGATATGAGGGGAAAATCAATATATTGGCTAGTTAATAACCGTCTATCTTATTGATAGTTCATACAAATGGCATTAACGTTAGCTAGATAGCTAGCTAAATTGAAACTGCTGGGAGAATGGTAGCGAGTTTACTCCCACCATCACCACTGTAGAGTAGATAACAAAAACTATAGCTATATTTTAAAGACTTGTTACTGACTATTGAACACTTTTTTTGTCAAACTACTTCATTCTACTGCATGTTTACTGATTTAATTTATGACTGAAAAAGTTGTCAAGAAAAATTCCCCTCTCAATTTCATTGCAAATAGACTAGCTAGCTAAAAATAAACTGCTGACAACTTGATCAAACTTATAAATATGTAAAACAGCACATTTAAGGTAGTTGTGGTTCTCAGCAACACGAAGCAGCACTGAAATTTGAGCAGGGAGGATAATTTCTTCCCCCTTTCAGGTTGAAACATCCCTAACACCCAGAGAGATCTAAAGAACTTGGGAACCTCCCAGCCATCAAGAAAATCATATTGTTCTTGGAGTTGATTGACAAGGTTAAGTAGAGAATAACACGTGTGGATCTATTTCTATCATGCAGAATTGTAGCTCATTCAATAATACATACATGGGTGATTTCTGTCCCAGGGGATTAAACTGTGCATGTTTTTGTTCAATTTAGACCACAATTGGTTACATTTTGTGTTAGTGAAGTACTGGAACAAAAACCTGTACACTCCTTTGCAGAGAACCTATGGTTGTCATGACTTCAATTGAATAAATACTGTTACCATTTTCATTTGTTAATCTATGCAGGTTTGTCATATGATTTCCAGGCGCTTGGTCAAGATGAATACAACAATACTCCAAGGCAGGACATTTCCCTGCATCCAGGTTTTTTATTTATTTATTTATTTTACCGTTATTTTACCAGGTAAGTTGACTGAGAACACGTTCTCATTTGCAGCAACGACCTGGGGAATAGTTACAGGGGAGAGGAGGGGGTTGAATGAGCCAATTGTAAACTGGGGATTATTAGGTGACCATGATGGTTTGAGGGCCAGATTGGGAATTTAGCCAGGACACCGGGGTTAACACCCCTACTCTTACGATAAGTGCCATGGGATCTTTAATGACCTCAGAGAGTCAGGACACCCGTTTAACGTCCCATCCGAAAGACGGCACCCTATACAGGACAGTGTCCCCAATCACTGCCCTGGGGCATTGGGATATTTTTTAGACCAGAGGAAAGAGTGCCTCCTACTGGCCCTCCAACACCACTTCCAGCAGCATCTGGTCTCCCATCCAGGGACTGACCAGGACCAACCCTGCTTAGCTTCAGAAGCAAGCCAGCAGTGCTATGCAGGGTGGTATGCTGCTGGCACATATTGAGGCCTGCTACCAGCAGAAACATTGAACACTCCATGTCATTAAGTCATGCATATATATAAAAAAAAAAAAAAACATGTATAGCTAATACTCCAATCATATGAGTGGATAAGCGCTATGCACCATAAACCTGTCTACTCCTGGAGTAACTCCCTTTCAGAGATACCTTAATTAGAGGGTTTTCCAGGAGGCCCTGGGCCAATGGGAGGTCAGGGGAAGGCTTAGGGGTCAGAGGGAGTGAGAGCAAAGTTAGAGACATGAAGATACAACTTGAACCACAGAGTAAGGCTACCTTCAAACCAAAATGCATGAAATGCATGTCCAACGAGGCTGTTTGTTCAGGAAAAACACTTTTACGTTTGTAATTGTTTGATTGATAGTCTTTGCAACTTTTCTGATGGACAACACTACCCTAGTCCCCCCCTATTCAACACCATTGAGTTGCTGCGTTTTTTAAGCATCCATTTGTCTTATTGGACCCTTATAGTTTCAGGTAAGACCCAGACATTGAGATGTAACAAAAGTTTATTACTAGTACAGGGGCAGGGACAAGGACAAGGGCAGGCAGATGTCAGTAATCCAGATAGGGTGCAAAAGGTCCAGAACAGCAGGCATTCTCAGGGTCAGAGCAGGCAGGGGTCAATAATCCAGTGTGGTGTGGCAAGGTATAGAACGGCAGGCAGCCTCAGGGTAGGCAGAATGGTCAAAACCGGGAAGAACTAGACCAGACAGGAGCACGGGAAAAACCACTGGAAGGCTTGACGAAACAAAATGAACTGGCAACAGACAGAGACCACAGGTATAAGTACACTGGGGATAATGGGGAAGATGGGCGACACCTGGAAGGGGGTGGAGACAAGTACAAAGACAGGTGAAACAGATCTGGGTGTGACACTTATACAATGGGTTACCAACATATTCAAATAATAATTTACATATTTTCATAGACTTTATTTTGATTAATTTATTCATACAATTTCATCCTTCCACAAGATATAGTTCCGACACACATCTAGGTTTGCTACCCAAGCCAGCTGGTACTTCGTTCTATGGTTCGGTTGACAGAGATGTGACCCAGTCGCTAAGTCTTTTTGTTCTGTATCTATGGACGTGACCCAGTTGTTCGTTCTAAATGTTCTATTGTCATACTGGCTGGCAACGTTCTTATCCCTTGCTTGCTAGCTAGCCAACTACAGCTAACTTACAGTCAGGTCAAACAGTGCAGCCCGAATAACAACAAAGTAGCTGCATTTGCATTTGATTAAGCTGTTTTCTAGTGACATATATTTGGACACATTCATAACAATGCGCGATTTCACCTGGCATAGAAAATGTGCTCTCTAGTCAGGGCACAGTTGTTCATAGGAGCTAGCCAACAACACAGCTAACACACCCACTTCAAACTGAAGCTGGAAAGACTACAAACTAGCTGCACTTCATTTCGTTTTACCTGTTTTCTATTGATAGTTATTTGTATACGTCCATAGAAATTATGCTGATTCATGATTTCAACTGGCTGAGAAAAGCTGCCTGTCACGACACGTTCAATACTATGCGACAGCTGGTGTTATGTGTGCTCCCTCTCTGGCCTCTAGGTCACCAGGCTGCTCGTTATGGCACACACCTGTCACCATCGTTACGCGCTCCTTTGCGTCATCAGACTCACCTGGACTCCATCACTTCCCTGATTACCTTTCCTATATATATGTCACTCCCTTTGGTTCTTTCCAAAGAATAGGGCTGTATTCTAACAAAATGTGGAAAAAGTCACGAGGTCTGAATACTGTATGTAAATTATGTATTTTTGTATTTCATTGTCAATAAATGTGCAAACATTTCAAAAACATGTTTTCATGTTCATGCTGTAACAACTAAATGTGGAATAAGTCAAGAGGTATGAATACTTTCTGAAGGCACTGTATATTTTAATTGCTCATAGTTAACTATATACAGTTGAAGTCGGAAGTTTACATACACCTCAGCCAAATACATTTAAAGTCAGTTTCACAATATTTAATCCTAGTAAAAATTCCCTGTCTTAGGTCAGTTAGGATCACCACTTTATTTTAAGAATATGAAATGTCAGAATAATAGTGAGAATGATTTATTTCAGATTTTATTTCTTTCATGACATTCCTAGTGGGTCAGAAGTTTACATACACTCAATTAGTATTTGGTAGCATTGCCTTTAAATTGTTTAACTTGGGTAAAACATGTCAGGTAGCCTTCCACAACCTTCCCACAACAAGTTGGGTGAATTTTGGCCCATTCCTCTTGACAGAGCTGGTGTAATTGAGTCAGGTTTGTAGGCCTCCTTGCTCGCACACACTTTTTCAGTTCTTCCCACATTTTCCATAAGATTGTCAGGGGCTTTGTGATGGCCACTCCAATACCTTGACTTTGTTATCCTTAAGCCATTTGGCCACAACTTTGGAAGTATGCTTGGGGTCATTGTCCATTTGGAAGACCCATTTGCGACCAAGCTATAACTTTCTGACTGATGTCTTGAGATGTTGCTTCACTATATCCACATATTTTTCCATCCTCATTATTCCATCTATTTTCTGAAGTGCACCAGTCCCTCCTACAGCAAAGCACCTCCACAACATGATGCTGCCACCCCCGTGCATCATGGTTGGGATGGTGTTCTTCGGCTTGCAAGCGTCCCCCTTTTTCCTCCAAACATAACAATGTTCATTATGGCCAAGCAGTTCTATTTGTGTTTCATCAGACCAGAGGACATTTCTCCAAAAAGTACGATCTTTGTCCCCATCTTTTTTTATTGCGGTTTTGGAGCAGTGGCTTCTACCTTGCCGAGTGGCCTTTCAGGTTACGTTGATATAAAACTTGTTTTACTGTGGATATAGATACTTTTGTACCTGTTTCCTCCAGCATCTTCACAAGGTCCTTTGCTGTTGTTCTGGGATTGATTTGCACTTTTCGCACGAAAGTACGTTCATCTCTAGGAGACAGAACGCGTCTCCTTCCTGAGCGGTATGACGGCTGCGTGGTCCCATGGTGTTTATACTTGCATACTATTGTTTGTGCAGATGAACGTGGTACCTTCAGGCGTTTGGAAATTGCTCCCAAGGATGAACCAGACTTGGAGCTTTACCATTTTTTTTCTGAGGTCTTGGCTGATTTCTTTTGATTTTTCCATGATGTAGAGCAAAGAGGCACTGAGTTTGAAGGTAGGCCTTGAAATACATCCACAGATACACCTCCAATTGACTGAAATGTCAATTAGCATATCAGAAGCTTCTAAAATAATTTTCTGGAATTTTCCAAGCTGTAAAGGCACAGTCAACTTAGTGTATGTAAACTTCTGACCCACTGGAATTGTGATACAGTGAATTATAAGTGAAATAATCTGTCTGTAAACAATTGTTGGAAAAATTACTTGTGTCATGCACAAAGTAGATGTCCTAACCGACTTGCCAAAACTATAGTTTGTTAACAATAAATTTGTGGAGTGGTTGAAAAACGAACCTAAGTGTATGTAACCTTCCGACTTCAACTGTATGTAGGTAACGTACTTTGTAGGTAACCAATAATTAAGTAAATACTCCTCAAGATACACATGATTTAGCTAGTTAAAATGAAGTGTAACACCTGGTAAATACATTGTACATAGGCAAATATTACATGTACTCTGTGGATTACTAGTATGTTTATCCTCCCACTTGGATGTGTCACACCCTGACCTTAGAGATCCTTTATGTCTCTATTTGGTTTGGTCAGGGTGTGATTTGGGGTGGGTATTCTATGTTCTTTAGTTCTATTATTTGTATTTCTATGTTTTGGCCAGGTAGGGTTCTCAATCAGGGACAGCTGTCTATCGTTGTCTCTGATTGAGAACCATACTTAGGTAGCCTTTTTCCCACCTGTCTTTGTTGGAGGTTACCTTTGTTTGTGGCACTTAACACCTTTAGCTTCACAGTTGTTGTGGATTGTTTATTGTTTTTGTCGGCGTCATATAAATTAAGGAATATGTATGCTCACCACGCTGCGCTTTGGTCTACTTCTGTTGACGGCCGTGACAGGATGGTACTTTTGGAAGCCTCAAAAAGAGGGCTAGAGTGCTGCTGAGGCTACTGTAAACCTTAATTGGAAAACAGTAGGTTTAAATCAATTATTTGGTGACATTAATATATTTTGTATAGTTTTATCTAAAATGGATACCTTTTAATGTTTCACTTTTTTTTTTTGTAATTCACTGAGGAGGATGGTCCTCCCCTTCCTCATCCGAGGAGCCTCCACTGCCCTCAAGATACCCTTCATTTTAACTAGCTCAATCCTGTGTAACACCTAGTATATACATTTTACTTCGGCATATATTACATGTATTCTGTGGTGTACTAGTATGTTTATCCTCCCACTTGGATGGTGCTTCCAGAAGCTTTAAAATTAGGCCCTATATCTGATCTGTTTTTGTATACTCAACCAAGTTAACCCTGCAAACTATTACAGACCACAAAGGGAAGCACAGCCGCGAGCTGCCCAGTGACACGAGCCTACCAGAAGTGCTAAATCACTTCTATGCTCGCTTCGAGGAAGCAACACTGAGGCATGCATGAGAGCATCAGCTGTTCTGGACGACTGTGTGATCACACTCTCCGTAGCCAACGTGAGTAAGACCTTTAAACAGGTCAACATACACAAGGCTGCGGGGCCAGACGGATTACCAGGGCGTGTGCTCCGGGCATGTGCTGACCAACTGGCAGGTGTCTTCACTGACATTTTCAACATGTCCCTGATTGAGTCTGTAATACCAAAATGCTTCAAGCAGACCACCATAGTCCCTGTGCCCAAGAACACAAAGGCAACCTGCCAAAATGACTACTGACCCGTAGCACTCACGTCCGTAACCATGAAGTGCTTTGAAAGGCTGGTAATGGCTCACATCAACACCATTATCCTAGAACCCCTAGACCCACTCGAATTTGTATACTGTCCAAACAGATCCACAGATGATGCAATCTGTATTGCATTCCACACTGCCCTTTCCCACCTGGACAAAAGGAACGCATGTAAGAATGCTATTCATTGTCTAGAGCTCAGCATTCAACACCATAGTACCCTCAAAGTTCATCACTAAGCTAAGGAACCTGGGACTAAACACCTCCCTCTGCAACTGGATCCTGGACTTCCTGACGGGCCGCCCCCAGGTGGTGAGGGTAGGTAGCAACACATCTGCCACGCTGATCCTCAACACTGGAGCTCCCCAGGGGTGCGTGCTCAGCCCCCTCCTGTACTCGCTGTTCACCCACGACTGCATGGTCAGGCACGTCTCCAACACCATCATTAAGTTCGTAGACGACACAACAGTGGTAGGCCTGATCACTGACAACGACGAGACAGCCTATAGGGCGGAGGTCAGAGACCTGGTTGTGTGGTTTCCAGGACAACAACCTCTCCCTCAACGTAACCAAGACTAAGGAGATGATTGTAGACTACAGGAAAAGGAGCACCGAGCACTTCCCTATTCTCATCGGCTTCAAATTCCTTGGTGTCCACGAGAGCATCCTGTCGGGCTGTATCACCGCCTGGTACGGCAACTGCTCCGCCCACAACCGTAAGGCTCTCCAGAGGGTAGTGAGGTCTGCAGAACGCATCACCGGGGGCAAACTACCTGCCCTCCAGGACACCTACACCACCCGATGTCACAGGAAGGCCATAAAGATCATCAAGGACAACAACCACCCAAGCCACTGCCTGTTCACCCCGCTATCATCCAGAAGGCGAGGTCAGTACAGGTGCATCAAAGAAGGGACCGAGAGAAGCTGTTTTTCAGTCTATCTCAAGGCCATCAGACTGTTAAACAGCCACCACTAACATTTAGCGGCCGCTGCCAACATACTGACTCAACTCCAGCCACTTGGGAATTGATGGAAATTATGTAAAAATGTACCACTAGCCACTTTAAACAATGCCACTTAATATAATGTTTACATACCCTACATTACCCATCTCATATGTATATGTATATACTGTACTCTATATCATCTACTGCATCTTGCCATCTTTATGTAATACATGTACCACTAGCCACTTTAAACTATGCCACTTTATGTTTATATACCCTACATTACTCATCTCATATGTATATACTGTACACTATACCATCTACTGCATCTTGCCTATGCCGTTCTGTACCATCACTCGTTCATATATCTTTATGTACATATTCTTTATCCCTTTACACTTGCGTGTATAAGGTAGTAGTTGTGGAATTGTTAGGTTAGATTACTTGTTGTTATTACTGCATTGTCGGAACTAGAAGCACAAGCATTTCGCTACACTCGCATTAACATCTGCTAACCATGTGTAGGTGACTAATAAAATTTGATTTGATTTGATTTAACAACAAACTAGAATGGTCCAAACACACCAAGACAGTCATGAAGAGGGCACGACAAAGCCTCTTCTCCCTCAGGAAACTAAAAAGATTTGGCATGGGTCCTGAGATCCTCAAGGTTCTACAGCTGCAACATCGAGAGCATCCTGACTGGTTGCTGCACTGCCTGGTACGGCAATTGCTCGGCCTCCGACCGCAAGGCACTTCAGAGGATAGTGCATACAACCCAGTACATCACTGGGGCAAAGCTGCCTGCCATCCAGGACCTCTACACCAGGCGGTGTCAGAGGAAGGCCCTAAAAATGGTCAAAGACCCCAGCCACCCCAGTCATAGACTGTTCTCTCTACTACCGCATGGTAAGCGGTACCGGAGTGCCAAGTCTACGACAAAAAGGTTTCTCAACAGTTTTTACCCCCAAGCCATAAGACTCCTGAACAGGTAACCAAATGGTTACCAGGACTATTTGCATTGTGTGCCCCCCCAACCCCTCTTTTATTCTGCTGCTACTCTCTGTTTATCTTCTATGCATAGTCACTTTAACTATACATTCATGTACATACTACCTCAATTGGCCCAACCAACCAGTGCTCCCGCACATTGGCTAACCGGGCTATCTGCATTGTGTCCCACCACCCGCCAACCCTTCTTTTTACGCTACTGCTACTCTCTCGTAATCATATATGCATAGTCACTTTAACCATACCTACATGTACACATCACACATGCTTAAATTCACACACTTTTGATAGACTTAAACACCTGCAAATTATAAAGATGTCAAAGTGTCGTCAACAAAAACTTAAACAATAGGCATATAGCAAGTGCAGCATATGGCATACATTTTTCACATGCAAATTGCACCTTTCGGTTGTGCTCAAAGCATGTCCTTCCGAAAGCAGCTTTTCTTTCTCAATTGATAGCAATGAGCCCAATCAGTCCTCCATGACAACAAAATCAACAGAGTAGGCTAATAAATGTTTTGTTTTTGGATTATGCTCAGGTAAAACAGTTTGACTAATCTATATTTCCATATTTCCAAATCCTATTCTTGAAGATCAAGGGATATTAAGTTAATTGGAATAAATGGAAAGCTGACAGTTTTGTTTTCTGTAAAAATATAGCTTAATCATATTTCTATCTGTAGTAGAAGCCTATATAACCAACCCAACAAGTAAAATGCATCATCCATTTATGGCCAGCTTTGTAAACTCTAACATGGATTTATCCTGCAATGGATGTCCTTCAATTGGTAATATTCATTAAAGTCTTCTTCTAATGCCTTTTGAACAGATTTACTTTTATTGGGATGGGTCTTATCCTTGAGGCAGAACTGAGCGATTTACGATAGATGGGCCAGCTGCAAAGTAAAAATTGGATATTGTAAAAATGCATGAAAACAAAAACTTGCTTTAATTTAAGGTTAGGCATTAGGGTTAGCAGTGTGGTTAAGGTTAGGTTAAAAATAATCTGATTTTATGACTTTGTGGCTGTGCCAGCTAGTGACCACTCTGCAGAGCTGCCTCCAGAACAAGATTCATGATGCAAAATGCTAACCTGTGCCTCTTAAGGGGAAAGTAATCAGATTCCGTTACTGAGTTTGGGTAATCCAGAAGTTACGTTACTGATTACAATTTTGGACAGGTAACTAGTAACTGTAACAGATTACATTTAGAAAGTAACCTACTCAACCCTGGTAACGATAACTTGGCTATATACACGGGGTTCTAGTACCGAGTCGATGTGCAGGGCTACGAGGTAATTGACGTATATATGTACATATGTAGATAGAACAGTAGCCCTGCAGTCAATGACCAACACGCCCTATTTGGCCTCATGGGTGGAATGTTAATTTTTTTAAACAACGAAAATCGGGTGTTTCTAGGTCTAACAGTTTTGTTATATTTCGGTCTTCTGTGATGTTTGGGATCCAAACTGAAAATGTAATACATTTCAACTCTATATCTGACATGGTACAGGTGTATTCTTTTTATTTAAGACCATAACCATGTGTGTGAGGTGTATACTTTTGTTTCAAAGTAGATTTGTTTAAGACTGCCCACTGCAGTGAAAGGTTAATATCTTACATTCTGACAACATGGCAACCATGTTCTGTATAAATACATATGTACAAATTAATGTCTTACATTCTGAGAATATGGCACCATGTTCTGTGTATGTTCTGTATATTATGGTGTACAGCAGGTCAGCCACCAGGGGGAGACTCGTCGAGGCCTGGTAACAGATGGAGTATACATCACCAGGCGGGGGCTCCATCTGCTGGACGTGCCAGGTCCCGACGGGCTCGCAGGACAGGACTAATTGGGGCTGATTGGGAGCTGGTGAGTAATCAAGGGCGGATTGCTCACCAGCTGTGCAAGGCCCATAAAGCTGCCAGAGGGGCAGCACACAGGGAGAGGACGAGGGGAAGTGAGGTGACTTCCATATGGTTGGATAAGGTTACTCGAGGGAGTTGAGTTTGTGTGCCCGACAGGAAGACCCGGAGCCCAGGAGAAGGTATCCCGGAGAGGGTCTCATGGGGGAGACCTTTTCTTTTCGATTTATTATTTAATAAACACCCTTGAAACCGAGCTAATCATACTCTGTCTGTGTCTGATCACTGTAAACGTCTTAACAAACCCCCTGGTCTGCCACAATATGTTTGGGGGGATGTTGATGGAATATTCTCCTAACCCTCAGAAAACTGGACACAGGAATGTTCTTGCAACATCCCATAAAACACATCTAGAACATTAATATTGTATATTCTGTTAACATTGTAACCACGTTCTAGATAAGTTCTGCTTGACATTATTTAAGGTATGTTCTAACTTTAACACCAAAACATACTAAAATGGTTCTCAAAAAGTATTTGCTGGGGCAGCTGGTAGCCTAGTGGTTAAGAGTGTTGGGCCAGTAACCAAAAGGTTGCTGGCTCGAATCCTTGGGCTGACTTAGTGAAAAATCTGTCTGTGCCCTGAGCAAGTCACATAACCCTAATTGCTCCTGTAAGTCGCTCTGGATAAGATCTGCGAAATGAATAAAATAAAAAAATGGTAACAGACTGTTCACATAAACCAGGGGTGTCAAACTCATTCCACGGAGGGCCTAGTGTCTGCAGGTTTTTGGTTTTTCCTTTCAATAAAGCCCTAGACAACCAGGTGTGGGGAGTTCCTAACTAATTAGTGATGTTAATTCATCAATCAAGTACAAGGGAGGAGCGAAAACCCGCAGACACTCGGCCCTCCGTGGAATGAGTTTGACACCTGTGACATAAACTAATAGAAAACTGGACACTCAAATGTGATGGGGAAATTATGGGTAACATTACAAAAATGTTCTGTCTCATTAAAATTGTTAGCTGGTGTGGTATTGGTAGATATGTATAGCGGTAAGGTGAATAGGCATCAGAATATACAGTATTATAGAGTAGCAGCACATATGAGTGTATGTGTAGAGTCCTGTGATAAAAGGGTCAATGCAGATAGTCTGTGTAGCTATTTAGCATTCTTATGGCTTCAGGATATAAGCTGTTCCAGGAGCTTGTTGGTGTCAGACTTATTGCTCCTGTACCTCTTGCTGTGCGGAAGCAGAGAGAACAGTCTATAGTTTGGATGGCAGGAGTCTTTAACAATTTTCCAGGCCTTCCTTTCACACCGTCCTGGAAGGCATGGATGAGCTCGATTTCAGTTGCCATACCAAGCAGTGACGCAGCCAGTCAAGATGCTCTCAATAGTCCAGCACTTTTTGAAGCCCATTCCAAATGTTTCTATCCTCCTGAGGGGGAAGAGGCGCTGCCTCGCCTTTTTCATGACTGTGTGCATGTGTGTGGACCATTTTAAGTCCTTAGTGATTTGGACACAGAGGAACGAAGCTCTCGACCCGCTCCACTACCGCCCCGTCGATGTGGATGGGGTCATGCTCACCCCCGTTTCCTGTGGTCCACAATCAGCTCCTCGGTCTTACCACACTGCCAGGTCACTGACCTCCTCCGTGTAGGCTGTCTCATCGTCGCCGGGTGATCTGGCCACCATCGTGTCATCAGAAAACTTGATGATGATGTTGGAGTCGTGCTTGGCCACTCAGTCGTGGGTCAACATGAATAGCTGCACAGCTCAAGTCGTCTTGGGGGTCCAAGATGGCGCCACTTTCAGTGGGTGTATTTGAACGTACGTCCCGATAAGCCAGGAAGATTATGATCAATACTCGAGGATTTAATGTTTTTGGGGGGGTAAACTGACCCTTGCCAATATGAAGTAACAAAAGGGAATTGGAAAACACGGTGATCACACGACTACATGGCATTAGAAACCGAAAAGGGCAAGGCATGACTGAACAGATGCTAATCACCTCTGATGCTAGCAGCGAGACAGAAGCATGCAGCCCACGCGAAGACTTTCCAGAACTCAAGGCAAACGACTCATTATTCTCACCACTGCCACCTACGCCGAGTAAGAGCCTTCCTACAAAATACAGAGCAGTCAAATTGTTCTACCAACCCTGACATTCTCAAAGCCATTGAAAAAACAACAGAGACTACTTCCAAATCAATAGTCTCTCTCAGGCACTGCGCAGCAACTTCTCAACCAGGTGTCAACCTACAGCGAAAAAATATTGACCGTGGAAGCTGAAATACAGAAACTGCAACAGGTGACTCACCAAATGCGACAGAATATCATGGGAGTCCTGCGCCACAGCCGGAGATGGAACATGAAACTGCATGGGGTGCGAGAAGAGTACGGGGAGAAAATACGGAGCGTTACCATTGACATCCTCGGGAAAGTAGCACCCAGGATTTGAGACAAGCTCCCGGATGTCAACGTGGTGCACCGCCTGGGAAAGCGAATGGATGACGGATCTCTGCGGACAACCATCATGCGGTTCACAATGAGAATCTACAGAGATGTCGTATGGAAAGAAGCCAATGAGTCCAGGTTTCTTGTGGAGAGTAAACTACAGATCAAAGAGGCTCTCACTCCAGAAGATGCTGCTGCAAGGGAAAACTTTGGCCAATGGTTAAAAAGGCTAGAAAAGAAGGGAAGAGAGCATCTTTCAGTGGCCTTTTTGCATTTATAGATGGAAAGAAAATTGATTGTCAGGACGTCAAGTGAAGGTCATGAGAGTACTGAATGTTTTGAAAGCACTGTGTGCTCAGGGATATACAGTTGAATTCGGAAGTTTACATACACTAATGTTTTAGTCATTAAAACTCGTTTTTTCAACCAGTCCACAAATTTCTTGTTAACAAACTATAGTTTTGGCAAGTCGGTTAGAACATCTACTTTGTGTATGACAAGTAATTTTTCCAACAATTGCTTACAGACAGATTATTTCACTAAAAATTCACTGTATCACAATTCCAGTGGGTCAGAAGTTTACATACACTAAGTTGACTGTGCCTTTAAACAGCTTGGAATATTCCAGAAAATTATATAATGGCGTTAGAAGCTTCTGATAGGCTAATTGACATCATTTGAGTCAATTGGAGGTGTACATGTATATGTATTTCAAGGCCTACCTTCAAACTCAGTGCCTCTTTGCTTGACATCATGGGAAAATCAAAAGAAATCAGCCAAGACTTCAGAAAAAAATGGTAGACCTCCACAAGTCTGGTTCATCCCTGGGAGCAATTTCCAAACGCCTGAAGGTACCATGTGCATCTGTACAAACAATAGTATGCAAGTATAAACACCATGGGACCACGCAGCCGTCATACCGCTCAGGAAGGAGACGCGTTCTGTCTCCTAGAGATGAACATACTTTCGTGCGAAAAGTGCAAATCAATCCCAGAACAACAGCAAAGGACCTTGTGAAGATGCTGGAGGAAACAGGTACAAAAGTATCTATATCCACAGTAAAATGAGTCCTATATCGACATAACCTGAAAGGCCGCTCAGCAAGGAAGAAGCCACTGCTCAAAAACCGCCATAAAAAAGATAGACTACGGTTTGCAACTGCACATGGGGACAAAGCGCGTAATTTTTGGAGAAATGCCCTCTGGTCTGATGAAACAAAAATAGAACTGTTTGGCCAAAGTGACCATCGTTATGTTTGGAGGAAAAAGGGATAGGCTTGCAAGCCGAAGAACAGCATCCCAACCGTGAAGCACGGCGGTGGCAGCATCATGTTGTGGAGGTGCTGCAGGAGGGACTGGTGCACTTCACAAAATAGATGGTATCATGAGGAAAGAAAAGTATGTGGATATATTGAAGCAACATCTCAAGATAGTCAGGAAGTTAAAGCTTGGTCGCAAATGGGTCTTCCAAAAGGACAATGACCCCACGCATACTTTCAAAGTTGTGGCAAAATGGCTTATTAAGGACATCAAAGTCAACGTATTGGAGTGGCCATCACGAAGCCCTGACCTCAATCCTATAGAAAATGTGTGGGCAGAACTGAAAAAGCGTGTGCGAGCAAGGAAGCCTACAAACCTGACTTCGTTATACCAGCTCTGTCAGGAGGAATGGGCCAAAATTCATCCAATTTATTGTGGGAAGCTTGTGGAAGGCTACCTGACATGTTTGACCCAAGTTAAACAATTTAAAGGCAATGCTACCAAATACTAATTCAGTGTATGTAAACTTCTGACCCACTGGGAATGTGATGAAAGAAATAAAAGCTGAAATAAATCATTCTCTCCACTGTTATTCTGACATTTCACATTCTTAAAATAAAGTGGTGATCCTAACTTATCTAAAACTGAGAATTTTTACTAGGATTAAATGTCAGGAATTGTGAAAAACTGAGTTTAAATGTATTTGGCTACGGTGTATGTAAACTTCCGACTTCTACTGTAGCTACACTAACTTAAAATTGATATCCTATTCTTTCTAAGTCAAATGAAAACGTTAAGAGTTAGCTAAATTACTTGAGTTTATAAATCGATTGCCATTTTTACATTCACCCCGTTTTATATCACCAGGTTCGTAAATCTGAATACGGGTTCATCATATTGATCATAACTACCTCGGTTTAGGGTAGTCCAGTTCTTTCTCTAAACTCAAGTTTCCTTATTGTCTACCTAGCTTACTAGTTCAACTAGTTAACCAGTTATTAATGTCACTACACTGTATTTGTCTTATTTTAATTAGATTTTTGTCAGGTTATGCAACGTTTTGAATTCAGTGCACTAAATATTGTATCTCTAAATGCCACGTGTTTACGAAACATAAATAAAAGAAAACAAAATAAAAAAGTGCTTAACATTCTAATGCAGATTCAATTTTACTCCAGGGGCCTGTTGCACAAAAGTAGAATTAAGACATCCGGGATAAATGACTCAGCTGAGCTCAATGAAGCCAAAACATGTGCGTCCAGGCTTAATTGGTTGCACAAAGACCAAGCCAGGATGAGCAGACACGGATTCATTAAGCCAGGTGAAACCAATCCTGGATAGGTGCGCGCTCACGGCTCACTCAAATAGACCCCGCCACAGATCACAGATTAACTGATTTACCATGGCAACTAGAGCCGCGTACTTTTCCCCGTCGGAAGCACAAATCCTCATGGAGGCATACGAGGAGGTAAAATATATAATTAAGAAGAAAGGCAACACCGCCACAGTGATAAAGCAAAGAGAAAAAGCGTGGCAAAGTATTGCAGACCGCCTGAATGCGTAAGTAGTGCACAATTACACAGTCACCGCTCCGCTGAAACATCACAATTACAATTCAAATATTTAATTCACATCTCCAAAAATGCAGTTGTACTGTAATTATGAAACGGTTAAATTTTTAATTGAAATGCACTGCAGATATGAGTGAAATTGTGTAAAGTAACTCCATCACACTGTATAAAGCTATGATACATTTTTTGATATTTTTACTGAAAACAAGACAAAAATACCAAGTATTTTTTTGCAGTGTGACTCCATTAAATGTGTGTGTGTGTAGATTAAACATGAACGGGCCAAAACGGACATGGCAGCAGGTCAAAATCAAATACAAGAACATTCTGCAGAATGGTATGGTCCCTGACTAATATTTAACAAAGCACAAGCATATATTGTACCCAGAAGGTGCCTGCTCACACATTGTCTGTACTGTTTTAGCAGTGAAAAAGAATACCCACAGACAAGGCACGGGTGGTGGGTCACCAAAGGCTGACCTTACCCCAGCAGAGGACATGGCCTTGGAGCTAAATAAAGGCAGGCCCGTCTTAGAGGGGATCCCTGGGGGGAAAGAGACGAGCATAGGTTCCTCCCAAGATGCCACCCGCTTCATTCAAGGTATGTCCTTCCATCTCTACATGGGATACAACCACATTCATATTGAATCAATTTGGACTGTCTGACTTTGGTTTACCTATTGCCTTGCAGTGTCTGGCAGCACTGTGTTCCTGTTAGAGCCACCAGCACAAGCACCAGACGATGCTGATCCAGTGAGTACTCCATCAAAGGCATACTGTAGGCCTGGCATGTCTTGTCTACTAGCTTCAATATGAATCCGATTAAATGTGATAGGGTGAAGGCCCCAGTGCAGCAGCAACAGCACATGATGGAGACGATGATGAGGAGGAGACCATCTCTCTGGATTCCAAAAGGCATGAGGTATCATGTTAAGACTGTGAAAGTACTATTTACTCTACAATGGTGAGGAGTCCTCATCAAAATCAAAAAATCTAATTTCTTTTACAGGACCCAGATGCTATACAGTGGGAAAACCAGCCTGGCAACATAGTGCGTATTAATAAAAGGACACCACATCCTGCCAAATTCCAGCTGCGCTAATTGTATTGTGTTCACAGAGCTCACAAGCTATCAGAAAGTTGTATGGCAACCACCTCCGGCGCCAAATAGAACTGGCAGACATAGACATTCAGTACAAGAAGAAAAAGATGGAAAATCATGCACTGGAGTCCGAAATAAAAAAGAGGACAATTAGGAAACTGGACCTTGAAATAAAAAAACTTGAGAGGGAGGTGAGATATGCCTTCAATGTACACTGTATGCTAACTGTAACACAAATGTATTAATCATTATTTTTCTTTCCTCCCCCAGCTCCAAGAAGATGACACAGCTCAAAATAAAAATTAGGTATATTCTCGTAAAGTCAAGTGAGCCATGACATATGAGCTCTTATTGTGAGCACACAGGACGGTGGCATCTTTCTAAGTTTTTTTTTATTTTCCCAGCAATCAGTACAACTGGAGCAAATGGTTTGTGTGGCCTTGCGCTTTTTTGCTAGTGGAGCCTTCCTGTACTCAGTGGGGGATGCAGAACAGCTGAACAAGGCCACAATTTGCCGCACAATAAGGAGTGTGTGTCTGGCTATCAAAGCATTAGCAGATGTCTTCATCTCCTTCCCTGGCCACAGAAGACTCTGTGACATCAAAGAGGAGTTCTATAGGATTGCAGGTAAGAGGATCTACAAATTACAGGACAACTGTTAACACATAGTAGGATACTCATTACTTTGTGTGACAGGTTTCCCCAATGTCATTGGTGCAGTGGACTGCACACACATAAGGATAAAAGCCCCCTCAGGTGCCCATGAGGCTGATTTTGTGAATAGGAAATCCTTTCACAGCATTAATGTTCAGGTGAACATAACTTTTTGATATTGTCCATTGACGAACACTCTGCATTGCCAGTGATGTGCATTGATTGGTGTAATATTCCTCATCTTATGATTTCAGATGGTCTGCAATGCTGACTGTGTGATCAGCAATGTTGTGGCAAAATGGCCTGGCTCAGTCCATGACTCCAGAATCTTTCGGGCCTCTGAAATCTATCAGTGCCTATCACAAGGTAAGCCACACAACCCCTATTTATAACCATCATGGCTGTGTCAAGAATATCACTGTGTTTATGAGTTAGTAATGATGAGATTTTGTGTTGACAGGTGAATTCTCTGGTGTGTTGCTGGGAGACAGGGGGTATGGCTGCCAGCCTTTTCTCCTGACACCTTTCACAGACCCCCAGGAAGCACAGCAGGCCTACAACCATGCCCATGCCAGGACCAGGGCCAGAGTTGAAATGACCTTTGGCCTCCTGAAGGCACGCTTTCACTGCCTTCACAAATTAAGGGTCAGCCCTGTTAGGGCATATGATATTACTGTGGCTTGTGCTGTCTTCCACAATGTGGCCTGCCTGAGGAAGGAGAGGGCCCCCAGAGTGCCACCAGCCATGGACTGGGACAATCCGGCAATCTTCCCTGATGACGACAGTGGTCGGCTGAGGGACCAATATGTGTTGAATTATTTTAGTTAGTATGTGTGCTTTCAATTTTGGTTAAATATGTCCTGCGGTGGCAGAGGAATTTGGGTTTTTTTGGGTTCGTTTTTTTACGAATTTGGCCTCTTATGATGTTTGTGCGGTATACTGTGTGTAATACAAGGCTGCAGGGAGGCTACTGCATCCATTCATTTGTCTGTTCAGTTGATGTGTATGGATTTGTCCTGCATTTATTTTAGTGTGCAGACATGCAGGGTGTGTTATATACAGACCTTTGAATGTGTATGTATCATTTTGTATAATATGCTTGGATTCTGTGCTTTCCATCTTGTAGAGTCACTGACTTCAGTTTTGAAAGGAGCTGATGGTTTACCTGCTTTGTTTTGTCCTTATTCAATAAAGGAACATAATGTTACACATTGTGTTTTTATATTCATATGGAATGTGTATTTGTTTATATGACAGAGTACTAGGGCCACACTGAAGAAAAAGGATAAAGTCATAAATTTATGAGGCTGGTTCTTTCTGCAGAAAAGCTACATTGTTTTTACAGTTGTGATACTTAATATTCTGGCACATCAGCATGTCTTTGTTTATGAAACCATACTGAAGTACAATTTCACGAAATGCCCCACATCTGTCATTTTAACAACTGTCCTCTTTTAAAACAACTGGTTACAATATTATTACTTGTGTTTTTTTCCCCTCTGTGGCCCTAATATTCTATCATTTTATATATAGCCTTATAGTCTATGGGAAACTGTAAATTATCTAATGATAGCAACATCATCTAAAAATTATTTTTTATCCAAAATCATTGAAATTAATGATCACAAACGTTTAAATAATGACAGTGGGTCTAGTTATATGTGATAACAATGTATAGTGAGCAGTGAAATAACTATTGGTTTCCATTTGTGGTGACTGCTGACTGACATTAGGGATGAGATTAAATAGATCCTGGAATTTAGCCTGGTCTGGAGCAGGCTAGCTCCACAGAATAAATCTCCATGGTAATTTATACCATAACATATCCTCCTGCCCCCTATCCATCTTTAGTGCAACCGGATTACGGATCAATTGAGCCAGGATCACCAAGATATCCTGGCTTAATCCCTTATCCTAGTTTTGTGCAACAGGCCCCAGGAGACTCACTCTTGCGATTCAAATGCTAGTTTTTGGAAATCACCATGGGGAAATAATGTTTATTATAGTCACTGGGCTAACCACTCAGCTGGTACTATGATACTGCTTCATACGTTTAGAGGTGATATTTCAGAGTCTTGTATGTCCAAAGATGGTAGACGGGTTATAATGATCTCAAAACTAGATAAAGCTTGTTTTTTATATGCAATGTATATCGGTACAACTCTTACACCTCAAATAATACTTTATTTTCTGATCTTGCTGATAAGCTTACTGAGCTGCAAAACAAGTATACAAATGCATGGCTTATAATAGCTGGAGACTTTAATGAAACACCTGACAACTCTGCATAGATTTCCACCTAGAATAGCTCAAAGATCTCAGAATAGTGACATCATCACCTCATTTTGCAGTAAACTGATCGATTCATGGCGCTTCTTTAATATGAACTTAAACGAATACTCCTGGTGTAATAAGTCAATGACGGTCAGATCCAGAATTTATCTGTTTCTCATTTCTCCCCCACTTTTACAGTATGTACAAGAAGTAAATCATAAACATCCTCCTTTGACTGATCATAAAATTATATTATTGAATTTCAAATGTTCTGAAAAATCCAGTGGTATTCGAGGTTACTGGAAACTTAATAATTCACTCCTAAATGATCCAGTCTTTTACAAGAACATAAAGAGCTTGATCATAGACTCATTTAACTTATATAATATAATTTCATGAAATCACAAGTCCAGCAAATGAAAGATAAACCTCTTGTGAATCCAGCCAACATGTCAGATTTTTAAAATGTTTTACAGCGAAAACACAACATATATTTATGTTAGCTCACCACAATATCCAAAACACACCGCCAATTTTTCACAGAAAAGATAGCTTTCACAAAACCCACAAATAGAGATAAAATTAATCACTAACCTTTCAACAACTTCATCAGATGACAGTCATATGACATCATGTTATACAATACATTTATGTTTTGTTCGATTATGTGCATATTTATAGCCACAAATTGTGGTTTTACATTGGTGCCATGTTCAGAAATGGCTCCAAAATAGCGAAAGTAATTACAGATAGCAACGTGAAATACAGAAATACTCATCATAAACTTTGATGAAAGATACATGTTTAACATATAATTAAAGATACACTGGTTCTTAATGCAACCGCTGTTAGATTTAAAAAAATAACTTTAGTAAAAAGCACAGCATGCAATAATCTGAGACAGCGCTCAGCCATTCTCCGCCATGTTGGAGTCAACAGAAATACGAAATTACATCATAAATATTCCCTTACCTTTGATGATCTTTCATCAGAATGCAGTGCCAGGAATCCTAGTTCCACAATAAATCGTTTTTTTTGTTTTATAATGTCCATTTCTTCTGTCGAATTAGCAACTTTGGCTAGCATGTGTAGTTCACGTGTTCATCAAACTTTACGCTAATGAACGAAAACTTCAAAAAGTGATATTACAAATCGAATAAACTGGTCAAACTTAGTTGAGAATCAATCTTCAGGATGTTTTCTCATATATATCCAATAACGTCCCAGACGGAGCATTTCGTCATGTCTATCTAACGCATTGCAGACAAGGACACTTGTGGCCAAGTGTGTGTGGCCAAGAACTGGCAATATGCCTGACCAGTCACTCCATTGGCTCTCATCCAGTCCCACATCAAGCTATTCGGTTCATTCCACGTTCTACTGCCTGTTGACATCTAGTGGAAGGCGTATGAAGTGCATAAAGATCCATAAATACACTGCTCAAAAAAATAAAGGGAACACTTAAACAACACAATGTAACTCCAAGTCAATCACACTTCTGTGAAATCAAACTGTGCACTTAGGAAGCAACACTGATTGACAATAAATTTCACATGCTGTTGTGCAAATGGAATAGACAAAAGGTGGAAATTATAGGCAATTAGTAAGACACCCCCAAAAAGGGAGTGATTCTGCAGGTGGTGACCACAGACCACTTCTCAGTTCCTATGCTTCCTGGCTGATGTTTTGGTCACTTTTGAATGCTGGCGGTGCTCTCACTCTAGTGGTAGCATGAGACGGATGCACATTTGTGGCCTGCTGGAGGTCATTTTGCAGGGCTCTGGCAGTGCACCTCCTTGCACAAAGGCGGAGGTAGCGGTCCTGCTGCTGGGTTGTTGCCCTCCTACGGCCTCCTCCACGTCTCCTGATGTACTGGCCTGTCTCCTGGTAGCGCCTCCATGCGCTGGACACTACGCTGACAGACACAACAAACCTTTTTGCCACAGCTCGCATTGATGTGCCATCTTGGATGAACTGCACTACCTGAGCCACTTGTGTGGGTTGTAGACTCCGTCTCATGCTACCACTAGAGTGAAAGCACCGCCAGCACCTGTACATAGCCCATCTATAATTAAGCCCAAACAACTACCTCTTTACCTACTGTATTTATTTATTTTGCTCCTTTGCACCCCATTATTTCTATCTCTACTTTGCACCTTCTTCCACTGCAAACCAACCATTCCAGTGTTATTTTTTGACTTGCTATATTGTATTTACTTCGCCACCATGGCCTTTTTATATTTTTATTTATTTATATATATATTTTGTTTGCCTTCACCTCCCTTATCTCACCTCACTTGCTCATATTGTATATAGACTTATTTTTCACTGTATTATTGACTGTATGTTTGTTTTACTCCATGTGTAACTATGTGTTGTTGTATGTGTCGAACTGCTTTGCTTTATCTTGGCCAGGTCGCAATTGTAAATGAGAACGTGTTCTCAATTTGCCTACCTGGTTAAATAAAGGTGAAATTAAAAAAATAAAAAAATTCAAAAGTGACCAAAACATCAGCCAGGAAGCATAGGAACTGAGAAGTGGTCTGTGGTCACCACCTGCAGAATCACTCCCTTTTTGGGGGTGTCTTGCTAATTGCCTATAATTTCCACCTTTTGTCTATTCCATTTGCACAACAGCATGTGAAATTTATTGTCAATCAGTGTTGCTTCCTAAGTGGACAGTTTGATTTCACAGAAGTGTGATTGACATGGAGTTACATTGTGTTGTTTAAGTGTTCCCTTTATTTTTTTGAGCAGTGTATAAGGCAATTGAATAGGCGATGCCTTTCACAGTGACCCATTTCAGAATTTTCACTTCCTGTTTGGAAGTTTGCCTGTCATATGAGTTCTGTTTTATTCACAGATATAATTCAAACAGTTTTAGAAACTTCAAAGTGAAAGTGTTAGTCATAGTGTTTTCTATCCATTAGTAATAATAATATGCATATCATATGATCTAGGACAGAGTACGAGGCCGTTTAATTTGGGCACCAATTCATCCAAAAGTGAAAATGTCGCCCCCTATCCCTAAGAAGTTTTAAATGACTTAGAACCAAAGCATGAAAGTAACTGGGAAATATTTAACTTCAAGGTTAGATCTATCACCATTATACGCAGTAAGGAACTAAAGAAGCAAAAGTGTTTGAAAGAAGATGAGCTTATGAATAAATTGAATGTTCTCCTAGAAAAGGATACCCTTGAAACAGATTGAAACAGATTTGAATACATCTTGAATAGAACCAGATCAAATGTACATTGATTTAGCTAAAGGAGCCTTTATTACATCTAGAGCAAAATGGGTTGAGGGGGGTGAGAAAAACACAAGCTATTTTTTCCTCTTGATTAAAGAATAAAGAACTATAAGAGAAAATCTCTTTCTGCCTTAAATATTGACAATACCTTGTGTAAAGACTCAAAGATCATCTCTAACTTTGTCTATTCTTTCTATGAAAATCTGTTAAATCTCATTTTAATGGGATTGAATGTGAACATTTTATAAAACATATTAATGGTCATGTTCCAATGAAAAAAATAAAATAATAATAGGTTGTGGGTCAACAGGGAATACAGGAGAGAACTAAGCACATACCCCTGTGGGGCCCCCGTGTTGAGGGTCAGTGTGGCAGAGGTGATGTTGCCTACTCTCACCACCTGGGTTCGGCCCGTCAGGAAGTCCAGGCTCCAGTTGCAGAGGGAGGTGTTCAGTCCCAGGGTCCAAAGCTTGGTGACTAGCCTGGCGGGGACTATGGTGTTGAACGCTGAGCTCTAGTCAATGAACAGCATTCTCACATAGCTATTCCTCTTATCTAGGTGGGTGAGGCCAGTGTGGAGTGCAATTGAGATTGCGTTGTCTATGGATCTGTTGGGGTGGTATGCAAATTGGAGTGGGTCTAGGGTGTCTAGGATGATGGAGTTGATGTGTGCCATAACCAGCCTTTCAAAGCACTTCATGATTACAGATGTGAGGGCTACAGGGCGGTAGTAATTGTGGCATGTAGCCTTAGAGTTCTTGGAAACAGGAAGGATGGTGGTCATCTTGAGACATGTGGGGATTACAGGTCAAGGAAAGGTTATAAATGACAATGCATATGCCTGCCAGCTGTTCTGCGCATGCTCTGAGATCAGGCCCTTGAATACCTCTGGCCCTGCAGCCTGGTGAGTGTTGACTTGATTAAAAACCTTACTGATGTCTTTACAGCCTAAACATATTAATCTGACTTAAGGAGTTTTTGTTTTTTGTTTGTTTTTGTTTTTAATATTATAAATATATTTTATTCCTTTTTTTCAAAGTGTATTTTATTATTCTCTTCTCCCTAATATGTTGTTAAGGTTGATCAGTTTTCACCCCATCCAGTAGCTGGCGGCTTGCACCTTTAACGTTGTTGCGGACCGCCATTATTCCATAGAAGAAGAAAAAAAATCCGTGACCCGGAAGTTCTTAAATATTAAGGCTGGCTTGTGAAAGGCGCTAACAACCATGTCGAGCAACGAGGTTTTTCAGACACAATTATGTACAATTATGGATATATTCGTTGAATCAGCAGTAAGGGAGGTGTCGAGACTCCTAGACGAGTGCTTTGTTGCTGTTATGGAAAATGAAGAGAATAGTTTGCTAAAGAGAGAAATGACACGCGTGAATAAAACCAACACGGTGAGTCCATCAATTAACTATAATTTATTCAAAGCTTCAGGCAGTGAGTGTGTTTTGAATTTTCAGTAACGCTATCACTAAGTTCAATTACTCTTAATCTTTCAGAGAAAGTTTGCATCATTCATGGAGGTGTTGAGTAAAACCTCGACAGAGAAAATAGCACTGCTAACGTACGTGGTCGAATCGGAAGTGAGAGTGGTGGAGAAAACAGCTGAAAACAGGCCTCTCCGTCCGGCAGGAGCGAGGACGGAAGAAAAACCACAAAGGGGTGAGCATGTAACTATTTTGCTAATGTTGGTTATGTCCATAGTACCATAGGAGTACACAGTGACAGTTGAATCAACATTTCCGTTTAATGTGTAACGGGGGATAGCCCCCTTTTTAAAATCTTCGCCTAAAATGACATACCTAATCTAACTGCCTGTAACTCAGGCCCTGAAGCAAGGATATGCATATTCTTGGTACCATTTGAAAGGAAACACTGAGGTTTGTGGAAATGAGAATTGAATGTAGGATAATATACAATAGATCTAATAGAAAATGCAATGGAAAAAGTTTATTTTTTTCTATAATCATCTTTGAAATGCAAGAGAAAGGTCCCAGTTCTAGCCATCACTGTAGTTGTAATTCCGATGGTGTCCACAAGATGGCAGCAGTGTTCAAATAACTTGAATTATGAGCAAACTACATGACATTTAGTGTGAAGTCACACGGGTACATTTGGGCAAATCGTGAAGGAGACATTTACATTCAAATAATTTTTCTGCAAGAATATCGTCAAATCTGTATACTTGGACTTTGATTTTCCAGGATTAGTAGCCATATTATAAGTTCAACATTTACAAAACAACCAGTTTTCATAACTCTGAATATTATAATTTTGGTCTAAAAGGAAAAGGCATGCTGTCGCAAAAGGTTAGCACCTACATTTTGCGATATATATAGGGTTTCCGGATACTCCCATAAAGCCCAGCTCATTGGCTATCTAGCTAGCTTTGTTTGACCCCGATTGGTGCTTATTTGACAAAGATACAGTCAATCAAATGAAGACCGGCCGCGTGCCATGAAGGCGCTCTCTAACCAAATTTGGTGTCCTATAGGATATACTACACCCCTAATGATATAGTGAAGTTTGGTTACGTTCTAGGATCTCTGAGGAATACATACGAATGTGATTTGACTGGTTGAAACAACATTTAGGGTTAGGTTTTCAGATTCCTTTCTTTGCAAATTGAACGAGTGGAAATACAAAATCGATCGTGCATGCGCAATATGGACCTTTTTAGGATACGAAAGAAAAAAATACTTTTTACAATTTGACACGTTATCTCTGGGACCCTTTGGATGATACATCAGAGCAATATTTCAGAATGTAAGTACACATCTCACCTTCAGAGGGGAATTTATCAAACCTATTGCGGTGGAAAAAGTGTTCTGTTAGGGGCTCTCCTCAAACAATAGCATGCCATTTTTCCTGCAGTAATAGGTACTGTAAATTGGACAGTGCAGTTATATTAACAAGAATTTAAGCTTTCGGCCAAAATAAGACACTTATCTATATTAACATTTGTTGTTTCTCTAAAATCTGTGATCGTGACCCAAATCGCTGCTTGATTTACAACTGTCCCGTCAGCGGGGCGCCCATCCATAAGATTAATGTATTAATATGTGCAACATCAATATATCAATCCTCGCTATTTGAGTCATGTTAGAATTCCCACCAAGTGGGTTAACGCGAATGACGTATATAAACCTTGGATTACTGATGCTGTTGAGGCTTTGAGGCCGCAGGTCGGCCATATTGGCACTTCCCAGTAAGAGTCCTCCATAGGAATTAATGGAATTCTACAGTATTTCAATTAAATGTTTTAAGGGCAAAATTACATGTATTTTTGTTGTTTCTGTAGTGGGGACAGTAACATTAGTAATTTAAAAAAAAATACAGTACCAGTCAAAAAGTTTGGACACCCACTCATTCAAGGGGTTTTCTTTATTTGGACTATTTTCTACATTGTAGAATAGTGAAGACAAACTATGAAATAACACATATAGAATCATGTAATAACCAAAAAGTGTTTAAAAAATCCAAATATTTTATGAGATTCTTCAAAGTAGTCACCCTTTGCCTTGTTGACAGCTTTGCACACTCTTGGTATTCACGCAACCAGCTTCATGAGTGTTGTTATGTCTATGTGAATAACTCACGTCGCAGAGTTTGGTAAAATTCAAGCATAATCCTTTACTCAGGTATTACGTGTTATAGGTCACGACATCCTAATCAGACTCTCATAATGCACCTCTTTATATATCCTAGATATGGCGCTAGTGGGGCACCTCTCTGGGTTGGCATTGCGCCCATTATCTTAACATCTTCCTTTTCATATAGAATTAGCTCAAGCACTTAATACCACAGTGAAAATACCTATTTACATTATCAACAAAATTGTTAATCTCTTAAGGAACATAGTGTGTCGCACTGGTAGCATGTTGGGCACCTCTGGCATCCTCAGGTGCACTTCTGGGATGTTGGGCACCTCTGGGATCCTCAGGTCCTCTCCTGGCACTTCTGGGATGTTGGGCACCTCTGGCATCCTCAGGTCCTCTCCTGGCACTTCTGGGATGTTGGGCACCTCTGGGATCCTCATGGTCTCTCCTGGCACTTCTGGGATGTTGGGCACCTCTGGGATCCTCATGGTCTCTCCTGGCACTTCTGGGATGTTGGGCACCTCTGGGATCCTCATGGTCTCTCCTGGCACTTCTGGGATGTTGGGCACCTCTGGGATCCTCATGGTCTCTCCTGGCACTTCTGGGATTTTGGGCACCTCTGGGATCCTCATGGTCTCTCCTGGCACTTCTGGGATGTTGGGCACCTCTGGGATCCTCATGGTCTCTCCTGGCACTTCTGGGATGTTGGGCACCTCTGGGATCCTCATGGTCTCTCCTGGCACTTCTGGGATGTTGGGCACCTCTGGGATCCTCAGGTCCTCTCCTGGCACTTCTGGGATGTTGGGCACCTCTGGGATCCTCATAGTCTCTCCTGGCACTTCTGGGATGTTGGGCACCTCTGGGATCCTCAGGTCCTCTCCTGGCACTTCTGGGATGTTGGGCACCTCTGGGATCCTCAGGTCCTATCCTGGCACTTCTGGGATGTTGGGCACCTCTGGGATCCTCATGGTCTCTCCTGGCACTTCTGGGGTGTTGGGCACCTCTGGGATCCTCATGGTCTTCTCCTCGCACCTCTGGGATGTTGGGCACTTCTGGGAGTCTCGGGGCCTCTCCTTCCTCAGCCTCCTGAAATTGTGTAGGCACGGTCGGCAGAGAACTGCCCTGGTGGGGTCTTCCCCGTCTCATTATGTGTCCTGCCCACACCATCCAGAGGATATTCAGTCTTCCCATGTGGTCCTCCTGTGCCCTATGCTCTCCTGAACTGGGCGTATGTCCTTCCGGTTCATTCCATACTTTCGGCCCTTCCACTTCATATGACCTTGCGCTGATGTGCCCTATGCATGTGCCGAGACCCCATATGCCATCCCTGGTGTGAGGTGACAGGAGCACTCTGACAGCTTGACCTTGTTTTATTACAGGCAGATTTTTTGCATGCTGGTTATAGTAATGTTTTGAGTTGTTCTGACGTGCACGTTTGTTGCCTGAAAATCCCTAATGACCTATGGTGCGAGGAGCTTGGGAGCGGTTGGTAACAGAGAGCGAGTGCGTCTAGACATTAAGCGCTGTACAGGACTGCTGCCGTAGCCCTCTGTGGGAGTCCTGCACAGCTTCTTCCATTGTAGCACAACAGCTGTATACCAGGATGTCATCAGCTATGACACCTATTCCTGGCAGTCCCTGAAGTGCATCATGTTGCTTTTGGTGATATTTCTCTGCAGCTGGTTTCACTCAAAGGCTCCAACCTTGTTCACTAGGATCTACCATTGGGGGTCCAAAATGTGGTGAGGTAACTACTCTCTTCATCCAAACGTACCTGCCAGTAACCATTTTTTGCATCCATAACTGAAAAGATTTGCACTTTTGCCAGGCTTGGCAATATCTATTCAATGGTAGGCATTTAGTACGGTGCCCTACATAAGGCTTTGTTTGGGGCACTTGGATTGAGGTAGACTCTTATTTTGCGAGGCTTTTCCACCACAACCATGTTGCTTATTAGTAGGTTTGGTGACCTTTGTAATGACACCCTGTTTGTTCATCCTTTGAATCAACAGCCTTTAGTATCTTTTCCTTAAGTGGAATGGGAATTCGGTGGGGAAGCTGTTGAACTGGTCTAACAGACTCATGCACCACCAGGTGGAGCTCACCCGCCAGAGCCCCCACTTCTGAGACCATGTTATTATGTGAATAACTCACGTTGGAGAGTTTGGTAAAATTCAAACAATCCTTTACTCAGGTATTACATGTTACAGGTCACGACATCCTAATCAGACACTAATAATGCACTTGTTTATATATCCTAGATAGGTACCCCCCTAGCGCCATCTCTGGGTTGGCGTTATGCCCATTATCTTAACAATGAGGTAGTCACCTGGAATGCCTTTCAATTAACAGGTGTGCCTTGGTAAGTTAATTTGTCGAATTTATTTCCTTCCTAATGCATTTGAGACAATCACTTGTGTTGTGACAAAGTAGGGGTGGTATACAGAAGGTAACCCTATTTGATAAAAGACCAAGTCCATATTATGGCAAGAACAGCTCAAATAAGAAAAGTGAAACGACAGTCCATTACTTTAAGACATGAAGGTCAGTCAATATGGAACATTTCAAGAATCTTGAAAGTTTCTTCAAGTGCAATTACAAAAACCAGGAGGAGATGGTGTGGGGTGCTTTGCTGGCGACACTGTCACTTAACCAGCATGGCTACCATAGCTTTCTGCAGCGATATGCATCCCATCTGGTTTGGGGTTAGTGGGACTATCATTTGGTTTTCAACAGGACAATGACACAACACACCTCCAGGCTGTACAAGGGCTATTTGTCCAAGAGGGAGAGTGATGGAGTGCTGTATCAGATGACCTGGCCTCCACAATCACCCGACCTCAAATCAATTGAGATGGTTTGAGACGAGTTGGACCGCAGAGTGAAGGAAAAGCAGCCAACAAGTGCTCAGCATGTGGGAACTCCTTCAAGGCTTTTGGAAAAGCATTCCAGATGAAGCTAGTTGAGAGAATGATAAGAGTGCAAAGCTGTCAAGGCAAAGGGTGGCTACTTTGAAGAATCTAAAATATATTTTGATTTGTTTGACGCTTTTTTTGGTTACGACATGATTCTGTGTTATTTCATAGTGCTGCTGTCTTCACTATTATTCTACAATGTAAAAATAAAGAAAAACCCTTGAATGAGTAGGTATTCTAAAACTTTTGACTGCGTCTGTGTACACACACAAGTATAGTTTCTGCTCTGACATCTACTGTCAACTTACATAGACAGTTGTTTTTCTTTCCAAATAATGTCCAACCAATTAAATTGGCCACAGGTAGACAACAATCAAGTTGTCACAATGGAACTGTCCGTGTATCTCCGAGATAGAATTGTGATGAGGCATACAGTATATCTGGGGATGGGTATAAAACCATTTCTAGTGTGTTGAAAGTTTCCCAGAGCACAGTGGTTTCAATCATTGGGAAATTGAAAAAATATGGAAGTACCCAGGCTCTGCCTACAGCTGGCCGTCAGACCAAACTGAGCCAACGGACAAGAAGGACTTTGGTCAGGGAGGTGACCAAGAACCCCAATGACCACTCTGACAGAACTACAGAGTTCCTTGGCTGAGATGGGAGTAGCTGTCAGTCTCTACACCACTTCACCAATCTGGGCATTATGGGAAGGTAACCAGACGGACGCCACTCCTGAGGATAAAGGCACATGACTGGAGTTTGCAAAAAGGCACGTGACAGACTCCGAGCATAAGGCAAAAGTTTCTGTGGTCTGTGGTGGCAGCGGGGACTGGGAGACTGGTAAGGCTAGAGGGAACAATGATTGGTGCCAAATACAGGAAAGTCCTTGATTAGAACCTGCTTCAAAGTGCAAAAAACCTTAGACTGGGATAAATGCACGTTCCAACAGGACAATGACCCCAAGCATACAGCCAAAGTAATGCTGGAATGGCTTCAGAACAAGAATGTGAAAGTCCTTGACATACCAAAGACGACTCAAATCTGTAATCGCCGCCAAAGGTGCTTCTACAAAGTATTGACTCAGATGTAAATACTTTTGTAAATTGGATATTTCTGTATTTAATTAGCCAAAAAATCTACAAACATGTTTTCACTTTGTCATTATGTGGTATTGTGTGTAGGTTAGTGAGAAATATTTCATACATTTTGAATTCAGGCTTTAACACAACATGTGGATAAGTGAAAGGGTATGACTACTTTCTGAAAGCTGTGATGGCATTTTCCTGTATTACCAAATGAGGAGAGTTAAACTACACACAAGTCAGAGTTATACTTAAACTTCATCTTTAATGAGCATTAAGCTTTAGCCTTTTGACTCTCAGATAAATTCAGTGTATATAATGAATTCAGAGTCCCTACAGAAGAATACAAAGATCTTTTATAGCCAAGATATACCCCTCAACTTACATGACGAACCACAGATCTTAGGAACAGTTCACAAAAAGACTTGAGAGAGGAGTATCCCATAGCCAGATAGCATTCGCTATAAATTATCGTTCAGTTTGGTCTCTAAGACGAGGTTCTAATCTCGTTCCTGGTACTTCATAGTACAAAAACACCAACTCATCCAATGGCATATATCAATTGTCAACTCTAGATACTCCCATCTGAAGTAAACCCCCTCTTGACCCTACTCCTGGACAAGCTCACTGAGGGGAGTGACTTGCGCACAGACATTGTGGAGACAAGTAATTGGTCCCCCCTTAATCACGCCATCCCTTCACATGGTTTAACAGATACATTCACATATGAAGACAATGTTCCATCCTGTCCTCTTTCCTTTCTGATATTCTGCATAGCACCAGAGACATGTAAAAGACAAGCCTGACCTCTCCCCTCTCTGGGCCCCAAATGACTGAGCCCCAG
This sequence comes from Salvelinus fontinalis, assembly GCF_029448725.1. NCBI lineage: Eukaryota > Metazoa > Chordata > Actinopteri > Salmoniformes > Salmonidae > Salvelinus > Salvelinus fontinalis. Next base: position 30,191,189 of record NC_074694.1, read on the forward strand.
CTTAGAAAAAAGTGCAGCTGCCAACACCTATAGTCCAAAAGGATACATTCTAATGACAAGCATCTCACATAAGCACATTATGTAAATAAAACATCTTATTTATCTATGTTACCCAACTAATTCTGATTCATCCACCACAAAGCAATGGTGTATTAGAAGCAAAAATATGTATATATACAGTTGAAGTCGTAAGTTTACACACACTTAGGTTGGAGTCATTAAAACTCGCTTTTCAACCACTCCACAAATTTCTTGTTAACAAACTATAGTTTTGGCAAGTCGGTTAGAACATCTACTTTGTGCATGACAATACATTTTTCCAACAATTACAGACAGATTATTTAACTTAATCACTGTATCACAATTCAAGTGGGTCAGAACTTTACATAAAGTTGACTGTGCCTTTTATACAGCTTGGAAAATTTCAGAAAATTATGTCATGGCTTTAGAATCTTCTGATAGGCTAATTGACATAATTTGAGTCAATTGGAGGTGTACCCGTGGATGTATTTCAAGGCCTACCTTCCATCTCAGTGCTTGACATCATGGGAAAATCAAAAGAAATCAGCCAGGACCTCAGAAAAAAATGTTGTACACCTCCACAAGTCTGGTTCATCCTTGGGAACAATTTCCAAACGTCTGAAGGTACCATGTTCATCTGTATAAACAATAGTATGCAAGTATAAACACCATGGGACCACCCAGCCGTCATATTGCTCAGGAAGGAGACGTGTTCTTTGGTGGGAAAGTGCAATTCAATCCCAGAACGGCAGCAAAGGACGTTGTGAAGATGCTTGAGGAAACAGGTACAAAAGTATCTATATCCACAGTAAATCGAGGCCTATATTGACATAACCTGAAAGGCCGCTCAGCAAGGAAGCCACTGCTTCAAAACTGCCATAAAGACAGACTACATTTTGCAACTGCACATGGGGACAAAGATTGTACTTTTTGGAGAAATGTCCTCTGGTCTGATGAAACAAAAATAGAACTGCTTGGCCATAATGACCATCGTTATGTTTGGAGGAAAAAGGGGGGGGGGGGCTTGCAAGCCAAAGAACACCATCCCAACCGTGAAGCACGGGGGTGGCAGCATCATGTTGTGGGGGTGCTTTGCTGCAGGAGGGACTGGGGCACTTCACAAAATAGATGGCATTATGAGGAAAGAAAATTGTGGATATATTGAAGCAACATCTCAAGACATCAGTCAGGAAGTTAAAGCTTGGCTTAAGGACAACAAAGTCAAGGTATTGGAGTGGCCATCACAGAGCCCCTGACCTCTATCCTATAGAACATGTGTGGGCAGAACTGAAAAAGCATGAACAAGGAGGCCTACAAACCTGACTCAGTTACAGCAGCTCTGTCAGGACGAATGGGCCAAAATTCACCCAACTTATTGTGAGAAGCTTGTGGAATGCTACCTGAAATGTTTGACCCAAGTTAAACCATTTAAAAGGCAATGCTACCAAATACTAATTGAGTGTATGTAAACTTCTGACCCACTGGGAATGTGATGAAAGAAATAAAAGCTGAAATAAATAATTTTTGCTACTATTATTCTGACATTTCACATTCTTAAAATAAAGTGGTGATCCTAACTGACCTAAGACAGGGAATTTTTACTTGGATTAAATGTCAGGACTAGTGAATAACTGAGTTAATGTATTTGGCTAAGGTGGATGTAAACTTCTGACTTCAGCTGTATACATGCATACATACACTACCGTTCAACAGTTTGGGGTCACTTAGAAATGTCCTTGTTTAAAAATAATAATAAAAAGCTAAATAAAATGGTCAATTTTAAATAATATCAAATTGATCAGAAATACAGTGTAGACATTGTAAATCTTGTAAATTACTATTGTAGCTGGAAACAGCTTATTTTTAATGGAATATCTAGATAGGTGTACAGAGGCCCATTATCAGCAACCATCACTCCTGTGTTTCAATGGCACGTTGTGTTAGCTAATCCAAGTTTATAATTTGAAAAGGCTAATTGATCATTAGAAAACCCTTTTGCAATTGTTAGCACAGCTGAAACTGTTCTGATTAAAGAAGCAATAAAACTGGCCTTCTTTAGACTAGTTGAGTATCAGTATTTGTGGGTTCGATTACAGTAGAGGTCGAACGATTATGATTTTCCAACGCCGATACCGATTACTGGAGGATAAATACAATTTTTTTTAAACAATACCGATTAAATCGGACGATTTTTATTATTATTTTTACTTTAAGTTTAATTTATTTGTAATAATGACAATTACAACAATACTGAATGAACACTTATTTTAACTTAATATAATAAATCAATTTAGCCTCATAAAATGAAACATGTTCAATTTGGTTTAAATAATGCAAAAACAAAGTGTTGGAGACGTAAAAGTGCAATGTAAAAAAGCTAATGTTTAAGTTCCTTGCTCAGAACATGAGAACATGAAAGCTGGTGGTTCCTTTTAACATGAGTCCCAGGTAAGAAGTTTTAGGTTGTAGTTATTATAGGAATTATAGGACACAAATCGTATAGAGAAAGTATTTCATAAACCTTTGACTATTGGATGTTCTTACAGGCACTTTAGTATTGCCAGTGTAACAGTATAGCTTCCGTCCCTCTCCTCGCCCCTACCTGGGCTCGAACCAGGAACACATCGACAACAGCCACCCTCGAAGCAGCGTTACCCATCGCTCCACAAAAGCCGTGGCCCTTGCAGAGGAAGGGGAACAACCACTCCAAGTCTCAGAGCGAGTGACTTTTGAAACGCTATTAGCGTGCACCCCGCTAACTAGCTAGCCATTTCACATCGGTTACACCAGCCTAATCTCGGGAGTTGATAGGCTTGAAGTCATAAACAGTGCAATGCTTGAAGCACAGCGAGGAGCTGCTGGCAAAACGCACTAAAGTGCTTTCTGAATGAATGCTTACGAGCCTGCTGCTGCCTACCATCGCTCAGACTGCTCTATCAAATCATAGACTTAATTATATCATAATAATAAACAGAAATACGAGCCTTAGGTCTTTAATATGGTCGAATCCAGAAACTCTCAAACAAGACGTTTATTCTTTCAGTGAAATACAGAACTGTTCCGTATTTTATCCAACGGGTGGCATCCATAAGTCTAAATATTCCTGTTACATTGCACAACCTTCAATGTTGTCATAATTACGTAAAATCTCAGCAGATTAGGCAGCCCAAACTGTTGCATATACACTGACTCTGCGTGCAATGAACATGAAGTGACAATTTCACCTGGTTAATATTACCTGCTAACCTGGATTTCTTTTAGCAAAATATGCAGGTTTAAAAATATATACTTCTGTGTATTGGCGACGTTGGCTATCTTTGTTAGGAAGAGAGTCTTCAGAGTTCGCAACGAGCCAGGTTAGCAGGCAATATTAACGAAATATACAGTTTAAAAAAATATATACTTGTGTATTGATTTTAAGAAAGGCATTGATGTTTATGGTTAGGTACACATTGGAGCAAGACAGTCCTTTTGCGAAGACGCACCGCATCGATTATATGCAACGCAGGACACGCTAGAATAACTAGTAATATCATCAACCATGTGTAGTTAACTAGTGATTATGATTGATTGTTTTTTATAAGATAAGTTTAATGCTAGCTAGCAACTTACCTTGGCTTCTTACTGCATTCACGTAACAGGCAGGCTCCTTGTGGAGTGCTATGTGAAGCAGGTGGTTAGAGCGTTGGACTAGTTAACAGTAAGGTTGCAAGATTGAATCCCCGAGCTGACAAGGTAAAAATCAGTCATTCTGCCCCTGATCAAGGCAGTTAACCCACCGTTCCTAGGCCGTCATTGAAAATAATTTGTTCTTAACTGACTTGCCTAGTTAAAAAGGATAAGTGTAAAAAAATATATATTAAAAAGAAAATGACAAATTTCCGATTATGAAAACTTGAAATCGGCCCTATTAAAATCGGTCGACCTCTAGATTACAGGCTCAAAATGGCCAGAAACAGAGACCTCAGTCTATTCTGAGAAATGAAGGCTATTGCATGCGAGAAGTTGCCAAGAAACTGAAGATCTTGTACAACGCTGTGTACTACTCCCTTCACAGAACAGCACAAACTGTCTCTAACCACAATAGGAGTGGAAGGCCTCGGTGCACAACTGAGCAAGAGGACAACTACATTAGTGTCTTGTTTGAGAAACAGATGCCTCACAGGTCCTCAACTGGCAGCTTCATTAAATAGTACCTGCAAAACACCAGTCTCAATGTCAGCAGTGAAGAGGCGACTTCGGGATGCTGGCCTCCACGTTGCAATTGCCACCAAGTGGGTTAACCCTTCTGGCGGGAAGCATAGGGTGTTTGCATTTCACACCAGCGACCTGGGTTTGCTGCCCTGCCGTTCGCTACGCAATTGTTGTCTGAGTATTGTTAGGTAGTGCAGCAGAGATGGTTTAGATCTACTATGACTTAGGTGTGAAGTGTTTTTGTGTTGTATTTTCCTTAATTTTATGTATGTTCTGGTGTCTTCATGTCCACAACAAAATTAACAATGACCATCTCTTTTACAGATGAGGGATCTGTCTCTGAGTCTAATCATCATGATGATCAACCTGACTTTGTCCCCCTGTCCTCACCTGCATCAGATGAGGATTCGCTCCCTCAGTTTCATCCACAAGACGAGGTTGATCTTGAACCCCTGGCCCTGTCTGCAACAGACCAAGACAAACGAGACAGGCAGCCATTCATCTGTTCTCATTGTGGAAAAGATTTCAAGATGAAATGTTTATTGAATAAACACTTTCGGACCCATTCAAAACCCTATAGTTGCTTGCAGTGTGGGAGATGTTTTAGCTTGAAGAGGCGGCTTGAGGAACACTCCATGACACATTCTGGAGAGACACCCTTCAGTTGTGCCGATTGCGACGCAGTGTTTCGCCAGAAACCTGCTTTGCAGTCACACATGAAGCGTCACAAAACAAAGACAACGGTCACATGCACTGTTTGTAAAAAAAAGTTTCTAGGGGAAACAGGACTAGAGAGGCACAAGTGTATTGGTGATACACAGAAGACATTCAGCTGCTCTCTTTGCCCAAAGACCTTCAAGTGGAGACGAAGACTGTTCGATCATGAGGCTACGCATTCAGGGGAGAGGAAGTATTGCTGTGAAACCTGCGGCAAACTTTTCTTTACCACTTCAACCTTAGCTGTCCATAAGAGGAGTCATATAGAAAAGGATCATAGCTGTACTGTATGTGGCCAACGTTTCAGCGATGCACCTGCTCTCAGAAAGCATATGGTGGTCACCCATCCTGGAGAAACAAAAGAAAAATATTTTGTTTGCGACGTGTGTGGCAAATGTTTTGGCCGGAAGTGCCATCTCAAAAGCCATATGACTCTACACGGGGCAGAGAAACCTTTTTCTTGTGATGTTTGTGGAAAAAAGTTTAGTCAAGGTGCTAATCTCAGCAGACACAAGAGAACTCACACAGGCCAGAAATTGTATTGCTGTGACGTTTGTGGTAAAAGGTTCACCCAGTCCGGAACCCTGAAGATCCATAAAATAAGGCACACTGGTGAAAGGCCTTACAAGTGTGATGTCTGTGAGAAAGCCTTCTTTGAACCTTCCTCCCTCCGGAGTCACAAGAGACGTCACCTTACACTTCAGGAAAAGCTGCAGTCTGGCTCAAAGCTGCAGTCTGGGCCAGTTCAGCCGTCTGGGCCAAAGCCATATGTCTGCAATCACTGTGGTAAAGCCTTCTATGTGAAAGTTTCTCTGGATCAGCATGTGCGTATTCACACAGGAGAGAAACCGTTCAAGTGTGACGTTTGTGGTGAAGGTTTTAGGTATCATCATTCACTTAAAATTCACAAGGTCACTCACACAGGGTTGAAACCATATTACTGTAAAGTTTGCGGGAAAGGGTTTATGTACAATTTCCTTAAAGTTCACATGCGCACTCACACAGGCGAGAAACCATTTGAGTGTGATCAATGTGGTAAGAGGTTCAGCCAGAAAGGTCATCTAAAATCTCACGAGCGTGTGCACACTGGTGTCAAAGCATTTGTGTGCAAAGACTGTGGGAATGCCTATGCCTGTAGACACAATCTAAAAGTCCACAAGTGCAAGTACAACTGGAAACCAGCTCCTGGAAACAGTGCAGAGGATTACTGAAGAAACAGGTCTAAGATGAATGGCACAGGGCCTCTGAATAATATGGCAGTGTGAAAATGTTGGTGCTCAAGAACTTACTAAACTAAATGAAAAAACCTCAAGGTGTTTACGTTGAAAATGTGACCTGCGTGACATTCCACCTTAGGAAAAATCTAATATTTTACAATTGCAGTTAGCTTTGGGCTCTTAAGTACATTTAATTAACCTCTATAGTCAAGCTTTTCTACTTGAATGTTTATACTTAATGAGTGTTATTGTTTCCCTTTAATCTGTGTCCACAGGTCTTCCTTTCTTAGAAAAAAATGCACAATAACAGAAGATAAAATCACTCAGTTATGGGTGAACTGGGAGAGCGCAATGGTCCTCTTGACGAACTGGTACAGAGCCAGATGATATAAGGCAACCACATGTATCAGCATTTGGCAACACTTTCTGAACACCCTCTTCTTCCTTTTTGTCAGCTCACAAGATCAGAATCGTTCACTGTTTTAAATACTTATGACCAATTTGGTATGTTTATTGTTCAAACAAATTCCACAATAGAGGCCCTTGATAGGACCGCATTAGTTGTCCTATGACATGCTCTTCATTTTACTGCCGATGGTGGGAACGTTTCTGCTCGCTCGCTTGCTTGTTTCCTATCGGACAATAATACAGAGTGGGATAAGAGGCCCTCTGTGATTCCGCCAGCAAGACCTAGCTAGAACAAGAGCCAATTTATGCTTTATCTGAAGTTGTGGTCGGAGGCTACGTATAGATGGTGTAACTCAATTGCAGTGACTCTGGAACAGTGGCAACAACAAAAATAGGTGGGATGCATGCCAGCTAAGCCACAACACTAAACAATACATTAATTGCACTATAACGGTGGCAAACGGTGCCCACAAACTGTTATGGCCTACATAAAGCTGTCCCAACAGCAGACCCAACACCTTACCACTACTACACCTGGCTATCAGCGGAGCCTTGTCTGGCAGCAAAACAGTTCATTCAGCCGCATTTACTGCCTTTTAAAAAAACATAGCTGATATGGCTGACTTGCTTAAACAAATGTGGTTTCTATTGACAATTGAGATGTACAAACTATGGCAAAGGGTACGACAAGCGCATAAGAGGCAATCTGTAATTTTGATTAAGACGTTAATGAGCGAGCTAGGACGGACGTAGTTAATAACTTTTTGTTCAGCACTTACGAAATGTACAGCAACAGAATTCAGAACATGGTACAATGAAAGCTCTTACAATATTCAATGATTACGTTTCTCAAAAACAGGTTATAGGCTACGTGTGCATCACCAAGTCAGAACAGTAGGCGAAATTAAGAGCTGAAAATAGACCAAATTATTAGGGTGAGGCAAATGGGCTACTAACAGCTTCCTACACGACATATACTTAGTATTACTTTATTAGCTACAGTATACATATCTCCCTGGCATATTAAATCATTTATGCAGCAGCATACAATACATTTTTGGACTCCCCTTATTGTGCTGTGCTCACTTGAACAGGAAGGTGGTGCGGCGGTCCTTCGTGGTCAAATTTTGTCATCAAAGTCTGGCACTCTGGATTTATGGTGCTCTCAAGACAGCTGGGAACTCTGGGGGAGGTGGGGGGGTTGAATCATGATGACGTCTGTGATCGTCAGGTCGTAGCGCTATAAAGAGGCCCGAGTTCCCGACTTTACAATTCCGAGTTGGATAAAAGTTCAAGACGTATTTTCAGTCGTAGCTCGTTTTTCCCTGAGTTCCCAGTTGTTTTGAACTCACTAAAGTCAGATTTTGCAGTTCAGAGTTAAGTTGAGGGGCCTCCCGCAAAGTGCAGCGGTCTAAGGCACCGCAGTGCTAGATGCGTTACTACAGATCCTGGTTCAATACCAGTTATTTTGAGCACGGCACAACTCATGCTTCATTGACATCATGGCCAATGTTGAATGTTTATAATTTTAAACTAGGAAAAGAGACCCTTAATCTTAGATTTGGGACCACACAGCCACTACACTGAATAGCAGGCTAATGCTTGCTTTGTAACGCTTGCAGTTAGCCACTGATTCCTTCCAAACCACTCATTGTTGAATTTGCGATTTCTTACTTGTGTAATGTTTGTCCAATGGCCGATGAGCACTGCTACATTTTATCTATATTTTCTCTTCATATGACAAGGATTAAAAAGGATTTGCCAGTAGATTGTCGACTTGATTCATGATGACTGCTAGCTAAGATTTTGAAGATATGTTGACATGATCAGTCCAATCAAAGCCACTGTAGATATGTGATTTTACGTGGCCAATGGCCTTGAGCCTTCTTCGATGGGCACTTCTAATATAACTCTATGGCAGCACCCAAGGGGCTTGAATTTCTGATCTCTACCCTTAGACTTGGCGGTGACATAGTGTCCCTATGTGCGGCAGAACACAGCCAATCACAGCGCAACTGCTCCGTATTTTCTGCTGGCTTGTCCCACCACCACAGAAAGCACTGAGCTAGGCTGAAACACCAGCATTTGAGCTCCCTTACTCCAGAAAACAAAGAGACCGTATTTGTATGCAGATGTATTAACTCAATTATATATTTTGTTATTGTTGTCATATCGTTTTCTTCACGGCATTGCAGGCATTGGCAATCAAAAGACCATGTTCATTCAACAATTTATTTGCATTTTCTGTCTAATAACGAATGAAAAAAAATAACGCTAACAAATTTAGGTAAAAATTTTCATATTCCACATTTAGGGGGTCCAAATTATGGTCACAGGGGCACTGCCCCCCCCCCCAGAACTGCTAGTGATTGCATGATGTTCAGTACATTTTTATATTAGCCTATTGCACCGTACAACATTTTCTGTATGTTGTGTCGCAGTACATTTTACATGTTGGTCATGCATATTGCATCAAACACAATGTCCTATATATGTCACATTAAAAGGTAGGTATATTGTACTCAGGAGCACTTCTGCTTTCCAAACCCAGAATTTACACCCCGAAGGTTGTCATTGCTATTATTGTGACCCTTTTAAAAGTGGGAAATCAGCTTATATCCAAATATTTGGATATTAAATATAGGTTTTATTTACATGTGCATATGGGATCCCTATAACATGCATTAACTCCTAATGAGCATATATTTTTGGAGGTGCAAAAATATGGGAACACAATAGCTCGAGCTGTAACAAGGATCCATGCGACTGTCATTTCAAAACGTTGGCATTTATGCTACAGACGCTGGGAGACAGGAAGCAATTACAGGGTCAGGATTTATTAATACATATGTAAATTAAACTAAACAAGAACAGCGTCTGGACAAGAGAAACAAAACAACGTAGACACGGGAATGAAAATGAGGAAGTGACAGATCTAGGAGGCAATCATTGACGTGATGGAGTCCGCGGGAGCAGACGTGACAACAGGTGGCTATGGTACAGCCTTAGACGGATGTGATGGAAGCCTAGGCTTCATTAATTTTTGTTTGTAACGCCAGCAAGCACACTGTTGGAATTGTTGATTTAAATGTGTAAAAGGCCCAACCTTCAATAGGATAATCTAGCTAATTAGACGGGTCTGTTAGCACTTCATTAAACGCCAAACCAGATGTCCATTGTGTCTTAGTATCCATCTCAAAGTCGGTCATTAAGCAAATCACCTGTTGATGGTCAGAATTTGGCACCATTAAGGCAAGTCAGAAACGTTTTATTTATAAATGGGAACACACCAAAAGTAGCCAAGCGCTAAAAAGTAGAAATACATTTTTATCTCTGTGAAACAATGAAGCAAACATTTACCAAACATCAATTTATAGAGTAGAAACTCAGCGTTAGGCTATAATACAACAGTGCCTTCAGCAAGTATTCACGCCCCTTGACTTTTTCCACATTTAGATGTGTTACAGCCTGAATTGAAAAATGATTACATTTAGATTTTTTCGTCATTGGCCTACACAAAGTTTGTTTTTTGAAATCCGTACAAATGACTGAATAATGAATGAAATGTCTTGAGTCAATAATTATTGAACCCCTTTTATGGCAAGCCTAAATTCAGCGGTACAAATGTGCTTAACAAGTCAAAGTTACATGGACCAATAATAATGTTTAGCAAGATTTTTGAATGACTACCTCTTCTCTGTACCCCACACATACAATTATCTGTAAGATCCCTCAGTTTAGCAATGAATTTCAAACACAGATTCAATCTCAAAGACCAGGGAGGTTTTCCAATGCCTCGCAAAGAAGGACACCTATTGGTAGATGGCTACGTTTTTTTTTAAAGCAGCGAATATCCGTTTGAGCATGGTGAAGTTACTAATTACTCTTTGGATGGTGTATCAATACACCCAGTCACTACAAAGATACATGCATCCTTCCTAACTCGGTTGCCATAGAGGAAGGGATTTCACCATGAGGCCAATGGTGACTGTCAAACAGTTACATTTTTTTCTCCTATCACAGACATTAAACTGAGGATGGATCAACAACATTATAGTTACTCCACAATACTAACCTAACTGACAGAGTGAAAAGACTACAGAATAAAAATATTCCAAAACATGCATCCTGTTTGCAACAAGGCACTAAAGTAATACTGCTAAAAATGTGGCAAAGCAATTCACTTTTTGTCCTGAATACGAAGTGTGATGTTTGGGGCAAATCCAATACAACTAATTACTGAGTATCACACTCCATATTTTCAAGCATGGTGGTGGCTGCATAATGGTATGGGTATGCTTGTAAATTGGTAAGGACTGAGGAGTTTTTCAAGATTAAAAAGAAACAGAATGGAGCTAATCACGGGAAAAATACTAGAGAAAAACCTGGTTCAGTTTCCTTTCCACCAGACACTGGGAGATTAATTCACCTTTCAGCAGGATAATAACCTAACACACAAATCTACACTGGAGTTGCTTACCAACAGTGAATGTTCCCAAGAGGCCGAGTAACAGTTTAGACTTAAATCTACTTTAAATTCTATGGCGAGACCTGCAAATGGTTGTCTAGCAATGATCAACAACCAATTTCACAGAACCTGAAGAATTTTGAAAAGAATGGGCAAATGTTGCCCAATCCAGGTGTGGAAAGCTCTTAGAGACTTACCCAGAAAGACAACTGTAATCACTGCCAAAGGTGCTTCTACAAGGTATTGACTCAGGGGTGTGAATACTTATGTAAATGAGATATCTGTACTTAATTTTCAATAAATTTGCAAACATTTCTAAAAACATGTTTTCACTTTGTAATTATGGGGTATTGCGTGTAGATGGGTGAGAAAAACAAATCGATTTAATTGATTTTGAATTCAGGCTGTGACTCAACAAAATGTGGAACAACTCGAGGGGTATGAATACTTTCTGAAGACACTGTATGTCTGTTCAGGCAGGAGTAATATAATTTGGGGGAAACATTTGGGGCAAAATAATGTATTTTTATTGGGATGCTGCAGCACTCACAGCAGCCCTACTTCCTCTGGCTATGAGGAGCAACACAAAAGTAGCAGTAAAGGGTGAGTGTATTTATTGTTGTGTGTTCCCAGTGCACATTTAAAACATAACATTTCTGTTTCCTGTGTAATATAAATAATAGTACAACACAGTGTACATTTTTGTTGTTGCTACAGTCATGATTTATCAAACTGGTTTCTTCTGCATGTGCACAGCAACAACCACAATGACACTGCTGCAGATGAGGGATCTTCTTTTGAGTCAGATTATAAGGAAGAGGATCCTGGCCTTGTCCCCCTGTCCTCACTTCCATCAGAAGATGGATGGCTCCCTGAGTTTGATCCCAGAGAGGATCCTGACCTTGACCCTCAGGCCCCATCTGGATCAGACCCAGATAAACAAGACCCAGGTAGGGATGGAGAAGATTTCCAATGTGGGCATGCGGCCAATGAGGGGCCCCTCATCTGTTCCCATTGTGAAAAATGTTTCAAGAAGAAATGGTTGACAAGACATCTTCAGTCCCATACAAAACCCTACAGCTGCTCAGTGTGGGAAATGTTTTTATCTGGCCAAACAGCTTGAGGAATGTTCCATTAAAGACCTAGAGAAAGCCTTCAGTTGTAACGATTGTGATGCAGTGTTTAGCCATGAATGTACTTTGCAGTCACACATGGAGGCTCACAAAACAGAGATGGTCACATGCATAGTTTATGAAAGAAAGTTTGTAGAGCTAAAAGACTTGAGGCCCAAGTGCATTGTATGGAAGACATTTAGCTGCTCTTTTTGCCCAAAGATCTTAAAGTCCAGAGAAGTATTGGCTTATCACGAGGAAACACAATCAGAGGAGAGGAACTATTGCTGTGGAACCTGTGGCAAGATGATCTTTACCGCTGTGTCTGTAAAGAAACATGACTCGTAAAGACAAAACAACATTTCAGCGATGCACCTGCTCAGAAAGCAGATGGTGGTCACACACCCTGGAGAAACTAAAGAAAAAAAGTTTGGTCTGCGATGTGTTTGGCAAATGTTTTGTCAAAAGGAACCATCTGAATAAACATATGAGGACACACAAGGAAGAGAAACCTTTTTCTTGTGACATTTGTGGCAAAAAGTTTCATTCTTCAGGTAATGTCAAAAGACACAAGATAACTCACAGGTCACCCAATCCGGAATCATAAAGAAACATCAAATAAACAAGCATACTGGTGGTGAAGAAAATACTTCTTTCAAGTGTGAGATTTGTGAGGAAGTTTGTTCAAGTTGTTATACCCCCCAAAATGTTATGGTCACTCACACAGGGAAGAAATCATGTCATTATAGCATCTGTGGGAAAGGTTTCTTTAGCAATCATCTTCTTAAAGTTCACATGCACATTCACACAGGGAGAAATCATTTGAGTGTGATCAATGTGGGAAGATGTTCAGCCATCGAAGTCATCTAACATATCATGAGCGTGTGCACATTGGTGTCAAAGCATTCATGTGTAACATCTGTGGGAAGGCCTATGCAAATAGACACAATCAGTGCTGCTAAATGGAAGTAATTTAGCACCACCCTGTCAATGTACAATGCATTTTTTTATGGACCCATTTCATGTTGATCCTGGTTGGTCCCTGGATGGGAGACCAGATGCTACTGGAAATGGTGTAAAAGGGCCAGTAGGAGGCACTCTTTCCTCTGGTCTAAAAAATAATAATATCCCAATGCCCCAAGGGTAGTGATTTCAGACATTGCCCTTTGCAGGGTGCTGTCTTTCGGATGGGACATTAAATAGGTGTCCTGACTCTGTTGTTACTAAATATCCCATGGCACGTATTGTAAGAGTAGGGGTTTAACCCCTGGTGTCCTGGCTAAATGACCAATCTGGCCCTCATACCATCATGGCCACTTAATGATCCCCAGCTTCCAATTTGCTCATCCATCCCCCTTCTCTTCCCTGTAACTATTCCCTAGGCCGTTGCTGTAAATGAGAATGTGTTCTCAGTCAACTTACCTGGTAAAATAAGGCAAAATAAAAAAATATCCAAATATAAAACATGTTCCCCCACATGAAGGGGGAAAAATAGGGGTAAGAATATTATCTGCTTTGAATGTTATGACTGTACTCAGACTCCATCACAATGTCATTGTGTTGCTGTCTCACTGTCAATGTATTGATCCTGCAAATTCTAATCTGAGATGTTCATGTCGTTGGAGTCTTATTGATTTTCTACTCATTATCAATCTATATCAGCTGAATTTCCATTGTCATCCGGATACTTTTTTTTCCCACTGAGGTTATGAATGTCTGAGCAAATTACATTTTTTTCTCTCAAATGATTTGCTTTGATATCTAAATGAGATCAATGTTTCCCTGTTCTTGTGTTTTTGTTGACACTTAAACAGCAGAGAAAACGAATGAGAGAATTTGTCATTTTACCCCAGCATTATTGCTTCAGCTTTAAATGCTAATATTCTGTATAAATAAATCATACAAATGAGTCTGTATGCATTTATCCTCGTCTCTTCTCCAAGTCACACTGTATTGAGCTAGCTCTCTTAGCATATTTTATGAGATCTCTGGCAACATATATGAGTGCTGTGGGATTTAAAATGCAACAATATTGACATTGTGCAATTAGAGGGGGTCATTAGGTCTGCTGCTATTTCAGATGGGGAAAACCCAGACCTCATCTTCCCTGGAATGCTGCCACACACACAAACGTCCAAATGAAAGGGAGATGGGGTGGTAATGGTGAAACGGGAGGAGTAGGTAATTGAACAGATGGGGCACTGGGCAGCCTGGGGATTACAAAGCCTGGCATTGCTGAGCCTGCCTGGCTACTATGGAACAACTATCTGTCTGACTGGAGGATGGATGCCTAGGCCCCAACCAATCCTTATCTAGCTAGGGTTATCCTAACCATTACATTTGGTATGGTTACTTAATACAGGAGGTTACTGGTTGGATGGGTGGGCGTATGACATCTAGCAGCCCAAAGGATGCGGGTTCAAATCTCATCACAGACAACTTTAGAATTTTAACCAATTAGCTACTGTTCTACTTCTTTTAAGCTACTTAGCTAACCATTACTCTAACCTTAACCTTTTTAGCTAACCCTTCCCCTAACCTTTACCCTTTAATCTAACTCCTAACCCCTAGCATAGCTAATGTTAGCCACAACAAATTGGAATTCGTAACATATCATAAGTTTAGCAAATTCGTAACATAGTGTACGAATTGCAATTCGGAACATATCATACAAAATGGATGTGGACATCCACAAATGAATACATCCCATACGAAATGTAAATATCAGACTAAATGGGGTGTATCCGATTTACGTACAGAATAACACAAAATACTCTGAGGCAGCTTTTCACATGGTCTAAATGGTGTTTATGGCATTATGTCTTCTGAAAGGAAATTCCTATCATAATGTGTAGTGTTTCTTTAGAATCCTGTCTTAGTGATTTAAAGGGAAATGGTGTGCCTGTGCCTGCCAGTGTGTGTGTTACACGCAGCTATTGACCTTGTGAGCAGTTATTTTTATGGTGACCTTTCAATGACCCTGACCTGTTGTCATCCTGCATTATCTGTGCATAATGTGTGTGCATTCTTATAATTTGTTGAACCAGAAGGTCATTGTTGCCTTAATAGGAATAAATATTATAAAATACAGACATCACCATGTCGAATGGCTATAGCTACATCAAACCTCAATTTGTCGGGGCTTGGACTCTACAAGGTGTGGAAAGCGTTCCACAGGGATGCAGGCCCATGTGCTTCCCACAGTTGTATCAAGTAGGCTGGACCATTCTTGATACACACTGGAGAATGTTGAGCATGAAAAACCCAGTACTGTTGCAGTTCTTGACACACTCAAACTGTCACCTACTACCATACCCCATTAAAAGGCACTTACATCTTTTGACTCGCCCACCCTCTGAATGGCACATACACACAATCCATGTCTCAATTGTCTCAAGGCTTAACAATCCTTCTTTTAACCTGTCTCCCCTTCATTTACACTGATGGAAAGAGATGTCAATAAGGGATAATAGCTTTCACCTGGATTCACCTGGTCAGTCTGTCATGGAAAAAGCAGGTGTTCCTAATGTTTTATACACTCAGTGTTTAACACCGTATTAATGTGTGGGATGTTCACTGTATTACAAGGAACAACTACTGTATGCAGTCTATTTCGCTCCAGCAGCTAGAACAATCTGTCCATTCACAATTCACTTGTGAGAACATGGCAGCTCTCAGCACCTGACAACATAAATAGTTGGCCTCTACTATTCAAGAGATTGTTCGTGAGAAAATAACCTATGCCCCTCTACTTGAAATTAAAACGGGTAAAGTAGTCTCTTGCACTGCTCACTTCTGATGAATCACTCGAAAAGCATTCCTGTATATTAAATGTGCGGGTCACAGGACTTGAAACTGATGTGGAACCCAACTTCCTTCATGAGCAATCTTTTCTATGAACTTTTTGGGCAGGAGAAGCTGGGTCCCATGCCGCTGATAAATATTGAGCACCGCACGGGTCCTTTCCGCAATGGGTCCTGGTGTATGATTGTAAGAATCCACAGTTTTGATGTCAAATGGGCAAATTGTTGGCCACTCAGCAGTATCAGGGACTCTGACCTATGCTGAGAAGAGGATCAGCATATACCTAGATCTGAGTGCCGAGATGCTGAAACAGGGCGACCTACAACGAGGTGAGATCACAGCTATGCAAGCTAAACCTGAGATGCGGCTTCATCCATCTGGCAAAATAAAACACATTTTCCACTGCCAAGGAGGCTCAAAACATCTTAGAGAAACATCAAGCCCAACACACAAGGGAACGAGCCGACAGATCAAGGCTAACTCCAATTTGACTGGCTCAATAGGTAGGGGGTAACAATTCTTGACAGTAATGTCATTAAGTCCCCGGTAGTCAATGCACGGATGTAGGGTCTTGTCCTTCTTCTCCACAAAGAAAATCTCCTACCGCCCAAGGTCAAAGAATGTGAAGCTTGACGCCCTCTCCCGCCTATAAAGTTCCTCTGCCACACCCTCGACCTTTGAAACCATTCTCCCTACCTCATGCCTTGCTGCCACTGTGGATTGGGGTATTGAGAACCTGGTCCGCGAGGCACAACGCTCCCAGCCTGAACCTGAAGGGGGCCCGACTAACCGGCTGCTTGTCCCCAATCCAGTCCGGTCCCTGGAATAGGCTCATTCCTCCAGGCTGACCTGTCGTCCAGGGTCCCGTCGTAAATTAGCCTGCCTTCGACAACATTTCTGGTGGCCCACAAGGGTCCCTGACATCTCTGCCTTCGTCACCGCATGCACTGTGTGTGCTCAAAACAAGACTCGACGGCAAGCTCCTTCTGGCCTCCTGCAGCCACTACCAGTTCCTCATCATCCCTGATCTCATATACAGTTGAAGTCGGAAGTTTACATACACTTAGGTTGGAGTCATTAAAACTTGTTTTTCAAACACTCCACAAATTTCTTGTTAATAACAAACTATAGTTTTGGCAAGTCAGTTAGTACATCTACTTTGTGCATGACACAAGTAATTTTTCCAACAATTGTTTACAGACAGATTATTTCACTTATAACTCACTGTATCACAATTCCAGTGGGTCAGAAGTTTACATACACTAGGTTGACTGTGCCTTTAAACAGCTTGGAAAATTCCAGAAAATGATGTCATGGCTTTAGAAGCTTCTGATAGGCTAATTGACATTATTTGAGTAAATTGGAGGTGTATCTGTGGATGTATTTCAAGGCCTACCTTTAAACTCAGTGCCTCTTTGCTTGACATCATAGGAAAATCAAAAGAAATCAGCCAAGACCTCAGAAAAAAAATGGTAGACCTCTGCAAGTTTGGTTCATCCTTGGGAGCAGTTTCCAAACGTCTGAAGGTACTACGTTCATCTGTACAAACAATAGTACACAATTATAAACACCATGGGACCACGCAGCCGTCATACCGCTCAGGAAAGAGACGCGTTCTGTCTCCTAGCGATGAACGTACTTTGGTACTGTCACACCCTGATCAGTTTCACCTGTCCTCGTTATTGTCTCCACCCCCTCCAGGTGTCGCTTGTTTTCCCCAGTGTATTTATCCCTGTGTTTCTTGTCTCTCTGTGTCAGTTTGTCTTGTATGTTTCCAAATCAACCAGTGGTCTTCCCATTCTCCTGCTTTTTGCATTCTCCTTTTTCTAGTCCTCCTGGTTTTGACCCTTGCCTGTTTCTGGACTTTGTACCTGCCTGCCTGACCATTCTGCCTGCCTTGACCACGAGCCTGTCTGCCACTTTGTACCTCCTGGACTCTGATCTGGGTTTGACCTTTTTGCCTGTCCACGACCATTCTCTTCCCCACCCCTTTGGATTAATAAACATTGTAAAACTCCAACCATCTGCCTCATGTGTCTGCATTTGGGTCTCGCCTTGTGCCTTGATATTATCAACATTTTAAGCTAAATGTTCTGATCTGTTGCATCAGCCACATTGTGTAGGAAATTATTTTTTTGATGCTAGGGGTTGTATTCATTTGGGATCTATCGCATCTTACAACTGATCTAGACTAAGTTTGGAATATTTATTTCTCTCACAGAACAGAATAGGTCAACTTTTGTACTATGGGGGATAGTAGATTGACATAGGCTAGTGCTTTTGCTGTTTGTTAGGCCAACTCATCTTGTTGGCTGCCGAAAAGTAAATGTGGACAATTCTTCCAATATCTTCAATATGCACTTCGGAATTGGATAAGGACGTGCGCAGTTGCGTCCCCAATGTTTCTGTTTTGACTGTCCCCCGATGTTTCTGTTTTGACTGTCCCCCGATGTTTCTGTTTTGACTGTCCCCCGATGTTTCTGTTTTGACTGTCCCCCGATGTTTCTGTTTTGACTGTCCCCCGATGTTTCTGTTTTGACTGTCCCCCGATGTTTCTGTTTTGACTGTCCCCCGATGTTTCTGTTTTGACTGTCCCCCGATGTTTCTGTTTTGACTGTCCCCCGATGTTTCTGTTTTGACTGTCCCCCGATGTTTCTGTTTTGACTGTCCCCCGATGTTTCTGTTTTGACTGTACCCCAATGTTTCTGTTTTGACTGTCCCCCGATGTTTCTGTTTTGACTGTCCCCCGATGTTTCTGTTTTGACTGTACCCCAATGTTTCTGTTTTGACTGTCCCCCGATGTTTCTGTTTTGACTGTCCCCCGATGTTTCTGTTTTGACTGTCCCCCGATGTTTCTGTTTTGACTGTACCCCAATGTTTCTGTTTTGACTGTCCCCCGATGTTTCTGTTTTGACTGTCCCCCGATGTTTCTGTTTTGACTGTCCCCCGATGTTTCTGTTTTGACTGTCCCCCGATGTTTCTGTTTTGACTGTCCCCCGATGTTTCTGTTTTGACTGTCCCCCGATGTTTCTGTTTTGACTGTCCCCCGATGTTTCTGTTTTGACTGTCCCCCGATGTTTCTGTTTTGACTGTCCCCCGATGTTTCTGTTTTGACTGTCCCCCGATGTTTCTGTTTTGACTGTACCCCGATGTTTCTGTTTTGACTGTCCCCCGATGTTTCTGTTTTGACTGTACCCCGATGTTTCTGTTTTGACTGTACCCCGATGTTTCTGTTTTGACTGTACCCCGATGTTTCTGTTTTGACTGTACCCCGATGTTTCTGTTTTGACTGTCCCCCGATGTTTCCGATCATTGAAAGACCCGACCATGTGAAGGAGAGCCATGTGAGTGAGAGGTGCTTCAGAGCACTCAGGGAGAAGGGCACAGCGTAGCACTCTGGGCCAAGGGCACAACGGCCACTGGCCGCAAAAGGCATGGATTTGTTTTGGGTGCATTACGGCCATACAAAGGGGATGCCGCCGGGAACTTCGAGGCATTATCAATTGCTTTTCAAATTGTGAATGAGAGACTGAAGTGTGTACAGCCTGCGCAAAAAAAATTAAGCAGAGCTCATGCCTTTCAAGCAAAAAAAAAAAAGTTCTGTATCAGTGGCTTTAAGCTATGTGTAGAAGCTAGGAGATGCTAAATGTTTTTATGTTAACCGACAGTTATTTTTTTGACAATCACCTGCTGACTACATTTTGTGACCGCCAGAGCCCTAGATACACTTTAGTCTCTCTGTCCAGCAAACACTGGACAAGCCAGATGCTATTTTAAGGCAGTCTGACAAACCTCAAGTTCCTTTCCGAACTGTATCAAGGTTTGATAGAGGCCGATGACACAAAACATGTAAAACTAAATGTGAGGAAGACTTGGGAGACGCTATTGGTGATGATGAATGGATACAGATATGTTCGAATGCCCAGTCATGTTCATATAATCTCAGACATAAATTACTGCAGTTTAAGACCATCCATAGAACGTACTATATGCCAGTGAACCTGAATATCATGCAGTCAGAAATTGTATTATTCTGCTGGGGGTGTAAAAGGGGACATAATTGCATATGTTGTGGTCTTGTGAAGGCTGGCTGAAATCTGGCAAAGAGTACAGCATGTTCTTTTATCTCAGCATGTCTACAGATTCTCCCTTCTCCCTGTTTTTGTTTGCTTGTAAATGTTGATACTGGAGACTGTTATCAGAAGAAACTGTGTAAACCTAGCATTTATAGTGGCTAATAAATGCATTGCTATTAATTGGAAGGTTAGTTATCCTCCCACAATGTATGGAAGAAATGTAAAGTTATGTACAGTATCACTATATTTGTTTTAAGATGAAGGGTACACTGTGCAACTTTCATAAGGTCTGGATGTCTCCTGTGGAATACTGTACGACAAAAGGAGTCTGTATTGAAAACATGTCCACATCAGGGGAGATACCCATTTAGGCAACCCCTAGCTACTCAGTCCTGGCCCTGGGGGTCTGCCGTACTTTTGGTTGTCACTCTGTCCTTGGCCTAACACACCTGAAGACAATAAAGAATGTTTCACTAAGATCCTAAATCTGAGTGGGGTGTATTGGGTTGGGGCACTGCAGGCCGTGGAACCCTAGGAGCAGGACGGGGTGACCCAGCAAGTAAAAAGTGTGTGCAAGTAAAAAGAGCTCTACAGTATTATTAGGACTATGATATGAATTATATGGAGGGTGTCCTGTTTCTCTGTGTTAATGTGTAGGTGTATTGTGTTTTCGTTCAACTTTTGTTTTCCAAACCTTTCCCTTGAAACAGAAAGATGGGAAGGAAGATGTGTTGGGGAGAGAGTTGAGGTATTGACTAGACTGGTGGGGGTCAGGCGTGCAGGCGGCTCAGGTTGGCTGGGAGGTCTGGCTGAAATTTGATAGAGGATGTCTTAAAGACAATCAAAAGTTGTCTTTGGACTTTGTTTGTAAGAGCTGTTCAGTTGTTAGGCTATTGGTTAAACGTGCAACACAATATTGATGATTTAATTATCATGGATCTAGTTCAGTCTTATCAATCACTTAAACATATTTAATAGTCTCTTACCTAGCTTAATGACTGTGTGCATTTTGGCTTACTCTTTGTTGATGTAAATAGAGACGGCTAGAAGGGCCATGGTCATATTAGATTGTGTAGAAATGCAGGAAATCTGCTTTAGATGCCCCCAAAAATGGGAGGACCCCCAGACCCCCTGCCAAGTGATGTCCTCCTCTGCAAATAGCACTGCTTGGTGATTCAAAAAGTCATAGTCAATCGATCAATAATTTAATAATACTCTTAGTAAAAAAAAATCTTTTTAAATGTACAATATGTATAATCTATGAGAATGGAAAGGTTCAGAACTTTTGTGAAACATCACAGCACAGTTGAAAAATATATGGAAAATAGAAGATAGAGATAGATGGGAGGGGTTGAGTAGAGCTGATGGTGGGACAAAAAACAAACTATTAACTATTGTAACTATTGTAAAATATACTGTGTCTGTAAAATGTATATAAACTCAGCAAAAAAATAAACGTCCTCTCACTGTCAGCTGTGTTTATTTTCAGCAAACTTAACATGTGTAAATATTTGTATGAACATAACAAGATTCAACAACTGAGACATAAACTGAACAAGTTCCACAGACATGTGACTAACAGAGATTGAATAATGTGTCCCTGAACAAAGGGGGGGGGGGGGGGGGGGGGGGGGGTCAAAAATCAAATGTAACAGTCAGTATCTTGTGTGGCCACCAGCTGCATTAAGTACTGCAGTGCATCTCCTCCTCATGGACTGCACCAGGTTTGCCAGTTCTTGCTGTGAGATGTTACCCCAGTCTTCCACTAAGGCACCTGCAAGTTCCCAGACATTTCTGGGGGGAATGGCCCTAGCCCTCACCCTCCGAACCAACAGGTCCCAGACATGCTCAATTGGATTGAGATCCGGGCTCTTCGCTGGCCATTCCTGCCTGGCAGGAAATCACACACAGAATGAGCAGTATGGCTGGTGGCATTGTCATGCTGGAGGGTCATGTCAAGCTGAGCCTGCAGGAAGGGTACCACATGAGGGAGGAGGATGTCTTCCCTGTAACGCACAGCATTGAGATTACCTGTAATGACAACAAGCTCAGTCTAATGATGCTGTGACACACTGCCCCAGACCATGACGGACCCTCCACCTCCAAATTGATCCTGCTCCAGAGTACAAGCCTTGGTGTAATGCTCATTCCTTCGACGATAAACGCAAATCTGACCATCACATCATTTGAGACAAAACCGTGACTCATCAGTGAAGAGCACTTTTTTCCAGTCTGGTCTGGAGCAGGGACGGTGGGTTTGTGCCCATAGGCGACATTGTTGCCGGTGATGTCTGGTGAGGACCTGCCTTACAACAGGCCTACAAGCCCTCAGTCCAACTTCTCTCAGGCTATTGCGGACAGTCTGAGCACTCATGGAGGGATTGTGCGTTCCTGGTGTAACTCGGGCAGTTGTTGTTGCCATTCTGTACCTGTCCCGCAGGTGTAATGCTCAGATGTACCGATCCTGTGCAGGTGTTGTTACACGTGGTCTGCCACTGCGAAGACGATCAGCTGTCCTTCCTGTCTCCCTGTAGCACTCTTAGGTGTCTCACAGTACGGACATTGCAATTTATTGCCCTGGCCACATCTGCAGTCCTCATGCCTTCTTGCAGCATGCCTAGGGCACATTCACGCAGATGAGCAGGGACCCTGAGCATCTTTCTTTTTGTGTTTTTCAGAGTCTGTAGAAAGGCCTCTTTAGTGTCCTATGTTTTCATAACTGTGACCTTAATTGCCTACCGTCTGTAAGCTGTTAGTGTCTTAACGACTGTTCCACAGGTGCATGTTCATTTTTTTTGCTGAGTTTAGTATGTAGAAGCTGGATGTAGAAGCCTAAATGTTGTTGTCCATTAGTTTACTCCAATTAGGGGAGGGATGGTAGGTTTAGGGAAAAATATATAAAAAAAATATGTTTGGGGTCACCCACTCTTCTTTCTATTCTGGTTAAAGAGCCAGTTTGCGCTGTTCTGTGAAGGGAGCAGTACACAGCGTTGTACGAGATCTTCAGTTTGTTGGCAATTTCTCGCATGGAATAGCCTTCATTTCTCAGAACAAGAATAGACTGACGAGGTCCAGAAGAAGTTCTTTGTTTCCGGCCAATCTCAAAAATAAAATACATAATATTTTCTTTTTTGTTCCTACATGATTCCATATGTGTTATTTCATAGTATTGATGTCTTCACTATTGTTATACAATGTAGAAAATAGTAAAAATAAAGAAAAACCCTTGAGTGGGTGTGTCCAAACTTTTGACTGGTTCTGTATACTGAACAAAAATACACTGAGCAAAAATATGAGACAATTTCAAAGATTTTACGGAGTTACAGTTCATATAAGGAAATCTGTTAATTGAAATAAATTCATTAGGCCCTAATCTATGGATTTCACCATCGGTGATTCTAACATGTATTGACTCAGGGGTTTGAATACTTATTTAATCAAGATACACTATATTAGTACTTTATTTCCCATAAATGTTTTTTTAACATTAGAGAGTATTTTGTGTAGATCATTGACAAAAATTACAATTCAATACATTTTTATCCCACTTTGTAACACAACAAAATGTGGAAAAGTAAAGGTGTATGAATACTTTCTGATACCTATTTGAATCTTTTTTTACTTTCTTTGCTTTCAGGCCCATGGGGAAGGGGTGGTATGGGGAGGGTTTTCTCTGGTTGCTGGGAGGGGCGTCGGGTGGTCTGGGGGGGTGACTGACGAGCAACCGTACTTGCTAGTCGGGGTGGGAAGGGGTGGGACACATGGTTTTCTTGAGTGGGTGCGGAACATGTTGGCTGGGTGGGGGTGGAGGCCCACTTTTTCTATTTTCATGTTTATACAGAATTTATTATTACTTAATCTATATGTATTTCATACTTTTATTTTTATTTTGAGTGGCAGCCTACGGGTATATAAACTTACAAATTGAAATGGATAATGTATCTGCAACTACCTCAACAAAAAAGGACAAAACAAATAAAAAGTTGGTTAAAAAAAGAAGCTCCTACTGAACTCCTACTGAGGCATGTGTAAAGGTCTGCTCTGGTCTTGCTCTGTTGCAGTCTTTAAGGCTATGTTTTGATTCAGTCGCGCAGGACGTGGTGAGACGCAAAGCACAAAGTACATTTGACAGTCGCTGGCTTGGCCTGTCATAACACATCCACCTCCCGTTCAGATCACAGATCTAGGCACAGATCTAGGATCAGCTTACCCTCACCCAGTGCAAAGTCTGTACAAATGGCCCATTAAGTGTACAGCAGCATCTCCCAAGTTAGGATTCACGACCCCATGTGGGGTCACCTGATTTGAAAATGACGTCGCAAGAGAAACTTGCACTTGGTCGGTAGCCGCTAGATGTGGTTGTAATAAACAGAGCGGTTTCTGTTTTCTTCCTACAAACGTGCTCCATCTTTTGAACGGTTTAAGCTATAAAATATCATGACCCCATCACTGCAAGATAAAACTCTCAGGAACCCATATGTGTCTGCTTTTTCCCTCTACAATACCATCAATCCGAACACGGAACAGAATGGACAATACCAGGCACTAAATTAGACTGGGGGGAAAGAACATCATCAATGATGCTGTTCTTTTCTGATACAGACGGTCATACAACATTACTTATTGCCTGATGATCTTCTGAACAACACCTTTCTGATGCATTTCAGTCACTTCCTTCAGATTGAAATACTGTCAAAAGTACTGTCAAACTGGTTTGTAATAGAGTGCCATAGCCCCAAATAAAAAAGTTAACATTGGCCGTTGATTACTTAACTTATTTTTTTACATTGTGAGTTCGTGCAAATTTGACCATCTCAAAATGGGGTCGTGGGCCAACAAAGATTGGGAACCCTGCTGTACAGGCTCAAAAGAGGTAACTGGCCTTGTGCAGAGTACCAGCCAGGTAGGCAGGAGTTAGGGACTGGGGGTGGGAGAAGCAGACCTGATTGTTAGTGTGGGGTTTTGTGATCTTGCTCCATGTACTGTTAGCGGTTGTCTTTATGCAACAGCTAGCATGTCCTGTGGTGTGTGTGTATCTCTGCGTGAGTGTGTGTCGCTCTCTCTTTATGCCGCCACCAACAGGTCTCGGACCACTGGTTATGAAAAAAGCATGGGGTAACGGCCATGTTTCCACTGTCAGAAACCCTGGCGTGTGATTGGCGTGTGATCAGCTCCTGATGATGCTGTAAGCAGGAAGGGTTATTCTGGGCGTCTGAATAGAGGGGACGCTATGCTACACAGGCTGTGTGATCCGTCTGCAACTGTGAGTAGGCAGCAAGATGCAGCCTTTGTGTTGTACATGTGTTGATACCCAGTAAACACACAATGTCATCAATAAGTCATTTTGGTAGTTGGATACTAGAGCTTGTTTTTCAATACTGGCCTTTCATATAAACAAGAAAAAAATGAAGAAGTAAGAAAACACATTATATTGTTGCAAATGCTCAGTAAATCAGTCGCTAAGTATCCTAACAGTGTTGAAGACACAATAGGGTCAAGCTCTGCAAACATTCCTTCATCAGCCTTTATAAGTTACTAACAAGGAGGCTTCAGAAGAATGACATGTAAAATAGCAAACACAGACGGGGAGGATTAAATAGCCATTCTCCTCCCTAATGTGTGTGAGTGTGTGTGTGTGTGTGTGTGTGTGTGTGCATGTGTGTGTCTGTCCATTAGAGGCGAGTGACATATGCCACAGCTCAGTCAGATGCGTGTCAGTCCCACAGGGGATATACTACCTACAGCTGGCCTCCATAGGGGGAAAACACACACACACATATACTCTTCGCTCTTAAAATCTTGAAGGCCCAGCGCAGTCAAAAATGAGTTTTTCTTGTGTTTTTTCAGTGCCTTTAAAAAGTATTCCTAACCCTTGACTTATTCCACATTTGTTGTGTTAGAGCCTGAATTCGAAATTTATTAAATATATTTTTGCATTTCTAAACACTTTATGTTTATATACCCTACATTACTCATCTCATATGTATATACTGTACTCTATACCATCTACTGCATCTACTGCATCTTGCCTATGCCGTTCTGTACCATCACTCATTCATATATCTTTATGTACATATTCTTTATCCCTTTACACTTGTGTGTATAAGGTAGTAGTTGTGGAATTGTTAGGTTAGATTACTCGTAGGTTATTACTCCATTGTCGGAACTAGAAGCACAAGCATTTCGCTACACTCGCATTAACATCTGCTAACCATGTGTATGTGACAAATAAAATTTGATTTGATTTGATGTTGTTTAAGGCAGCCCCTGCATCTCTCTGATTCAGAGGGGTTGGGTTAAATGCGGAAGACACATTTCAGTTGAAGGCATTCAGTTATACAACTGACTAGGTATCTCCCTACACTTCTTTATTTGTATTTTTATAATATTTTATTTTTCTTCCCCACACTCCAAAAACAAACGTACACATAGGAACAACACGTTACAGACACACACAAACAATGATTACATTTAATCTGGCCAAAGTTGCAAACATCCCCATCCCTAGTGTCTGCATTATTGTTTGCCACTTTGCCTTAAATTGTACGAATTTGTTTTTGTCGGTCGCCCATGCTATTTCAATATTTTTCAAGATACGTGATAATAAGAGAATTGTCCAGACCATTGTGTATGTTAGGACACCCCCATATGCCATGTTTTGAAACTTGTTAGAAAATAACATACAGTGGGAAGAACAAGTATTTGATACACTGACAATTTTGCAGGTTTTCCTATATACAAAGCATGTAGAGGTCTGTAATTTTTATCATAGGTACATTTCAACTGTGAGAGACGGAATCTAAAACAAAAATCCAGAAAATCACATTGTAAGATTTTTAAGTAATTAATTTGCATTTTATTGCATGACATAAGTATTTGATACATCAGAAAAGCAGAACTTAATATTTGGTACAGAAACCTTTGTTTGCAATTACAGAGATCATACGTTTCCTGTAGTTCTTGACCAGGTTTGCACACACTGCAGCAGGGATTTTGGCCCACTCCTCCATACAGACCTTCTCCAGATCCTTCAGGTTACGGGGCTGTCGCTGGGCAATAGGGACTTTCAGCTCCCTCCAAAGATTTTCTATTGGGTTCAGGTCTGGAGACTGGCTGTTAGTTATGCTCCAACTTTCCCTACATCTTGTGCCAACATCAGTTCTTTTAAATCCTTAATTCCAATCGTTTATATTTTTTTCCCATGTGGACCAATTTATTGGCAGATTCTGAAATGCTATCCAAGAATTGTTCCTCCACTTCTTTCCATTATCAATATTTATTTACACACAGTGTAGTACACTATAGCTTAATCATAATGAAGTAAATTTTCTTGGAAAGATAACTGCAAGGCGATTCTCCGCATAGCCTCTGGAAGATATTTGGGGTTGGGGGTGCTGTGATTTTTTCACAGACCGTGGTGGGGGGGCTGAGAATTTTTTTGCCTGCACTACAGATGGCTATATCAGTCTGCTAATACAGGACAAAGGCCCAGTGCACTACTTTTGAAATTTTATTTTGTTATTAATATATTTATTTTCATTCTGATTTTTCAGTGCAGCACCCTCTACTATGTGTATTGATACGCCATCGGACATTTTATTATTAACGTTACAATGCTCAAAGGAATATTCCATTTCTGCTTTAACAAAGGGGTTGAAT
This sequence comes from Salvelinus fontinalis, assembly GCF_029448725.1. Classification (NCBI taxonomy): domain Eukaryota; kingdom Metazoa; phylum Chordata; class Actinopteri; order Salmoniformes; family Salmonidae; genus Salvelinus; species Salvelinus fontinalis. The sequence continues at coordinate 30,218,865 of NC_074694.1, forward strand.
ACTTATTTACTCAAGACATTTAAGTCTTTAATTTTGTATTAATTTATAAAAAATTCTAAAAACATAATTCCACTTTGACGTTATGGGATATTGTGTGTAGGCCAGTGATAGAAATCTCAATTTAATCAATTTAAAATTCCAGCTGTAACACAACAAAATGTGGAAAAAGTCAAGGGGTGTGACTTTCTGAATGCACTGTATATATTTCCATAATATGAGTTTGGAATAATACTGTGAAAATGATGGTAATGCCCTTTTAGTGTAAGAGCTGTTTGAAATTGAAATTTCAGCATGTTTTGGTGGAATGGAGTTTTGGCCTGCCTGGTGACATCACCAGATGTCACGATCGTCAAAGGGACTGAGAGAGGACCAAGGCGCAGCGCGTGGAAAGTACATCTTCTCTTTATTAGAAGAATGACAAAACAAAACAAAAACAACAAACGTGAAGCTATAAATGACTAAGTGCAAAACCATGCAACATAGACATAGACAATTCCCCACAAACAGCTAAAGCCTATGGTTGCCTTAAATATGGCTCCCAATCAGAGACAACAATAACCAGCTGTCTCTAATTGAGACCCAATTCAGGCAACCATAGACTTTCCTAGAACCTACACTCAACCATAGACACAGCTAGACACATTCACTCAACACAAACCCATACACTACACCCAACACCCCCTTTACCATATAACCACCCAAAACCGACAAAACACAAACATTCCCCATGTCACACCCTGACCTAACTAAAATAATAAAGAAAACAAAGAATACTAAGGCCAGGGCGTGACACCAGACGATAAATTAGACCACTCCCAGACAGTCCTAGCTAAATTCTTGCCTGAGAATTTGCTCTTTGCTAAGAAGCTAGTTTTGTTTATTTTTGACAATTTTAATTGAAAACAATCCAAGTAAGGCACATCATTTCTATCCATTAATGATTTGATATTGAGATAAAAACATCTGCATTGGACCTTTAACAAGCAGGGAATAGTCCAACAGTATGATTAGGGATGGTTGGTTGGACACGGTAACTGGAGAGGGTGTGCACTTTTATTGTGTTGTATTACTGTGCAATATTATGAATCATTGGCTGCACAATTAGTATATATTACCTTATCAATACTAGAACTGACAAAACAATACAACCAAACCCTGTCTACTGTACAGTACATTAGTACATATCATAATCTGGAAAATTGGCATTTTGACAGGGGAGGAACAGGAGGGTGACTGCCTTTGTTTAGTGGGGGGTCATTATGAAGAGAAACCTGAAGAGAATGAGCTGGAGGTCTCCCCTGTAGTGTGGCCTGATGTTGAACACATCCTATTAGTAACACTGTGTGTGTGTGTGTGTGTGTGTGTGCTTGCGTACCCTATTAGGAACACTGTGTGTGTGTGTGTGTGTGTGTGTGTGTGTGTGTGTGTGTGTGTGTGTGTGTGTGTGTGTGTGTGTGTGTGTGTGTGTGTGTGTGTGTGTGTGTGTGTGTGTGTGTGTGTGTGTGTCAGTGCTTGCGTATCCTATTAGGGACAATGAGGGGAGGTCCCCGGGGCCTGGCTAAATGAACAGGGTCATCAGTCTCTGATACTTGCTGCTGTCAGGGACTGAGGATGGGAGGGGAGGTGATGGGATGGGTGGGTGGAGAGGTAGGGGGGCAGCATTGAAACAGCCCCCCACCATGGATGACCTAGTTGGGCTGGGTGGTGGGTCATTGGCTGTGGGTGTTGGGGCTTGGGGGTATAGAACGGGATGGGGATAAATGAAAACTGAGGTGTGGAATGAGTGAGGCTGGGTAGTGTAGGGTACTGGGCTGGGCTGTGGGGGTAGGGAATGGAAATGAATGAAACAAAAATCTATGTTGGAATATTTTACCATGTTTGAAATATCTACTATCCAGAAAATTCTATCAAATCTGTGTAAAACTATAAACATTCTCTAAAACGTTTATATATAAAAGCCTATCTTTTAAATACTTTTTGCATATAATGCTATGAGAGACAGATAACACATTTTGAGTCCAATCCCAATCTAAGATTACAGGTCAGGGGGATGTTAATCTGCTCGATTTGAAATCATGAGACAATAGTATGAGGATATTATAAGCGAAAAGAGACAGACAGAAATAACTTTTAACATTTTAAATCCAAGAGATGAGTCTGTAATCTTAATATTCTGTCCTGCTGATACACCCACTGACACTGAGCTCAAAGAGAGACAAAGGGGAGGAAAGGTGTGTGTGTGTGAGCGTGTGTGAGAGAGTATGAGAGTGTGAGAGAGATATCAAAGGTGAATCCAGAGGAGGACACCCAGAGTTTTCCACCCATATCGCCACACTCCCTAATCTAAACTAATCCCATTTAGTGAGTTTCCTGAACAAATGCAGGGAGGATAACAGATGTATCTGGGATAACAGTCTTGCCCTTACATAATCCCCCCCCTCCCAGAGCTCCCTGTAATCCCCTCTCTGAACAGGAGAGTAACATTAAACAATGCTAGCTGATGTGTTAGGAATCCCAGGAAATGAGGGCAGACATTTCAGCAGGTAGTAATCCTCCTCTAACTGAGCTCTTAACAGAGAGCAGTGAGCTCTGAGCCCTGGGCCAGGCACAGACATTAACCTGCTTTCCACAAGGGCGGCATGGGGTCCCACTGACACACAGTAGGGGTGGACGTTGAGTTGTTACTGGTACGAGTGTGTGTGTATGTATGCACATGCGTGCGTACAGTGAGATAGGGTGTGTGTATGTTGAATAGAACATTATTCTATTCTATTCTAGTAGTCTACCTAAAGGAGAGGGGTGCTCCTAACCTTAACTGTCCTCAGGAGTAGGACAAACTCCAGTGTAATCCATCCAGAATCTGACACTCTACATGCTCTGATGCTCCAAGTCTCTGGACCTCGTCACAGAAGTGCAGATCAGATAAGTTGACTAGTGGAGCTCAGCCCTACTGCAGCCTAGAGATGCAGCCATGATAGCCTTACACCTGGCAGGCGGGCCAATTAGGGTCAGCCTAGCCAATTAGCCTTCAGTCTGTCTCTGAGAGCTGGAAGAGATGGGCTAAGAGTCATGGATCCACCGGGCTTCTGAGAATGGTCATCTACTTGTAGAGTTGCTGGGAATGCTTTTTAAGGTCCGGGAGAAAGGTATATTTACCTAGGCCGTCATTGTAAATAAGAATTTGTTCTTAACGGACTTCCCTAGTTAAATAAAGGTTAAATAAAACAAAACCAAAAATATATATATACTCAGCAAGGATGTAGGAAGGGAGGGATGTAACGGAGGATGGAAAGAATGAAGGATCTAGTGAAGGAGGGATAGAAGGAAGGATATAAAGAAGGATGTGAGGAACTAGGATGATGTATTTCCACAAGGGCTAAATGCTAACTCAAGTTAGGGTTCAGCCCATAGTAACGAACGACTTGTGATTATTTGGTGAAATTCATGAATTCATCATCCCAACAAATGAGGAATGACCCTTAGCTTTGTTCAAACAGAAACGTCCCAATTAATCGTTGGACCATGACCTGTATTTCACTACAGCACAATAAGACCATAACAGCGGATCGCAGTATGAATGGGTGAGAGAGGACCACCTCCCTCATTATAAACCCCAACCATAAACAAACAGGATGTGGATGACAGGACCTACAGGGTCACCAAGGACACGCTTATGGCTAAAAGTACACACACACACTCCCCCCACAGTGGTATAAGAAGAGCTTTTCCTTTCCTTAAGTGTCTGGCCTGATCTGCTTTGCATCTCTTATCTCTCCATTTCACACCAGGGTCATCTGGCACGCACACACACACACACAGACACACAGACACAGACACACACACAGACACAGACACACACACAGACACAGACACACACACAGACACAGACACACACAGAGACACAGACGCAGACGCAGACGCACACGCACACGCACACGCACACGCACACGCACACGCACACACACACACACACACACACACACACACACACACACACACACACACTCTTTGGCACACACTCTCCACTAAGCCTCTGTGAATCTCAGAGACTAATTAAGGTGAGGTGCAGCTTGCAGCCTCCCCCCACTGACACTGACTGCTCTAGGGTGTGTCTCTCTGGCAGCAATCACTGGATGGAACAGCCTCAGCCTCCTATCGATGTAAATAAATGGGAGACTGCCCCCCCCCCCTCACACACCCCCAGCCTGATCACCGAGAGAAGTTAATAACAGTTCCTGGTTGATGTAAATTACCAGTCCGGTGAGGTCATCAGCTAGAGACCAAAGTTCATTAGCTCTAGGTCCGTATTGCTATAGAGGCTGTGATTAGTTCTCCGGTCTGATTGGCTGGGCTCCAGGCAGGCCTTTAGGGCTCTCCTGTGCTGGGTGAGTTACGGCTGTAATTTAGACTTGATTACATACACCATTACTTCAGCTCTTATTAGGCTGTCACTCAGGGGGCTGGTGGGGTAAAACTAAATCTAACCGATTGGTGTTTGAAACAGTGACAAGTGGCATCTGTATTGTAGCCTACTCGTCTTGGGTTGTTCTAGAAATATACTGAATGCCTGGAATAAGTTCATGTTTAAACATTAAGATTAACCATTTGGTTATGTTTAGCCTACTGTGCAAAATTTGGAGTGTTCTACCTTAAAGAATTTCCTAATTCCAATCCAGAACTACATGACAACATTTCGTTGTTCATCCCGAGTCCCATAAGAATTACATCAGTGTTTCAGGTTAGATCTCATACAAAGAGACATACAGTCTTTCTCTTTCTCACTCCATCATGGAACTCAGAACTCCTGATGGTTCCATGTCTGTTCCATCATGTCTTCATCAGCGTGTGGATGATACTGGCTCCTCTCTCTGTGCTCTGCTCTCTGTATGATCATAAATCACTGTGTCGTACCCCAACCCTGACCTCAGGGTCACGCTTTTATAGATGAACACTTCATAGTGGAACAATCTGCTCCACATACGACTGCAGACAAAAGACATCCAACCTGAACCTCCCACCCAGGATGACTGCTCTGATCTGACCTTGGTCTCTCATCCATGGAAGCAGGATAAACACATCAACAGGGAAACTGAGCATATCTCAATCAATTTTATCTGTGACCATAATCTGTCTATAATCTTTTTGGTTTCAGCGATGGTGTGTCAATCAACTGAAAGGTTGCAGTGATAAGGGGATATGATGATGTTGATATTGAAATATCTGATTGGCGATTACGGTCTTATTTCAGGGTCAGTTGAGTGTTGCTAAGAGCTTTTCTGGCTTGCTACATGACTGCCTGCATTCCCGTGACATCATCCTACATGATCAGAACACACAGCAAATTCTCCAGTGTTAAATCAACAGTGTTACATTTAACACTGGGCCAGTGTCTATATGGGTCTGCACTTTTGAATGTTAAATTAACACTGTGCTTAGTGCTGATGCTGTTACATTTTGTCAGTGCTATTGCATAACACTGAAAGTGTTAATTCCCTAACACCAAACATATTATTTTTAACACTAGGAAGTGTATATAGTTTGCATTATTTTAACCATTACACCAAGAGGTCCGTATCTCTTGACAGGACATTACAATAATATTTACAAGTCTAGTCTTTATTACCACATAGTGATGGGTCATTCACGAACGAGTCGGCTCTAAGACCCGGGTCTTGTAGGTGAACGTTGGGAACCGGCTCGCATATCAGAAGACCCAAATCTATTTATAAAAATATGAAAAAATTAAGATATGAATAATCAAAATATTTAAATTAATAGAATTAACTAATTCAAAGAACGAAAATATAAATAAAATAATATAGGCCTAAATGCTCAAGCGCACACACATTCGTTCTGACTGTCTGCTCAGCCTCGCCTGTTGTTCCTGTCAATCAGACACGCAGTGTCAACCAATGAACCAAAGATGAGCGAGGGAGGGCCGAGCCAACTCACTCACAGTCACACACTTAGCAGCCGAGGAGAGAGAGGAAGGACAGCTGTGAAAACAACAGCTGGAAAATGAGTCGGGGGCACAGTAGCATTTGGATGCATTTTAATAATGTAGACAATGTTAGGGCACGGTGTAGAATTTGCCAAAACAAAATCTCATATAAAGCCGGTTCTGCGCACAACCTACACCGGCATATGCGAACTGTCCCCCCAACTGTGAAGCTAGCTGTAGCGGAGCTTCGAGAATCTAGCGGGCCTGCTAGTGATAGTGGGCGAGCCAGCACCTCCACACGTGGAGTCTTCTATGGACCAGTTTATGCCAAGGTCCATGTCTGTAGCAAAACAAGGCCAAATTGATATTGCATTGGCTAAAATGATTGCCACCGATTTCTAGCCATGTTCAATCGTGGAGGACAGAGGTTTTATAGCAATAGTCTAAATCCAATGTACACAATTCCAAGCAGGAAAAGCCTTTCAAAATCCCTTATTCCACAACTGTACGAGAGCACACTGTCTTCAGTGCGGGAAAGAGTCCAAAAAGCTACTGCAGTTTGCCTTACCACTGACTGCTGGACATCAAGGGTAACCACTTCTTACATGTCGATAATCCACCCGTTCCAGTCGTTCAACATGCAGACAAAACAATCCCAAAAGTTACCAATAAACTTCGTCCAAACAAGTCAAACAACGTTTCTAATCAATCCTCAGGTACCCTAATATGTAAATAAACGATCAAATTTAAGTCGGAGAATAGTATGTTCAATACCGGAGATAAATAACGAAGTTCCTCTTCCACCCGCACCAGAAGACTACAGTCCAAATGAGAGCCACCTTGAAAAACTACAAATTCTAGCTCATTTTTCAAAAAACTAGCCTGAAACCATTTCTGAAGACTGTTGACATCTAGTGGAAGCCATAGGAACTGCAAGTTGGGAGGATTTCCTTTGACTAATTATAGACAAGTGTTTGAATGGGTGCTGACCTAAAAAACATATTTCCGGATGGTTTGTCCTTGGGCTTTCGCCTGCCATATCAGTTCTGTTATACTCACAGACATTATGTTAACAGTTTTAGAAACTTTAGAGTGCTTTCTATCCACATCTACCAATTATATGCATATCCTAGCTTCTGGGCCTGAGTAACAGGCAGTTTACTTTGGGCACACTTGTCATCCAGACGTCAAAATACTGCCCCCTAGCCCGAAAGAGGTTAACATGTGTAAATACTTGTATGAACATAACAAGATTCAACAACTGAGACATAAACTGAACAAGTTCCACAGACATGTGACAAGCAGAAAGGGATAAATGTGTCCCTGAACAAAGGGGGGGTCAAAATCAAAAGTAACAGTCAGTATCTGGTGTGGCCACCAGCTGCATTAAGTACTGCAGTGCATCTCCTCCTCGTGGACTGCACCAGATTTGCCAGTTCTTGCTGTGAGATGTTACCCCACTCTTCCACCAAGGCACCTGCAAGTTCCCGGACATTTCTGGGGGGAATGGCCCTCACCCTCCAATCCAACAGATCCCAGATGTGCTCATTGGGATTGAGATCCGGGCTCTTCGCTGGCCATGGCAAAACACTGACATTCCTGTTTTGCAGGAAACCACGCAGAGAACGAACAGCATGGCTGGTGGCATTGTCATGCTGGAGGGTTATGTCAGGCTGAGCCTGCAGGAAGGAGACAACATGACGGAGGAGGATCTCTACCCTGTAACGCACAGCGTTGAGATAGCCTGCAATGACAACAAGCTCAGTCCGATGATGCTGTGACACATCACCCCAGACCATGACGGACCCTCCACCTCCAAATTGATCCCGCTCCAGAGTACAGGCCTCGGTGTAATGGTCATTCCTTCGACGATAAACGCGAATCCGACCATCACCCCTGGTGAGACAAAACCGCGACTCATCAGTGAATAGCACTTTTTGCCAGTTCTGTCTGGTCCAGCGACGGTGGGTTTGTGCCCATAGGCGACGTTGTTGCCGGATGATGTCTGGTGAGGACCTGCCTTACAATAGGCCTACCAGCTCTCAGTGCAGCCTCTCTCAGCCTATTGCGGACAGTCTGAGCACTGATGGAGGGATTGTGCGTTCCTGGTGTAACTCGGGCAGTTGCTGTTGCCATCCTGTACCTATCCCGCATGTGTGAAGTTTGGATGTACCGATCCTGTGCAGGTGTTGTTACACGTGGTCTGCCACTGCAAGGACTATCGACTGTCCTTCCTGTCTCCCTGTAGCGCTGTCTTAGGCGTCTCACAGTACGGACATTGCAATTTATTGCCCTGGCCACATCTGCAGTGCCCATGCCTCCTTGCAGCATGCCTAAGGCACGTTCACGCAGATGAGCAGGGACCCTGGGCATTTTTCTTTTGGTGTTTTTCAGTCAGTAGAAAGGCCTCTTTAGTGTCCTAATTTTTCATAACTGTGACCTTAATTGCCTACCGTCTGTAAACTGTTAGTGTCCTAACGACTGTTCCACAGATGCATGTTCATTAATTGTATATGGTTCATTGAACAACCATGGGAAACAGTGTTTAAACCCTTTACAATGAAGATCTGTGACGTTATTTGGATTTTTCTGAATTATCTTTGAAAAACAGGGTCCTGAAAAAGGGACTTTTCTTTTTTTGCTGAGTTTTGTATCATATGGCCTTACGATGTTTGCCAAGTTTCACCCTAATACAGGAGTTAAGAACCTCCTGGTATACAGGCCTGCAAGTGACACTATGCTGGCTTCAAAGTAATGTGTAATGCCCATCAATATCCATCCAAAGTTGGCAATGGTATTCAACTGCAACCTGCATTCAGAATGGTTGTTAGGGATAGCAGTACAAACTAACAAAACTACCTTAACCATTTAAACTGCAACAACCATTTAAGTAACGGGTACAATAAATCGAGCTAACTGATTGGATTAGTTTAGAAAAATATATCTTATTTAGCTTTGTGTAGCATAAGATTAATCAATCGATCAATGTACATGCAAAAACACAGGTATTAAAAACAATCCTCAAAAACATCTAGCTGCAGTTGAGCATGCTGGGAAATATGATACATTTTGGCGTGGTTTTGATGGGAATGTTTTACTCTCTGAGTAAATCTGACACAATCACACTCAACACTGGTTATTAACACCAACATTGGTGTCACGTCCTGACCATAGTTTGCTTTGTATGTTTTATGTTTTGGTTGGTCAGGGTGTGATCTGTGTGGGCATTCTATGTTGCATGTCTGGTTTGTCTATTTCTATGTGTTTGGCCTGATATGGTTCTCAATCAGAGACAGGTGTTTTGCGTTGTCTCTGATTGGGAACCATATTTAGGTAGCCTGTTTTGTATTGTGGGTTGTGGGTTATTGTCTATGTGTAGTGTTTGTGTCAGCACTAGTTTTCATTAGCTTCACGTTCGTCGTTTATTGTTTTGTATTAGTTTGTCAAGTGTTCTTCATTTTCGTCTTCGTTAAATAAATCAAAGAATGTATTCATTTCACGCTGCGCCTTGGTCCTCCTCTCTTCAACGTTACGACGAGCGTGACAATTGGGGTTCTTTTACACAACTGAGTGTTAATTTCACTCTTAAAGAGTTAATTTTACTCTTGAATCAACATTAGAAATGTTACAAAATAATCAACACTAGGTAACACTGGCTAATTTGCTGTGCAGTCATCAGGAGTGTCTGTCTCTCTATTCCATATTTTTTACTAAGAAGAGATTGTATTTAATATTCATAAAGGGGATCAAACATAAAAGGCAGAATAAAAGGTGGAACAATACAGTTTTAAGAAAGGTAACATTTTATATATAGATTGGTTTAGTTTTTCATTCTCTGCTGGGGGGAAAAAAAGGAAAAAGCTATCAGTCAGGTCAGTCTGGCCCTCTGTGTTGTCTCCAGAAATGTTGAATGTCTGTTGGTTATGGGGACATGATGGAGACTTGTCAATAAAGCCTTAATAAGACAGGAAATAGGATATTGACAGGCTATTCTCAATTCTGTCACTCTGTCATGATCCAATCAAATCTTATCATAACCCTAAATGATCCAGTTGAGGGATTCCTCATGAAACCCAGTCAAAAAAAAGACCATGATTTTGGGGATTTTCACGAAATGTCATCCATAAAATAGTACTGGAGGAAGAATTGTTGACATATTTTACATTTGTATCTAAAAGCATAATTGAGAAATAATTTATCAAAGTTGCCATATTTATGACATTTTGTCCTCACCCCGGCCTCCTTTAAGACTCCATAATGTTTCATCTGTAGATGCTACAAAGCAAACATTGGTGTCATATGAAGCTTTACCGTTTGCTCTGTAATACGAGTAATATAAAAATGGAAATCTTTTTTTGTACATGAATTTAAGATATTGAAAAATATAAACATTAATTGTTGAAAACAATATACTCTATGTGCCTATCAAAGTTTCAGAGTGGGATCTCTGCTTGCTTGGTGGCAGGTAGCCTAGCAGTTAGAGGGTTGGGCCAGTAACCAAAAAGTCGCTGGTTTGAATACCCGAGCTGACAAGGTGAAAAAATCTGTCGATGTACCCTTGAGCAAGGCACTTATTAACCCTAACTTGTTCCAGGGGAGCCACACTACTATGGATGACAGTGTAAAACAACACATTTCACCGAAACCTATATGCTATAGCGTATATGACAATAAAACAAAACAAAAATTCTGCCCCATTTTACACAGAGAAATTAGCATAGTAAACAATGTATTGCACATCCTGCAAATTACCAGCAGAGGGCGAACATAAAAATTAAAGGAAATTCACATTCAATATGTTGGCAAGGTTTATTGGATCATAACTCTGAGTTATTCTATGGATGACATTTCGTGAAAATCCCCAAAATCATGGTATTTTTGTCTGCGTTTCATGAGGAATCACTCAGTTATGGAAGAAGAAATCAAATCCTCCCCCAAAAAGAACAAGTAGATTTTATCTGTTGATGTATCAATGTTTGCATATCTGTGTTGTCTTCCTGGCTGGTACCGTCTTACAGAAATAATACAACTGAAGGGAATGTATTCTGTGCATATATTTTAGTACTGCATATACACATGTATATTGCAATGGTTATTGGTTATTATACACTTTTACAGTTCAAGACACGTCTGACCTCTGACCTAATGACTTGGGTCACATCTGCTGTGGGCTGATGACTGGGATAAACCATGTGGAACGTAAAGTGTGTGTGTGTGTGTGTCAACCTTAACGACTCTCCAATGAGCTCTTAACCATACCTTCAGTCCAGTTGCCTTTATTCTACTACAATAAAGCGCAATGGTCCTTAGCTCCTCCCTAACCTGCTGTAATATCAACACTGTTACAAAGAGCTGCCTAAACAGGATATCAAATATATCACTTGGCTTCAATCTAACGTCCACTGTTATTTCACAATTACATTTTTGAATTATATCTTTGTCTTGTGATTGATATTGTTTTATTACAATAGCCCCAACCTTGTGGGAGAGTGGGACTGAAATAACGTGTCGTTAAACGTGATATGAGAGAGTGTTTATGTTAATTTACACCAGTCTCCTCCTGTATCCTATGCTTGTTGATTGATTTTTTTAATTTAACCTTTATTCTTTAAGGTTATTCTCATGAGACTTGGGAGTGTCATGCCTGGACATCAGATAGACAGACCAAAAGAGTATCAGGATCAGGAGGCTTTGGCCATTCAGTCACAGTTACTGGACTAATACTAACCAGTAAACCAATTATGTGCTCAGCCACCTCCTGATTTACAGGGACTAACCACCATCAGGGTGTGATCAACTCTGTCAGACATAATGGTTGACCAGCTAACCCTGTTGGAAATTTGCCCTATATGCCATATTGACTAATGCGGTTTTGTGTGTTTTTGTGAATGCAACATTTAGTTTTCTGCAAGTTGAAATAGTAAATTGGCTCTCCAAAGTGACAATGTAGTAAACTTTATAGGCTAGTATGAAAATATGTTGCACAACTGGCTGTGAAGAAACTGTAGAATAGCCCTACATAAAACACTAAATGCCAACAGATACAATCACTGGATAAATGTTGATGTACTACATCAAGAAGGGGTCATGCTCTGTCGTATATGCACACCATAACTGCTCTCTCTTCTCTTCTGCGTGCATGCGCATCAAATTCATCTCCGTTTTCCCAATAAAATCCGTTGGGATTAGACCCGCCTTCGGCCATGACCCTCCAATCAAAGACAATTTAATTCGGAGCGCAGCGCACACTTTCCTGAACAAATGAATGATAAGAAAGAATTGGGAGAGAGCGAGAAAGAGAGAGCGAGACCCCATGACACGCAGTCCCCGGAGACCCATGGAGTGAGACAGCGGGTAATCCCAGGGTAAAGGACCACTCCAGCCCTGCGCGGCTGATATTAACAGCTGTAGGCTATATTCTCCATGCCGGTGGGGTCGAATGAGTGGGTGGATGTCTGGACAAAACACAGGAATTGATCTCTTGAATGGGTGGCTGAGCTGCGTTTGGGACTCCGGAGAAGCGAGGTCACGTTGAGAATAGCATCCAACTCAATGGATTTCATACTCGCAGAATGAACCGCCAAAGGGAAAGATGGGACACGGGCACGCCGGCGACTTTATTGGGGCTTTGTGGAATCGACACAGCGGCACAATGGAGACTTTATTCTATCTGAGCGGCTCAGAAAGCCTTCGTGTCTTCACAGAGATGAAGTTATGTGAGCTGAGTTTGCAGTAGAATGGCCCTCCTCGGATGGGATTCTGAGGGAAGGCGATGGCAACTTTTCACCACAGCAACCCAACGGATAGAGACATCAGGAGAGTCCTCCAAAAACTTATAATCATTCTATCTTTGGGAATCATCTGTGTCTCTCTCTTCTACTTCTTCACGGGATGCTGCGAGTCGGACCTAACGGAAAACTCAGCCTCGGACAGACCCGCCAGTGATGACAGAAACCGGACGTTTTATAAGGACGTTGTAACGGTACAGGATGAAGATGGTTACCCAGGGACCGGGGAGGGGAGCACACTGACGCCCGGTTTGGAGACTGATAACACGGGTAAAGATTGGAAGGCGACCCGGCGGTTACCCCAAGCCCTTATTATAGGAGTGAAGAAGGGTGGCACGAGGGCTTTGCTGGAGTTTCTCAGGCTGCACCCGGACATCCGCGCGCTGGGCTCTGAGCCGCACTTCTTTGACCGGCATTACGCACGAGGCTTGCACTGGTACAGGTAAATATCATGCGTGCACGTGTACATTTCTCCAAAGGCCATTGCTATCCAAAAAATGTTGTTTGTTTGAGAAATGCTTTTGACTCAGTGCACCTGTATCAGAAAGTAATGTTCCATTTGATCCGATGAATGGTGGACTTGGTTGGTAATGAATTTTACAGAACAATTTGAATGTGCATCCACTGTGACGCAGCCTAAAACATAGAAATAGATCTATGAATAATGCTTGTTTGTTTTTGGAATACCCAAACATACCCACGGCCAGCATATAGTGGATTAGGTGACAGGCAGAGAGAGAGACTGCCATCTGGCTATGCCAATCTGTGTGTGTGCATGTGTCTGTTTGTGTGTGTGTGTACATGTTTGTGTGTTTATGTGCAAGGGGGGGTCTGGATGAGTTCTCACAGTGCAATCATCTCTGCAGCTGAGGCCAGATGTTACCTTAGTCAGCTGGGTCTGGTCTCATCCTAGAGGTCCACACACCCACACACACAGGCATGCGCACACGCACACGCACTCTCTCTCTCTCTCTCTCTCTCTCTCTCTCTCTCTCTCTCTCTCTCTCTCTCTCTCTCTCTCTCTCTCTTATTGACACACACACGCACACACACAAATTATGCCAGGGTGTGCCAGGGTGTGCCACGTCTCCACTGTGTGTGTGTTTGTGTGTGTATGTCTCAATGACATCCCAGAGTGACAAGATTGCCCTCTCCCCAGGACCAGATGGGGCTTCTTGACTGTCATGCCACTTGATATCACTGTCAGGCCTGTCAGCTTGATCCTGACCCCAGGTCAGTTTACCCTCACAGATAATGATGCGCTCCCAGTCACACCACTTCATTACACAGTGGGATATATCATCGGGTACAAGTCAAGTTAGGAAGAGCTTAGTGTATGGTATATGTAGACCAGCTGTGTCCACTGTAGGATGTGGTGCTTGAAAAAAATAACTGTCTGCGAAGAGACATTGTAAGTGCAGTCGATAAGAGCATGGTCAGGTGCACAAAAAGTATATATATTTTTAACTTTCAAATATGCATTTCGATTAAAATCGAAATACATGTTTCCTTTTTGTCTGTACACTCTGCTCTCATCTGCTTCATAAGGACACGTCAGATCTCTATCTCTGACAGGAACCACTCTCAACCAGGCAGGCAGACTGGAGATAGATCATATCTGAAAAAGGACAGGACAGGGCTGGACTGAGATGGAGCAGAGGTTTTATCCTTACACTGTTTCTCAAATCGATGGCTTCACTTCTCTCCCAAGACCTTGGCTTGTCGTGACTAAAGCTATTAGTCCCGATCAGTTTGTGTGTGTGTATGTGTGTATGTGTGTGTGTGTGTGTGTGTGTATATATGTGTGTGTGTGCAGCCTGGTCTCAGAGCATTTTGTATTATTCTGTACGTAAATATGAGACACTCCATTTAGTATGATATGTTATATTTGGTATGGTTACATAAGACAGATGGCTACTTAGGGGTGGGTGAGTTGGTGTATAACGTGAATGTCTAGCAACCCAAAGGTCGCGAGTTTGACTCTCATCATGGACAACTTTAGAGTTTTAGCTAATTAGCAACTTTTCAACTACTAGCATGTTAGCTAACTTTAACCTTTTTCGATAACCCTTCACCTAACCCTAACCTTAACCCTTTTAGTTAATCCTTCCCCTAACCTTAACCCTTTAACCTAACTCCTAAACCTAACCTGAACCTTAACACTAACCCCCTAGCCTAGCTAACGTTAGCGAGCTAGCAAACGTTAGCTACCTAGCAAACATTAGCCACCTAGCTAGACTTCGTAAAATATCATACAGTGCCTTGGAAAAGTATTCATTCCCCTTGGCGTTTTTCCTATTTTGTTGCATTACAACCAGTAATTTAAATTTATTTTTTATTTGGATCTCATGTAATGGACATACACAAAATAGTCCAAATTGGTGAAGTGAAATGAAAAAAAAATCTAAATTTTTTTTAGCAGAAAAGTAGTGCATGCATGTGTTTTCACCCCCTTTGCTACGAAGCCCCTAAATAAGATCTGGTGCAATGAATTACCTTCAGAAGTCACATAATTTGTTAAATACAGTCCACCTGCGTGCAATCTAAGTGTCACAAGATCTCAGTATATATACACCTGTTCTGAAAGGCCCCAGAGTCTGCAACACCACTAAGCAAGCGGCACCATGAAGACCAAGGAGCTCTCCCAACAGGTCAGGGACAAAGTTGTGGAGAAGTACAGATCAGGGTTGGGTTATAAAAAAATATCCGAAACTTTGAACATCCCATGGAGCACCATTAAATCCATTATTAAAAAATGGAAGTAATATGGCACCACAACAAACCTGCCAAGAGAGGGCTGCCCACCAAAACTAACGGACCAGGCAAGGAGGGAATTAATCAGAGAGCAAACAAAGAGACCAAAGATAACCCTGAAGGAGCTGCAAAGCTCCACAGCGGAGATTGGATTATCTGTCCATAGAACCACTTTAAGCCGTACACTCTGCAGAGCTGGGTTTATGGAAGAGCTGCTAGAAAAAGCCATTGCTTAAAGACAAAAATAAGCAAACATGTTTGGTGTTCGACAAAAAGGCATGTGGGAGACTCCCCAAACATATGGAAGCAGGTACTCTGGTCAGATGAGACTAAAATTGAGCTTTTGGCGATTAAGGAAAACGCTATGTCTGGCGCAAACCCAATACCTCTCATCACCCCGAGAACACCATCTCCACAGTGAAGCATGGTGGTGGCAGCATCATGCTGTGGGGATGTTTTTCATCGGCAGGGACTGGGAAACTGGTCAGAATTGAAGGAATGATGGATGGCGCTAAATACAGGGAAATTCTTGAGGGAAACCTGTTTCAGTCTTCCAGAGATTTGAGACTGGGATGGAGGTTGACCTTCCAGCAGGACAATGACCCTAAGTCTACTGCTAAAGCAACACTCAAGTGGTTTAAGGGGAAACATTTAAATGTCTTGGAATGGCCTAGTCAAAGCCCAGACCTCAATCCAATTGAGAATCTGTGGTATGACTTAAAGATTGCAGTACACCAGCGGAACCCATCCAACTTGAAGGAGCTGGATAAGTTTTGCCTTGAAGAATGGGCAAAAATCTCAGTGGCTAGATGTGCCAAGCTTATAGAGACATACCCCAAGAGACTTGCAGCTGTAATTGCTGCATTAGGTGGCTTTACACAGTATTGACTTTGGGGGGTGAATAGTTACGCACGCTCAAGTTTTCTGTTTCTTTGTCTTACTTTTTGTTTGTTTCACAAGAAAAAATATTTTGCATCTTCAAAGTGGTAGGCATGTTGTGTAAATCAAATGATACAAACTCCCCAAAAAAATCTATTTTAATTCCCAGGTTGTAAGGCAACAAAATAGGAAGATGCCAACATATCATACGAAATGGTTGATGGACATCCACAAATTTATACATACCATATGAAACGTAACATACTAAATGGTGTGTCCCGGATTTACGTACAGAATAATACGAAATGCTTTAAGACCAGGTTGGTGTGTGTGTGTTATCTCTGGTCAGTACAGGATTCAGTTACAGTTAACAGGAAGTCTTATCCTGCATTGGAATAATCCTCTCACATTTGCAAAGAGGTCAGGTTTCAGTCACTAGCACTGACTGACTGGATCTCTCTGTCTGTCTGTCTGTCTGTCTGCCTGCCTGTCTGTCTGTCTGTCTGTCTGTCTGTCTGTCTGTCTGTCTGTCTGTCTGTCTGTCTGTCTGTCTGTCTGTCTCAATCTCTGTCTGTCTCAATCTCTGTCTGTCTGTCTGTCTGTCTGTCTGTCTGTCTCAATCTCTATCTGTCTGTCTGTCTGTCTGTCTGTCTGTCTGTCTGTCTGTCTGTCTGTCTGTCTGTCTGTCTGTCTGTCTGTCTGTCTGTCTGACTGTCTGTCTGTCTGTCTGTCTGTCTGTCTGTCTCAATCTCTGTCTGTATGTCCCTCTGTGTCTGTATCCCCCCTCTTTCTCTCTCTTTCTCCCTCTCTCCCTCTCTCTCTCCGTGCTGTGCATTAACTTCCTACAGCACATGATGATGGATTGTGTGCGAATGAAAGAAGAGAGAAATAATATTGGGGATAGGATGGTGTGACTGTGCAGATGAAAGCAGAGATTAGAGGTGAAAGGGTGAACTCTGTGTTACCACAACCACACACATCTCCACTGACCTTTTCCTCACCCCATGTCATTGGAGCTATACTCTATACTCCCAGAGCTGGAGGCTTGTTATTCAGTGCTGCCTCTGTGTGTTCCTTTGAGGCTGTAGGGTAACGTTCTCTCCTGTAGCAGTGAGATGTATTGATGTAGTGTTGACCATGAGGTACTGCTAGAGCTGGGGAGCCCATAATGGAGTGTAGAGTTTGTCTCATTTTCTTGTTATAGTGATTTTGTTTCACATGCTGTATATAAATCTGTCTTTACCAATCATATAGTGTAACAATTTTTTACATTTTTAAATTGAACCTTTATTTAACTAAGTGCAATATGACGTACAGACGATGACCGTGTTGCAATCAATTTGAGATGCCTAGCTAAGTGTTCCGTTTTGATCTGGAGAAGAATGCATTCCCCATCAGAACTCAAATGACAGATTCCAATTTAGTGGTCTTTACAGAGTCAGATGTTCTCACATGGCTGTGGTTCATTTGCAATTCAGATGAACTCGTTAAAAGCAGCATGTCAATTCATACCCATGGATCCCATGCTTTGTTTGGGCTTGACGTTGCATGTGTGTCTGTGTTTTTACACAGGAGTATAATTGCCATGCAAATGGCTAAAGAATGGCTGCCAAAACATGTGATCTTCAGCATGGCTATGTTAGAGGAGATCACGTCTGACAGCAAAGGGAATCTAGTGGATTCTTTTAAGCATGGTTTTTGAATAGGGGGAGTAAAAACTGGGCTAAGTGTAGGGGAATCTGAATTCTGTTATTACATATTATTCGTGTTAGAAAGGGGAAATACACTAGTGTTTCTTATTTATGTGTGTGCATTTGTGCATGCGTTTGTGCGTATGTGTGTTTGCGTTCCCACACATTTATATTTCTCTATATAATAATATCTCTATATTAAATCGGGGCCCATCCACCCATCCAGTACTGTAATGTGTGTGATCTCCATAAGGCCCAGACAGCCGGGGTGATCTAGCCCTCATTAAGGCGCTCTCTGGGGGGTTGCAGAGGGGAGGCAGGGGGGGTCTGGGCCCACTATGATGGATGTCTGCTGGAAGTGGACAGGGCAACGCTACAATGGACTAGAGCCTTAATGGTCCCCAGCGCAGAGAAATGGATGAATGGACTCTCAGTCACATATACACATACATATACACATACACGAATGCACACTCCGTGTTGACATCAATAAGAGAACAATTTCATTGTTTTTCATTGAAATAATGGCTATTGCCATTGAAACATTGCATCCTTATAATGTATGTAGACTAAATAGATTTGGCGATCCATAGCAGTTGATGCCAGTTTATCAAATCTATCAACATTTATGTCGTTTTAACCTACCCTCTCATCTCTCCTCCCTCCGTTGTCATATGATGGTCTTTGACCCCAGAGTGTGTGTGTGTGTGATAGACACTGTAATTGCCTCACATCTGTCATCACACACACACACACACACACACACACACACACACACACACACACACACACACACACACACACACACACACACACACACACACACACACACACACACACACACACACACACACACACACACACACACACACACACACAGCACGGTGCTGATGGGACTCCAGAGGCTCCCCCAAACCCCACCTGCCACCCTCAGCCCAGATGAGACCCAGGCCTACCCTACCCCCTCCTCCCCCCCACACACACACACACACACACACACACACACACACACACACACACACACACACACACACACACACACACACACACACACACACACACACACACACACACACACACACACACACACACACACACACACACACACTTTATCCCCCACTCCTCCAGAATCAATACCTATGGCTCTGCACGGAACAGGGTCTTCTTGGGCTAGTCCCCATGGCCTAGGAGTGGGGGTATGACGCTCTACAGAGAGATGGAGAGAGGGAAGTGGATGACAAACAGGAGAGAGATTGTAAAAATCTCTCTCTTCATCCAGAGGGTGTCTGTTCCTGCTGCGTGGCATCTACACATGGATGACCTGATCACTTTAACACTCAATACACATGAGCGACTGAGTAGGCTCTCTGAGAACAATATAGAGAATACAGAGAATATGCTCTCAGGGAGGGCTCTGTGATAATTGCATCTATCTTAACAGTAAGGTAATGGAGTTCTGTTCCATGCTGACTCAATGGTACTGGCTTCAAGGCTTCTCTATGAGAGCAGCCTAATGGAAGTACCTTTGTACCCATCACTCCATCACTCCTTTATGACTGACTCATCTACTCCTTTCATGCATGGGCTTTCTATCCCTTTAGCTGCACTAGATGCACATGCACTGGCAGGCATGGATGCACACACACACACGCACGCACACACACACACACACACACACACACACACACACACACACACACACACACACACACACACACACACACACACACACACACACACACACACACACACACACACACACACACACACACACACACACGGCGTGTGTGTGTGAGGGGTGTGAGAGCTAGGGGTCTGAGGACAGAAGAACAATAGCACATGGTTGAATAATGACTGAATAATGTGTGTTTGTGTGTGTGTGTTGGACTGTCTGTCTCCTGATGGCTCGGGTAAACAGGGAAGTCTTCAGGCTAAGTACTACTCTCACCTCCCATGAAGGTTATAGTGCGTGTGTGTGTGTGTGTGTGTGTGTGTGTGTGTGTGTGTGTGTGTGTGTGTGTGTGTGTGTGTGTGTGTGTGTGTGATAGAGCCAGGTTGGGAAATTGATGTATAGATAGAAGTTCATATTTCAGGGAGGAGGGGGGGGTGTTCAGAGCTGAAACCTGATCCATGCTCATACCAGAGGACACTCTGAGCATCCTGTTCTCTCTCTGTTCCCTCTCTTCCCTCCATCCCTCCATATCTCCATCACTCCAACTCTGTCCCCAGACCGTCCTGAATTGTTGTAAGATGGTCATCCTATGGATCATTTAGCTGTTTGATTTTGAATTTTAGGACCCTTTTAGGTATAAAAAAAAAGATATATAAAACAATTATTTGATAACATATTGAATTTGGCTTTTACTACTGTAACCCAGAGAAACACATGGAATAACACATTCATTAATGTAAAAAAAAGACAGTCAAATGAATCATAAGAAACAAGGTTTTGGAGTATTTGTCATATATATAGGAAATAGATTTTATTCTGTACAGGATTCCTTCTTCACTCTGTTATTTAGGCCACTATTGTGGAGTAACTACATTGTTGTTGATCCATCCTCAGTCTTCTCCTATCACAGCCATTAAACTATGCAACTGTTTTAAAGTCACCATTGGGCTCGTGAAATCTCTGCGCGGTTTCCATCCTCTCCAGCAATCCATCCTCTCTGAGTTTGAAATTACGCCTGTATCATTGTAGTGACTGGGTGTATTTGTTACGGCTGATTTCCTCCTCTTCGTTTGAAGAGGAGGTGTAGGGATCGGACCAAGACGCAGAGTGGAAAGTGTCCATGTTTTATTATCAATAAACTGAACACTACACGAAACAAAATAACAAAAGAGAATCTAACCTACAAACTGTCCCGTGTGGCACAACTACTGACACGGAAAACAAACACCCACAAAACACACGTGAAACCCAGGCTGCCTAAGTATGATTCTCAATCAGGGACAACGATTGACAGCTGCCTCTGATTGAGAATCATACCAGGCCGAACACAAAATCCCAACATAGAAAATCACACATAAACAACCCACCCAACTCGAGCCCTGACCATACTAAATAAATACAAAACAAGTGAAAACAGGTCAGGAACGTGACAGTATTGATACACCTGCCAAAGTGTAATTAATAACTTCACCATGCTCAAAGGGATATTCTTTGTCTGCTTTTTTAAATGTGTATTTATCTACCAATAGGTGCCCTTCTTTATGAGGCATTGGAAAACCTCCCTTGTTTTTGTGGTTGAATCTGTGCTTGAAATTCACTGCTGGACTGAGGAGCCTTACATATAATTGTATCTGTGGGGTACAGAGATGACATGGTCATTCAATAATCGTTTTAAACTATTATTGCACACAGAGTGAGTCCATGCAACTTATTATGCGACTTGTTAAGCAAATGTTATACTCCTGAACTTATTTAGGCTTGCCATAAGAAAGGGGTTGAATACTTATTGACTCAAGACATTTCAGTTTTTCATTTGTTATTAATTTGTAAAAATGTCAAAAAACTTAATTTCACTTTGACATCATGGGGTATTTTGTGTAGGCCATTTTAAATTCAGGCTTTAGCACAATATAATGTGGAAAAAGTCAAGGGGTGTGAATATTTTCTGTGTGTGTGTGCATCTCAGTACTCCTCTATGATTGATGTAGCCTGTACATGTGTAATGACAGCCTCCATTTCGGATGCATATAAGAACAGCCTTGAGGCCTGACCATCAACTGTAGCCAGTAAGAGACAAATAAAGCCTTTTCGATGGTTGTTCAGCCCAATCAGAATCATTTTCCAGATGGTCTTAATCCTAATAGTTGCACCATTTAAACACTAAACATATCTCTCTCTCTCTTTCTTTTTTCTTTTCTCCCTTTCTTCTATAATTTCTCCCTTTCTTTCCCTCCATCCCCCAGGAGTATGATGCCCAAGGCCTTGGATGGCCAGGTTGTCATGGAGAAGACACCACGTTACTTTGTTACCGTGGAGACTCCTGGCCGTGTACACTCCATGTCGCGTGACGTGAAGCTGATTGTGGTGGTCCGAGACCCTGTGACCCGGGCCATCTCTGACTACACCCAGATCATCTCCAAGACCCCCCACATCCCTGCCTTCGAGACCCTCGCCTTCAAGAACCGCACCAATGGTCAGAATCATAGTGATGCATTTTTATTGTATAGGCCTATGAATGAATGAATGATAGCATGGTTGGATGGATTAATGAATGACACAAAACATAGTTTTTCCTAATTCAGTACCCACACAAAGACCATATTCTTTAGTCCTGTCTTCAGTCCCCCCTTTCAAAGTCTCAAACAGGTAACTGTGTCTTTTCTTGATCCCAGGTGAGATTGACTCTCTATGGAGCCCTTTGTGGATCGGACTGTACGCCCAACACCTGGAGCGCTGGCTGGCCTGGTTCCCCCGGGCCCAGATCCACCTGGTCAGTGGGGAGGGCCTCATCTCCGACCCGGCAGGAGAACTAGGAAAGGTCCAGGACTTCCTGGGCCTCCAGAGGATTGTGACGGACAAGCACTTCTACTTCAATAAGACTAAAGGTTTCCCCTGCCTGAAGAAACCGGAGGGCAGCAGCAAGCCCCACTGCCTGGGGAAGACTAAAGGCCGAACACACGCCCCCATCGACCCTGAAATGATCCGGAGACTGAGGGAGTTCTACAGGCCGCACAACCAGCGGTTCTACCAGATGGCTGGCCAGGACTTTGGATGGCAATGAGGACTCAGTAGAGTTAACAAGGTGAAACATGAATCCATAGCAACAAAGACACCGAGGGGTGTTTGTCCGTCGGCTTCAGTTTGCACTCTGTACCTGTTACTGTGACTTGGGGCAAAGAGTAATGACATAGCCTCATACTGTTGATACAGAAGCGGCTCTGTGCTAGGAACTAAATCCAATGTTGATAGACCTCTGGGTAGCGAGGGAAACAGATATCAGAGATTCCATATTGGTGACAGTGCAGAAAGACCGTCTCTATGCTAGTTCCCTTTCAGCATCTAATAGATGTTCAACAAAAAGAAAGTGACACTTAAAGCTGGAATCTTTAGTTGCTCCATCCATTTTTGGAGTTATTAATTCATGATAGAGTACCCATTGAGTCTTGAAGAATAAAACATACAAATGCCCCATGAGCTTAGTTCAGCTGTCATATCCAATCAGAAGCCAAAATACAAGCTTGTTTTACTCCAATGTTTGTAAACTATGTAAATGTAAACAAACACTGCATAGCCTCAATACATGGTTAAAACTATAATTTGCCTACAAAGGCAAAACGCAGTAAGTACATATTTGGTCCAAATTGAGTTAAGACTGAAATCAGGCTTTGTAGTATCTGTTTGATACTGTGTCCTGGTTCAATTATGTTCCATTTTTAGAGAAAATGGGAGTGAGAAATTTGCAGTAACTGCAAAATCCAAGTAAACACCCAGGAAAACAGAATTTACTGCACTTTGGCTTTGTTCCACTATATTTTGACTGCAGTTACCTGCTCTGCCATACAAAGGCAAAGAGCATTAACTATGCAAACAGTGAAACAGAGAAAAATGGCTTTAAAGTTTATTTGCTGTCCAGCCAAATATGTTGTAGGTAGACAAGAGATAATGCATTATCTTATTATGAAGTCATTTTTTATGCATTACAACCATGACCACTGATTTGTGACCCCTAAGTCAAATAAATGACGATACAAAGTCAAACAGAAAAACAACGAGTTGGATAAACACATTCAGATTGTATATACTGCACAAAGTCAAAAATGTTTTGGAAGTATCACCATTCTGCGAGTGGAAATAGTCCTTACCTTAAGGGTTATCACAATAGAACGTACAAAACATGAAAACGTAACTACATTACACCATTAAATACAGTTGGAATGCAGTTAGAACTCAATCTGTTTCCATCAAACAGAAAAACAAGAAAAGTTGGATAAAGACATTTAGATTGTTGATACTGCACTTTGCCTTTGCAGGAGTTGTTTAAGGTCATACAAAGGCAGAGTGCAGTATCTGCATTTTAGGGGTCATAGGTCAAGTCAGTGGTCATGGTTGATATGCATACAAATTACTACATAATAAGATGATACGTCAGTGCATTATCACTTATCTACAGTGCTTAGTTTGCAAACCTGGATGTGCCGGAAACAAAAAGTTAGCCCAAGAGGGTGGTGACCTGGGAGACTCTGAGGTACAGCAACACATGAAAAAAAAGCACCTTTATAATAAAGCATTGCATGCATTATCATTGCTTTTGCTTAGTGGCATAGAGCAGTAGAGTAGAGGCGCTTGCAGAAGTTGCACACATGGGGATATTTTTTTCTGTAGTCTGGGAAACATGTGGCCTTGTATAAACACATTCTACATCATTTTACATGATGTAAAACCGCACAAAGGATTGAAATGACCGGCTGCTTTGACACTGACAAACAGAGAATCTGAGATCAATTAAAATGACCTCGTCTGGAATCCATCAATAGCCTAGGCCTAGGTGTGTGGAGACACACATATTGTACAATATCAGGAGGAAAATATATTCCTAAAAAAGTTTTCCAGTTTCACTGACTCAGCCAATGATGTGCAGCTCACTCACCGGTGATGGCCAATGCGCTCTTGCCAAAAGCCTCTCTCTCTCTTGTTTATCTGTGGCTAAAGTATAGGCCTACTCCTGGTATAGTATTCAGAATATTTCATTCCAGTGAATCTCACTCTAGTTATGTGAGAGATTCAAGCGCGTCTTCTCTCTCTCACCACAGCAACAGCCAAGCATTGGTCTGTCGCTAGGGTACAATGTTGTGCAAACCATAACCCCGGGCATGCCCAACACAAATCAACTCTTAGAATATCAGGCACGTTTCCACATGACCTTTATTAGGGTGCAGGAGAATTACAAAGGAGGCAAGTCAATTGAACACTGATAGCTTTAATTAGAGTTCTTGCATTGCAAACAGTGAAAACAGGCTCCGTCTCAAATGAATCACTGCTTATCATATTTGGCTGGCTAACAAAAAACTTTAAAGACATTTTTCTCATCTTCATTGTTGGCGTAGTTACTGTGTTTTGACCTTGTAGGGCAGCATACTGTAGCTCTGTCTATGAATTTGAGAGCGGTTACATTTCTCCAGATCCATCCCTCAGCTTTTTACCTAAACACAGGCTGGGTGACCACTTTGTTATTGTTTCAATTAAGTATTCTAAGTTTAAGCTGGGTTTGAAAATACCTGGCGTTTTTGTCTTAGATAGTGCTCCTGCCTAACTCCTGACCCCACTGTGTCCCACCAGGAGTGAAGAACATGGCGATGGGATGTGTAGTCTGCAGTGTAGGCCTGATGTGTGCTGTAGAGTTAGTAACAACGTCCTGTGGATGCTTCTGCAAAGTAGTGAAACACTAAACAAAACAAAACGGATGTCTTACCATGCCTCGTGGAGTATGACCTTCCTCTTCCTTTTTCTCATACATCTTAGCTACTCAGTACTTAGGTCAGGAATTAAAAGAGTTGTAGGCAATCAGTACATATCGAATATCATCCCCAAGTATTACGGAAAACAGGAGGATGAGTCTTTTATTTAGAAAGCGTTGAGGGGAAGTATGAGTAGCATCTTTGTAAGTGCTCAGATTTGACTGAGTGGTTTTGTATTGTTGAATAATGAATGTGCATAAGTGGATTAGGAGGAACTCAAATGTATCTGCCCTTTCCAAGTAGAGGTTACCCATAGGCACAGATCTAGGATCCGTTTACGCTCCCTAAATCCTAACCTTAACCGTAAGAGGAGGAAACACTAAACTGACCTTAGATCAGCATCTATGGGCATCTTCAGCCTAACCGAACAACCAAAAATATAACCATGGATGAATATGACATCTTAAAGGTACACTCAGTGAAATGACTTTGCCACAAGCAGCACCACAGATATTGAGATGAGCAACATGCAAGACTTCGCTCTTACACAGTTACACACCGTATCTGCACATGTTTATTTATTTTTTATATTTTTTATTTAACCTTTATTTAACCTACCCAGACCAAACCCTAACCCAGACGATGGTGAGCCAATTGTGCGCCACCCTATGGGACTCCCAATCACGGCCGGTTGTGATACAGCCTGGAATCGAACCAGAGTCTGTAGTGACACCTCTAGCACTGAGATGCAGTGCCTTACACCGCTGCGTCACTCGGGAGCCCATGCATGTGCATGGGTTTGCTTTACACTTCACAGTGGTAGCCAGGGCACCAAAACAGAGGACAAGTTGAACCTCATGCTTCTTTTGTTTGTCTATTTCGATCTCCATCAGCTTTTGCAGAAGCAGCAGCTACTTTTCCTGGGGTCCACAAAAAACACAAATCATGACAAGTAACAAAACAATGACACACTGTTTGTCAAGGACAGCCACACAAATTGAAAGCTGCAATATGTAACTTTTTGGGCAACCCAACAAAATTCACATAGAAACATCAAAAATTATACTAACAATACAAAAAAAATACGTAAAATGTTAGTGTGTCTGTGTGTGCGTGTGTTTGTGTGTGTCCCCTCCGAGTCCCCGCCTTTCCATGAGTTGTTATTTAATCTGTTTTTTAAAGGTCATTTTGCTGTTTGCTTGAGTAATTGTAGATGGAACAGAGTCTCATGCGATAGTGGCTCTGTACAAAATGGTGCGTTGCCGTGAATTCCTTTTATACTTGAGGACTGTGAAGAAACCCCTGGTGGTTTGTTTTGTGGGGTATGTATGAGTTGAATGTTATTTGATATGCAGACAATCTGGAATTTTCATCACAGTAATATTCATCATAAAAACTAGAAGAGAAGCAGTTCATCTCTCCTCAACCCTCAACCAGGAAACACTGGCATGCATGTTGTTGATGTTAGTTCTGTATGTGCAGTTAAAGGCAAGGTGTGCTGCTCTGTTTTGAGACAGCTGCAGCTTTGCTAGGTCTTTCTTTGCTGCACTTAACCATATTACATAGGACAGTAATCAAGATGGGACAAGACCAGAGCCTGGACAACAAGTCCACATATTTTTATAACAGACATACTCCTCACCATCACCACAACAACTTTGTCAATATGACTTGCCCATGATAATTGACCATCCAATGTTATACCTAGGAGTTCAGCTTCCTCAACTTGCTCAATGTTCACACCCTTCATACACAACTCCAGTTGAGGTTTAGGTCTTTAGAGAATGTTTTGAACCAAATACAATGCTTTTAGTTGTAGATGTGTTTAAGACCAGTTTATTATTCATCACCCATTCTGATGACTGTAACTCCCTATTTAGAATTTCAGTGAAATCATTTGTAAAAGTAGAGAAAAGTAACGGCAACTACCCTGAGGGACACCACACTGTGCACATCTGATGTTAGAGAAGATTCCATTGAAGAACACTCTCTGGGTTCTATTGGATAAATAACTCTCCAACCATGCGATGGCAGGTGACTACAATTTATGATCAATAACATCAAAGGCTGCACTGAAATCTACCAATACAACTATCATCTTATTATCCATTTTAACCAATCATCAGTCATCTGAGTCAGTGCAGGACAAGTTGTGTGCTTCTCTATATGCATGCTGAAAGTCAGTAGTTAACTTGCTCCCTGAAAAATAGCATTGTATTTGGTCAAACACAATCCTCTCCATCAGTTTACTAAGAAGTGGCAGCAAACTGATTGGATGGCTGTTGGAGCCAGCAAAGGGTGCTTTACTATTTTTAGGTAGTGGAATTACTTCAGCTTCCTTCCATGCCTGTAGACACACTCCTTTAGGCTTTGGTTAAATGTATAGCAAATAGGAATGGCAATAGAGTTTGCTACTATTCTCAATAGTTTCCCATCATGTTTGTCTACACCTGGTGGCTTATCATTATTGATGGATAACAGTTTCTCCACCTCTCCCACACGAACTTGACCAAATTCCAAACATCAATCCTTCTCTTTAATTATTAGATCTTTTATACAAAAATATGATGGTTCACTGTTCAATGTTGTTATTTCACATCTGAGTTTTTCCACTTTACTAGTGAAATAGTCATTGAAATGATTGGCAATTTCGAAAAGTTCTGTTATAAATGACCCATCAACTTCGATGAACAATGGAGAGTAATTGAGTTTTCGGCCCATGATATCATTGAAGGTACTCCAAAGTATTTTTCCACTGCGTTTTATGTCAATTATCTTTGTTTGGTAATATTTTTTATTCTTCTTTTGGTTAAGTTTATTCACATTTCTCAATTTACAGTATGTCAACCAATCAGCCAGACTTGTTTGTCACCTCTTTTGCATAATTTCTTTGAACCATACAATTGTTCAATTCCTCATCAAACCAGGGGGATTCTTAACAGGTGCATGCTTGTCAACGATTGGCAAAAATAATTGTACAAATACGTCCAGTGCTGCATCTTGATTCACTTCCTCATACACATAAGACAACATATTTTTTTTACAACTTCCACAAAAGAGTCCTGGGAAAACATTTTGTGTGATCTCTTATAAATTACTTTAGGCCCAACCTTTGGCACTTTGGCTTTCCTTGTTATTGACACAATAATATGGTCACTACAGCCAATGGGAACTGATATTGCAAAGCTTTGCAGCATTAGTGAAGATATGATCAATACAAGCGGATGTCACAGCTCCAACACTATTGGAATGCACTCTAGTTGGTTGAGTGATAAGCTGGGTCATATTACAGGCATTAGTCACAGTTAGAAGCTTCCTCTTGAGAGGACAGCTAGTTGCTAACCAGTCAATGTTCAGGTCACCCAGAAATAGACCTCTAACATTACACATCCTATCAAGCATTGGACACATTATCAACATACTGACTGTTAGCACTTGGTGGCCAATAGTAGCACCCTGAAAGAAGAGGCTTTAGACGAGGCAGGTGAACTTGCAATCACAACACTTCAACAACATTTGTCATGAGATCCTCTCTAAGCTTTACAGGAATATGGCTCTGAACATATACAGCAACACCTCCCCCATTGCCATTCCTGTCTTTTCTGTAGATGTTATATCCCTGTATTGCTACTGCTGTATCATCAATGGAATTATCGAAGTGAGTTTCAGAGATGGCCAGACTATGAATGTTATCCAATTTATTGATTTCATTAGCCTTATTTCTAAAACGACATACAGTGCATTCAGAAAGCATTCAGACCCCTTGACTTACAGCCTTATTCTAAAATTGATTCAATATTTGCTTTTCTTCATCAATCTACACACAATAACTCATAATGACAAAGCTAAAACAGGTTTTTAGACATTTTTGCAAATGTATTCAAATAAAAAAACAGAATGACCTTATTTACATAAGTATTCAGACCCTATGAGACTTTAAATTGACCTCAGGTGCATCCTGTTTCCATTGATCATCCTTGAGATCTTTTTACAACTTGATTGGAGACAACCTGTGTTAAATTCAATTGATTGGACATGATTTGGAAAGGCACACACCTGTCTATATAAGGTCCAACAGTTGACAGTGCATGTCAGAGCAAAACCAAGCCATGAGGTTGAAAGAATTGTCCGTAGAGCTCCGAGACAGGATTGTGTCAAGGCACAGATCTGGGAAAGTGTACCAAAAAATGTCTGCAGCATTGAAGGTGCCCAAGAACACAGTGGCCTCCATCATCCTTAAATGGAAGAAGTTTTGATCAACCAAGACTCTTCCTAGAGTTGGCCGGCCGGCCAAACTGAGCAATCGGGGGAAAAGTGCATTGGTCAGGGAGGTGACCAAGAACCCGACAGTCACTCTGACAGAGCTCCAGAGTTCCTCTGTGGAGATGGGAGAACCTTCCAGAAGGACAACCATCTCTGCAGCACTCCACCAATCAGGCCTTTACGGTAGAGTGCTGCCCGCTTGGAGTTTGCCAAAAAGCACATAAAGGTCTCTTCGACAATGAGAAACAAGATTCGCTGGTCTGATGAATCTAAGATTGAACTCTTTGGACTGAATGCCAAGTGTCACGTCTGGAGGAAACCTGCCACCATTCCTACGGTGAAGCATGGCGGTGGCAGCATCATGCTGTAGGGATGTTTTTCAGCGGCAGGGACTAGGACACTAGTCAGGATTGAGGGAAAGATGGACGGAGCAAAGTACAGAGAGATCCTTGATGAAACTCTGCTCCAGAGAGCTCAGGACTTCAGACTGGGGCAAAGGTTCACCTTACAACAGGACAACAACCCTAAGCACACAGCCAAGACAGCGTAGGAGTAGCTTTAGGACAAGTCTTTGAATGTCCTTGAGTGGCCCAGCCAGAGCTGGGACTTGAACCCGATCAAACATCTATGGAGAGACCTGAAAATAGCTGTGCAGCGACACTCCCCATCCAACCTGACACAGCTTGAGAGGATCTGCAGAAAAGAATGGGAGAAACTCAACCAAATACAGATGTGCCAAGCTTGTAGCGTCATACCCAAGAAGACTCGAGGCTGTAATCGCTGCCAAAGGTGCTTCAACAAAGTACTGAGTAAAGGGTCTGAATACTTATGTAAATGTGATATTTAAGTTATTTATTTTGAAACTTATTTTGAAGCAAATGTCACATTGTATCTTTGTACTTTTGTCAACACTATTGTACTGTAATAGATGCGGTGGTTGTGTGTATAAAATGAAGAGTGAGAGAGGGTGAGAGAGAGAGTGAGAGAGGAACAAAGCTTCATAAAGTGTGCTGAATAGAGAGCAATAGTAATTGCGTCTTTTTGTAGGCACTAACCTCGCCATGGATCATTTGCCAAAGCCTTTGGGGAAATAAACTTGTTTTTTTTTGGGGGGGGGGGGGGGGGGGGGTTGGATAAAAGCCGAAAATAAGGTCTGTGGTAAACACAGGCTTAGCAGATCTTATATGTTTCATTCTATGAGATAATCTTCATCAGCTAACGTCACTTTTGTGAATTTGGAAGCATTTATGTAATCAAAACAAGCACATAAAGCAAATAAAAGGTTGCATAATTCATTAAGGTCATGTTAATTGACTGATATCTCATAGAACAAAACATAGATCTTCTAAGCCTCAGACCTTATTCAAATCGCTTTCTTTTGCCATTCATTTCCCCCATAGGAATGTTCGAACTGACCAGCGGTATCTTATTTCCGGTTTTGAGGACTACAAGCTGGTGGGACCCATTGAGCTCAGTCAGCAATAAGGCAGACCGCCATAGTGACAGAAATGAGTAACCACTGACCTGCAATGGATATTAGAGGAACTGCGCAATCTTTCGGCAATCATCAAATCCCCAACACTGTAGGGTCCTTCTCACATAATTTATCGGACCATTCCTTTGTCAATTTAATTTTACACAGTTCTGAGTTCAGAAAAATACACTCTAAAAGAAACAAATAAAAATGAATCTTTTTGGTCTGACTTCTAAGGTTATCAGTAAATTAAACAAGGTAGGCTTACAGATTTAGTATAAAAAGGTATTATTTTATTTCTGTTATCAACGCTGAAACCTATTAGTACGTAACAATATAAACAATTACATTTGGCAATAAACAAGTTACTTTATTTAATTCTTCATAATTTTCCCTTATATCTTTGATATAAATGTATAATATTCTGTACATCTTAACATATAATTCCTATAATTTAAATGAATCATTGCAGTTAATCACACACATGAAGTTACCAAAATAGCACTTTACACAAATATGTTACAAATATGACACCAACACACACTAAAGGAGCATAACCATCTCTACCGTGAGAACAAGGAAGAACAAATTTAACATGGCAGGAAAATGTAAAATATCTTTAAAAGAGTAACTTAATTCAACAGTTAAATTAAACAAATGTATTTGAATGTTAATAAATAAATAAGAAAACGTAATACACATTATATACAGAAATAAATGATCAAGTTAACTTTAAGTCACTGTAAGTAAGTCATACTAACTATTAAAGTATAAATCATAATTATCTTCAATACCGTTTTGAAATACAATTATTTGATGCTGGTTTATTCAACTTCAAGTCTATAACGTGTACATTGATGGGGAATTTCTATCTGTTGCCTTCGGTATTTCACTACAATTGTCATGTACACCTTTTCATGTCCTAGAAATCATCAAAAAAGCAATACATCTATCTGAACATGGAAAGAAAGAGCAGGAAATAATAATGGCTGAGTTTTGGCTGTTTGCACATATACGATCTACATAATGGAATCTCCTGTGTCTCATTAGAGTGAGAACAATAGGAATAGGAGTTGGCCTTTGTAACTTTGTAACAGTCTCCCACTCAGTGCTCTGCAAGCTGTTTGAAGTTGATCACAAGACAGGAGCTGGAATCAAAGGCACTCAGCATGGCCTGGGAATTCTCTCTACCCTCATCCTTTATCTATTTCTACTCTTTATCATCCCCTATGTCTCTATCCACATAATTTATATATATATATATACACAGTGCCTTCAGAAAGTATTCACACCCATTGACTTACAGCTGAATTTAAAATTATTACATTTGGATGTTTGTCACTGGTCTACACACAATACCCCATAATGTCAAAGTGGAATTATGTATTTCAACATTTTTACCAATTAATAAAAAATGAAAAGCTGAAATGTCTTGAGTCAATAAGTATTCAACTCTTTCGTTATGGCAAGCCTAAATAAGTCAGGAGTAAAAATTTGCTTAACAAGTCACATAATAAGTTGCATGGACTCACCGCGTTTAATAATAGTGTTTATCATAATTTTTGAATGACTACCACATCTCCGTACCCCACACATACAGTTAATTATATTTTAGGTCCCTGAGTCGAGCAGTGAATTTCAAACACAGATTCGACCACAAAGACCAGGGAGGTTTTCCAATGCCTGGCAAAGATGGTAGATGGGTAAAATTGAATATCCCTTTGAGCATGGTAAAGTTATTAATTACAATTTTGATGGTGCATCAATACAACCAGTCACTACAAAGATACAGGTATCCTTCCTAACTCAGTTTCCGGAGAGGAAGGAAACCGCTCAGGGATTTCACCATGAGGCCAATGGTGACTTTAAAACAGTCACAGAGTTTAATGTCTGTGATAGGAGAAAACTGAGGATGGATCAACAACATTGTAGTTACTCCACAATACTAACCTAATTGACAGGGTGAAAAGAAGGAAGTCTGAACAGAATACAAACATTCCAAAACATGCATCCTGTTTGCAACAAGGCACTAAAGCAATTCACTTTTTGTCCTGAATACAAAGTGCTATGTTTGTGGCAAATCCAATACAACACATTACTGAGTACAACTCTCCATATTTTCAAGCATAGTGGTGGTGGACTGGGGAGTTTTTCTGTTTAAAAAATAAACTGACTGGAGCTAAGCACAGGCAAAATCCTAGAGGAAAAGCTGGTTCAGTCTGCTTTCCTCCAGATACTGGGAGATTAATTCACCTTTCAGCAAGACAATAACCTAAACACAAGGCCAAATCTACACTGGAGTTGCTTACCAAGAGCACAGTGAATGTTCCTGAGTGGCCGAGTTACAGTTCTGACTTAAATCTACTTGAAACTCTATGGCAAGACCTGAAAATGATTGTATAGCAATGATCAACAACCAATTTGACAGAGCTTGAAGAATTTAAAAAATAATAATTGGCACATTTTTCCCAATCCAGATATTGAAAGCTCTTTAGAGACCTACTCAGAAAGACTCACAGCTGTAATCGCTGCCAAAGGTGATCCTACAAAATAGGATCAGGGGTATAAATACTTACGTAAATGAGATATTTCTGTATTTCATTTTCAATACATTTGTAAACATTTCTTAATGCATGTTTTCACTTTGTCATTATGGGGTATTGTGTGTAGATGGTTGAAAAAAATGTATTTCGGCTGTAACACAAAAAGTCAAGGGGTATGAATACTTTCTGAAGGCACTGATGTATATATATATATATATATATACACACATTTATATATATTTTTTCCCTGAAATCATCCTTTATCCATCTCTCCTCTATCCATTTCTCGTCTCTGCCTTTCCATTGCTACCATTTACTACTGTATCCTCTGCTATCCATTTCTCTCATCCTCAACCGATCTCTACTTCAGCTTGGAACATCAGGGAAACTTGGAGTTGGATTTCCTCTAACATGAAGTCACAGTTGCTAATGCTATTTGGTTTGTAAATTGGGTGGCAATTCATGACGAAAGTCATTTGTTTCTATGTGTTTTTGTTTGTGTGTATATGCGTACTTGTGCGTGCCTTGATCAGTCCCCTAGTTCCCTCCTCAGCAGTACTCCTCTCTTTGTGGATCCGGCAGGTCATTCAGGTCCAGAAACACTGAAGCATTGGACAGCTTCCTTCCATTACTGGACAAGTCCAGCAATTCCTCTGCTGTGCAACCTGAGCTGGGTACTGAGCTGATGTACATGTCCCACACCTGTTCCACATGTCCAACTTGTCCCACCCCAACCCCTGGTCCAGAGTCCAGCTCCAGAAGCTTCTGCTTGATCTTCAGGTTCTTCTCGATGTTTCTGCGCTTGTGTTTGAACTCCAGGATGGTCTTGGTGTAGCGGTTGATGATGGTGACCGAGGAGGCCATGCAAGCTGTGAACGAGCTCCACGCCAGGCTAGAGAGAGAGAGAGAGAGAGAGAGAGAGAGAGAGAGAGAGAGAGAGAGAGAGAGAGAGAGAGAGAGAGAGAGAGAGAGAGAGAGAATAATAATAATAAGGAGATGAACAGACAAACTTTTACATGTCAAAGCCACATCTTTATTGGCAGGTGTGTAGAAGTGTACTGGTAGAGAGGGAGATTAAATTTAAAAAAAACTCCAAATGACATTTTTTCAAGTGATTTAAAGACATTTCTCTGTGTGTGTGTGTGTGTGTGCTTACATGTATGACCAGCTGTAGTCCCATGTCTGAGGCTTCCAGTCCTCTGGCCCCACACTGACTGTCAGCTGGAAGGCTGTAGTGAACATCATGTGGGCCACCATGCCGAGTAGACCTGGAAAGTCAAGTAAAAAAAACATCCCAATCACGGACATGCATTTCTTGGAGCAATGTTGTCGATTTTCAAAACAGAGTCCACAAGACACAAGAACTCTATTCATGCGTTTTCAAAATGGAGTTGCCTTCTCAAAACATAAATACATTCATCTAAACTATATTATAACGTAAAATTGCTAATATATTCATAAAAAGGACACGACTGTCTGCAAAAAGATTACCGCAACCATACTTGTCTCTTGAGTCCAAGCAGACAAAACAGAACGTTCCAGTAGATCAATACATATTCTTTGCAGTCACTAAATCATGATGATCAAAATTGGGAGTACATCTATCCAATGGTGCAGAATTATGGGCAATTACTCTCCTGTTATGCATATTTCACCAAACAATTTAATACAGATCAAATCAAATATTATTCCTGATCAAAATAAATAAAAAGCACACTGTGTGCAGGATTCGTTCATCTGTATCACCACAATCCAAATTCATGTATGCAATACATAGGCTGGTTTCCTCAAAGTTTTGTAGACTTTTCATTGGCACACAGAAACACAATCCACAATAGAAATAAGGAAAGGTGAATACGAATGGAGGAACATAACTGAATGTACAGTATAGGCCTCAATCCACACCAAAGCAAAGCTCTAAAATGGAAGGTCACAAAATTGGAGATGACGACTTAGGAGTAACCCAAAGTTACTTCTATTCTCGGAATATCTGCATGTCTGCAATATTTAAATGAATGAAACTGATGTGGTGATTTAGAATTGTGTGTAGTAGTATTTACTGATTGCCGGAAATAGTGAAGACAGCTGCACACATTTCTCTTCTGATGAAAACAATGTAAATATTCGGTGAACACTGTATTCACTGATGACATTTGTATTTAAAGTTTAGCAAAAGATGGTCTAAGATCTGCAAGCAAGGTAAAAAGGCAAGAATATTATCGGAAGTGATGTAAATGTATTTAAGCATTTGATCATTGCTGTTTTGCTATAGATACGTTTGAGCACAGATCCCAAAATATCTTCAACACGATTGGGAAAACTGTAAACTAGTCCAGCGCTGTAGAATAGAGCATTATAGAGAAGTGTGTGAAGTTCCATTTTTCACCACAGGGAGACAATGTTGAGCTATAATGGAACCTACCGTAAATCCTTGAGCGCTACTGGATGTGCAGACATTTCTTCCATCCCAGCACAAACACACCAGATTCAGCTACACTAATCCTAGTCCTAAAGTCCTTGATGATGAGTTGATAGTTGAATCATGTGTGTTAGTGCTGGGCTGGAACAAAACCTTACTGCCCCTGTAGCAGCTCACCTAGACGAGAGTTAGAAACCACTGGATTAGAGCACTTGGTTAAGCAGAGAAGAGTTGTGCCAGTGTATGGGATTGGCAGAATGACCACTTAACTGGCCTGTTGGCTATTTTGGAGTCATGCTGCATACAATTGTAATTCTGCTCTCTTTCCCTCTCTCTGCCAAAACCTCCAGTCTCTTTCCCTCTCTCTGCCAAAACCTCCAGTCTCTTTCCCTCTCTGCCAATCATTGCCAATAAACAG
The DNA here is from genome assembly GCF_029448725.1 of Salvelinus fontinalis. Classification (NCBI taxonomy): domain Eukaryota; kingdom Metazoa; phylum Chordata; class Actinopteri; order Salmoniformes; family Salmonidae; genus Salvelinus; species Salvelinus fontinalis. Next base: position 30,255,442 of record NC_074694.1, read on the forward strand.
TGGCAGGTAGCCTAACAGTTAGAGAGGCGAGCCAGCAACCAAAGGGTTGCCAGTTTGAATCCTGGGTCCGATTGGGAACAATCTGTCGGGAAATGAGCTGGCAACAACCTCTCTGCCAATCGTTATCTCTTTCTCCCAAGCACAGCTCAATCACCCAATCAAGAGATCAAGATTCTTTCCAGATATCCACCCACTCAGTCGACCCCAATGGGATGGAGAATATATCCGGGGCACAGGGCTTGAGTGATCCTTCTCCCTGGGATTACCCACTGTCTCCCTCCATGGGTCTCCAGGGAATGTGCGTCCTGGGGTCTCTCTCTCTCTCTCTGTCACTGTCTCTGGTGTATTAATTCCATGGATAGAGAACAGAAGATCATAGGTTTGAATCTCACTGACGCTGTGTCACCGTAAAAAATACATGTGTTAGCATGATTAAAAAAGTTTACACAAAATAGCTAGCATTGTTTTTAAAAGTCATATTGAAATTTTCACTTTTGTTCTCAGAACGTTTAAAAAAAAGTTCAGTTTTACCGGTCAGGAAACTTATGCCTTTGTTCCCACAGCCAATGTGAAATCAAAAACATCTGTTCTCACAACTTCCAAGGAACCAAATGTGCTAGCTGGGAAGTGTTTACATTACTATTGCATACTAGGCCTACTGCCACAATCCGTTCAATATCTAATTATTAGTGTGCATGTAAACGTACTGTGTCTTCCGTCAATCACACTCAGAACTTCCTTCAGGCAGCACCTCTACTAGTACACAACTTTATATTTCCCCCCTAAAACTAAGCTAGGCTTATTTCCCAGAGTGGTGGGTGAACCAAGCTGAAATTTTGAAGTAATTGTTCTCTTCTTGGTAATGGTAAAGTATAAAGTTAATCACCCATATGGGCTGTTTGTGCTAAGACAAAGACCTCTCTCTTTCTCTCTCTCCACACTCTCCCTCCCCCTCCATACCCCCTTCTCTCTATCTCCTTTCACCCCCCCACCCCCTCTCTCTCCCTCCATGCTCCCTCTCTCCCAGTCTAGCCTGGCCTGAAGGAGCAATAGGTCAATAACCGAAAGGTTGCTGGATCGAATCTCTGAGCTAACAAGGTCAAAATCTGTTGAGGCAGACAGTTAACCCACTGTTCCCCGGGCGCCGATGATGTCGATTAAGGCAGCCCCCCGCACCTCTCTGATTCAGAGGGGTTGGGCTACATGGGGTTGGGCTACATCAATTGTACAACTGACTAGGTATCCCCCTTTCCTTCTCCATACACCCCCATTATAAAAAAATTTGAATAATGGTTTGGTCTGGCCTCTAGCGTTCTTCTGGAAATCATTACAACAAGATGCTGAGCTAGGTAAACTGTGTAAGCCTCTCTATAAACTATATCAACACATTAAAAACAGGAACAACAGTAAAACCATTTTATTGATTACATTTGTTGTTTCTAAGCAGGACAGGATAACTCCCCTGAGATGAGACTGTTTTTTTTTTGGCGAACAATTTAATTGTGTTTTTTTAATGTCTGTTAAATCAGTGGTTGATTTGAGGTGGCTTGGTCATCCATTCCATTAAAGGGGGACATAAAATAAAGAGTTTCCTGCCATTTCATTATTCACTCTTGGTCCTTTTCTGCAAACCAAACGATCGCAAATGACTTGGATGCAAGACTAAGGTTTGGATGACAGATAGGATAGCTAACATCCACTCAGACATTATCGTCTTGTTTCCCGGATCCAGATTAAGCCTACTCCTGGATTGATGAGTGTTTGAGCATAGACCAGGAGCAGGCAAACCAGCTCCATGGTTCCAGAGTCTACTCTAGACCATCACTTATCCAACAGAACACTGAAGTATTGTGTCTGCAGAAGGCAAGTGCTCCTCTAATAACCAACATCCATCCACTAGGACCAGATCAATACTAATCCAGACAAAACTAGACCAGCCGTCTGAAAAAGACAAATGCTCCTTGGGTGGAAACAGCCTCATAGGAAGAGTAGCCCAGTCTGCAGCCCCATAGATAGCAGTGAGCTGTTTTAGCTGCCTAAAGCTGCCAGTGTGAAGACTGTGTTGATCTGCAGGGGTTCTATTGTCCCAGTCAGGAACAAAAGGTTGAGACACAAACTAACAAACTAACCATTGTTCTAACCCTAACCGAAAACAGTGAGGAGAGGAGAAAAGGGACTGACTCAATAGCAGGAAGCGCATGCACGCGTGCAAACAAAAAAAAGCATGTCAAGTATGCTGTTACCTGACAGGACAGTGAATATGGCAGCGAAGGCGTTGAGTTTGAGCCCGTCAATGACGTTTCCTAAGTGACACGCCTCTATGGACATGAGGATGCCTCCGGTGGCCAGGAGGAGAATATACAGACATTCTGAAACGATACACAGCCACAGCACTCCTACAGTGAGTGTGAGAGAGAGAGAGAGAGAAGGGAGGGGTTGGGAGTGGGGGAGGGAATTGCAAGAGGGTGGGGGAGGTTAGATGAGAGAGTTGGACCCCATCACCCATATCATTAACCTTCACTGTCACAGAGAAGATGCATCTGTCTCTAAGACAGACACACACGACACACACACACGACACACACACACACACACTCGCTGCCTGGGCTATGGATGGTGGGTGAATGGTCCTTGATATGACCACGGAGGGTAAAACTTTACATTAAGTTGCCCCTATTACTATGTAACTACACAGTAGTAACAAAATAGTTAAACGGTAGTAACATTGGTATTACTATGCCAAGTGACACAAGCCTACCAGACGAGCTAAATGCCTTCTATGCTTGCTTCGAGGCAAGCAATACTGAACCATGCATGAGAGCACCAGCCGTTCCGGACGACTGTGTGATCTGGCTCTTCATAACCGATGTGAGTAAGATCTTTAAACAGGTTAACATTCGTAAGGCTGCGGGGCCAGACAGAATACCAGGACGCATACTCAGAGCATGTGCTGACCAGAGCATTCACTGACAATTTCAACCTATCCCTGACCTGGTCTGTAATACCAACTTGTTTCAAGCAGACCACCCTGCTCAAGAACGCCAATCAACACCATCATCCCAGACACCTTGGATTTACTCCAATTCGCATACTGCCCCAACAAATGCACAGATGACACAATCTCTATTGCACTCTACACTGCCATCACACACCTGGACTAAAGGAATACCTATGTAAGAATTCTGTTAATTGATTACAGCTCAGCATTCAACACCATAGTCCCCTCCAAGCTCAAGACCCTGGGACTGAACACCTCCCTCTGCAACTGGATCCTGCACTTCCTGACGGGCTGCCTAGGCGGTAGTATGGCAACAACACATACGCCACGCTGACCACCAACACGGGTGCCGCTCAGGGGTGTGTGTTTAGTCCCCTCCTGTACTCCCTGTTCACCCACGACTGCATGGCCGTGCATAACTCCAATACCATTATTTAGTTGACGACACGACGGTGGTAGGACTGATCACCGACGACAATGAGGCAACCTATAGGGAGGAGGTCATAGCCCTGGCAGTGTGGTGCCAGGACAACAACCTCTCCCTCATAGTCAGCAAGACAAAGGAGCTGATCGTGGACTACAGGAAACAAAGGGGCGACCACACCCCCATCCACATCGATAGGGCTGTAGTGGAGCGGATCTAGAACTTCAAGTTCCTCAGTATCCACATCACTAAGGAATTAACATGGTCCACACACACACACACAGTTGTGAAGAGGGCACGACAGCGCCTCTTCCACCCCAGAAGGCTGAAAAGATTTGGAATGGGCCCACTTGGTACGGCCACTGCAAGGCACCCGACTGCAAGGCGCTACAGAGGGTGTTGAGTACGGCCCAGTACATCACTTGGGCCGAGCTCCCTGCCATCCAGGACCTCCTTACCAGGCAGTGTCAGAAGACGGCCCAAAAAATTGTCAAAGATTCCAGCCACCCAAGCCATAGACTGTTCTCTCTGCTACTTCACAGCAAGCGGTAACAGTGCACCAAGTATGGAACAAACAGGACCCTGAACAGCTACCCCCAAGCCATGAGACTGCTATACAAGACTGCTAAATAGGTCATCAACATGTTTTATCATTTAAATCTGCATTGTTGGAAAAAGATCCGTAAGTGAAAAGGTCCCGTATGTAAGCATATCACGGTTAGTCTACACCTGTTGTTTATGAAGCATGTGACAAATAACATTGGATTTGATTGATTTGAGCAATGCCTATGTAACTACTATGCTGTTACTACAGTTATATTACTGTGTAGTCATATACTAATAAGGGGCAACTTATAATAAATAATAAATCCATGTTATTACTAACCAATTACAGTGTAATTACATAGATCATAACACTGTTAGCTACTTTGCTATAAGAACTGTAGAATGTTAAGTGCTGCCAACCACAGTTGCAATTTTTAAGTTAAAAGTAGGCCTAGAACTCGGTTAATAATAAAATTTATTCTTCTCTCTTAGTGATCGAGCAATCATTTTTACTTGTTCCGACCAAATTCTTCAATGGTATTGGTATTTATTAGGATCTCCATCAGCCACTGCAAAAGCAGCAGCTACTCTTCCTGGGGTCGTCATGTGATTTCAATGATTAATCAAAGGTGTTCATTTAAATTTCACGGCAGGATCAAGATTCATATTAAAAAGATGAAGGTAGTCTGTGATTTATGCAAATGAATCTCACATTTTTTTGTTCGTCTAGCTGAGAGTATCCCTTTAGCTATTTCAATAACTTCAATTTCCTAACCAACATATCCCCCATCACAAAAGCACACAGAAAGGTATGGACTTATTGGATGAAATCAAATCATAAAACCAACAAGGGCCCTATGGAAGTAAGTCATAATGATGCCCATTTTGGGCACAGAGGCAGAGGCAGTGACATAGGACTCAATTGAGTTCACAATTGGACATGTTAAATCACATCTCTCAGATTGAACAGTTAAATAGAACAGGTGAAGTTACAACCAAACCACAATCAGTTTTGGGTGTCTGTCATTCTCATTCTTTCATTCTGTCAGTGTCACAGGAAGATTTCATTCCAGCCAGTGCGTGTGTCTGGTCTTGTCCTGTTAGGAAGCTATTCAACAGTCTTTCATGTGGTACTGAATTAGGCACTGACAGGTTGTATGTTTGTGTGTGTTTGTGTGTAGTGAATTAGTGTGCCAACACGGAGAAGGTGAAAAGAATGAAGGATGGATGTCTGATTGGCAGAGTGAGACGCTATCTATTCATCCTCTCTCTTTCTATCCATCCTCTTTGAAGACCTATAGAAGTCCAAACTCTGCTGGATTTGAATGAGTGACTACAGCATGGAAAACACACCAGATGATACTGATCAACTGCTTCTCAGGACCTAGATTAGGAGAATCAGGTGTGTTAATGATGGGCAGGAACAAAAGCCTGCAATCCCAGGAGCTCCCCAGGACAACGCAGTGTTTCTACTCTTCTTAAATACTGTTAGGTTTGCACTTTTCAATTGACACATCCAAATAATCCTGCAAGTTGCACTTGCACTTCCTGACATAAGAGATGACTGGAATCTTGATCAAAATAAAACATTAATTTAGCCATTCACAGATGCATAGCAAATTGTGTTAATAACACATCAATTACAATGTAATAACACGTTAATACACAAAACCTACCTCTTTCATGTGAGGGTGTGACATAAATGAAACTTCTGCAGATTTCACCTGAAATAGAATATCCCACAAAATCAAAAACAATACAGTCAAACACTCAGTCATCATATTTCTAAGGTGGCTAAACCCGTGCAGTCTTTTGCACCATCCCTGTTGAAACACCTGATTCTACTACTACTACTCTGCAGGACGTTTTTCGGGTGTGAAAAAGCCTGCATTCGTAGCATACCCAGCAGCTCTTCGAGACGAGTGTTGGCCACCCCAGTGACACAAGATTTACACCAAATATATTGAATTTCCGTCCTTTTCTCACACTGTCGTGTAGACTATTTTATGGCATAATTACGAGACGGTAAAAATCAGTAGGCTATTTTATCCATTATGTTCGGAATTTATTAGTATTTCTGCCATAATGTCACTGTCTGTCACTACAGACACCCTGGTTCGATTCGAGGCAACACAACTGGCCGTGATTGGGAGTCCCATAGGTCGGCGCACAATTGGCCCAGCGTCGTCCGGGTTTGGCCGGTGTAGGCGGTCATTGTAAATACGATTTTGTTCTTAACTGACTTGCCTAGTAAAAGTTAAATAACTTTTTAAAAATCCGATGACCGGTCAGCAACAACTATCCGTTCTAAAATAGGTATATTGTTCGGTCTATTGTTACAACTGTCGATGTCATTTCTCACGCTTGACATTCTTGCTCTCGTTGAATGTAATCTTTCACTTAGGCTATCCAATATTTTTGAAAGAACGGGTAATTTCAGAGGACACTGTAGATTTATCAATAGCTCCAAATACCCTTCACATGCAATGCACGCAACTATGTCACAGTGTCGGACATCAATTAACCAAGCTGCGATTGTTTAATTATTATTATTTTTCTTAATGAATGATATATAGGCCTAACCATTGATTCTTGAAAAAATATAATTTAAACATGCCTCATGAGTTTAGTTCAACTGTCGTACCCCATCAGAACCCAAATTATAAACAGATTTTATTTACTCCAACGTTTGTAATTTAAATGTAAACAAACATCCTCGAAACATGTTGTTGATATCGTGGATATCATGAAGCCCTTGCTTCCATAACTCTGTCTATGAATTTGAGAGTGGTTAAATTTACCCAACCCCAACCCCAACCCTCAGCTATTTAACAAAACGTTATTATTGTTTGAATTTCAGATTTCAACTATATTAAAGTAAACAGTAAAATGAAAAACATATTACATAATACAGCTCACATAACAACTATGGACATTTAATTTCTCCCGAAAGACAATAACAAATACATAGACATAGCCTAAACATTTGCATAGTCCATGATTCTGAGAACCCAAATATAACCTTCCATTTAAAAACTAGTCTATTTCCTTCATGTCTATACATGCGTGCAGGCGCGTCACATCGCGGTGTGCGAAAAAGTTATATTCTCGTAGCTTCTCTTACCTGGTTCAAGACAACTGGGAACTTGGGGAAAAAACAAGATCCAACTGGATTTTTTTTTTTTTTGACCGGTCATCCAACTCGGAATTCAAAGTTGGAAACTCCGTCTGGAAGTGAAGATCACTAACGTTATGATTTGACCTTGTTTTTTTCCCGAGTTTCCAGTTGTCGTGAAAGCACCATCTCTCTCTTACCTGTCATATTGACGTTCTCCTCGCACGAAAACCAGATCCCGGTGTGGAACTTCCTCATAATGTACTTGTCCTCGCCGGACTCCCAGATGTACTGGACCAGTCTGCTGTCGTTAATGTTCGAGCTGTTGAACCTGATACAGAACGACTGTTTCGTGGTGACCGGTCCGGTACAGAAAGGTTTTGCAACTTTCCGTGTCCCCTCGCACCAGTAGCTGGTAGTCAACGCAGACACGGCTAGAATCAGCGCGAGGAAGTTCAAGGTAAGAGCCAGGGATACCCTCCGCTGTCGATCTATCCCTCCCATAATGGCAAACGGGAATGGGAGACGCACTTAACCCCAACGTTCAACACAATATTTGGCGACTTCTCCTCAGATCCTCCTCCAGTTATCCGGATTTCCGATAATATAGCCGCGGGCAATTACAGCTGCGCGAGACTCCTGCATGTGGAGCCAATCCTCAAATATGCTCTTTTGAGAGTGATACTCTCACGTTGTAGCTACCCCTCCTCCCCCTCCTTGCTAGTGTATCTCTCTCTGTCTCTCCTCCTCTGTTGAAGGGGGAAGGTTGCCAGCTCCTACCTGTCTGTCTGTACCCTAGTTGAGTCAGTCTGTGCAGTCAACCACACACACACACACACACACACACACACACACACACACACACAAGAGGACATTCAATGAGTGTAATGTAGTTTACAAATTTCGATTAGGAAGGATGGTCTAACTGGCTCTTCACTTTTTATTAATCTTGTGAACGAACACATAATTCACATCGCTTCCTATCACGTTACCGCAACAGCATAGCCGGTATTTATAGGGTAGCATTTATAATGTTAGCTCATTAGGGTAGCAGGCATTTATTTGGTAATGATTATAATGTTACCTCGTCAACGTAGCAGGTGTCTATGGTAATGATTTAACTTTAACTTCAGCCAATGCGCATGGCACTCTAAGGAAATTCCACCATGCTTGCGGATTAACAAGTGCAATAATCACTTTCCTTTCTTTCAACCAATGGGCATACATCTAGGAGAGTATTTATATGTAAACTCAAACCTTGTGTCCCACTTGATGTTCTGCAGAAACCAGGGGGGTTCCACACACTCACACTCATACACGCTCAGTCACATCAAAACCAGATTCATTACCTCAAATAATGACAGTAATGTGTCCATTTGGCCTCTCTCCCCCGCTCTTTCTCTCTCCATCTTTCCTTCGCTCTCTCTCTCTGCTCATTTGTAACCTCTGGTCTGTGACCTACACTCTCACTGCCACAAATAACATAATCCTCCCGCCGGGTGTGTATGTGGAGCCTACCAGTTCCTCTTCATCTCTACAGGGGTTTTGAGATAATTAGGCTCCAGTCAGTCTATGGATCTGACACATCTTTGATGCTTATTTCCCCAGCAGCCTCACAGCCAGGTTGAATCTAGTGAGTCAGTTAGTTAGTTAACCTCCTACAGCACAGCTGTCACGGCAGCCTTCCCTCTCTTCACTAAAAGAGGGGGTGAAACAGGGATCGGACCAACACGCAGCGTAGCCAGTGCTCAACATGTTTAATTAAACAAAAAACAGTGAACACTTACAACGAACAAAAAATAAGAAAGTGTGGCAAACCGAAACAGTCCTATCTGGTGCAGAACACAAACACAGAGACAGGAAACAACCACCCACAATCCCCAACACAAAACAAGCCACCTATATATGATTCTCAATCAGGGACAATGATTGACAGCTGTCTCTGATTGAGAACCATATTAGGCTGGACACAGAAACAGACAAACTAGACACACAACATAGAATTCCCACCCAGCTCACGTCCTGACCAACACTAAACAAGCAAAACACATAAGAACTATGGTCAGGACGTGACAGTACCCCCCCCCCCCCCCCCCCCCCCCCCGAGGTGCGGACTCTGAACGCACCCCTAAAACTCAAGGGGAGGGTCTGGGTGGTCATCTGTTCGCGGTGGCGGCTCCGGCGGTGGACGAGGACACCACTCCACCACTGTCTTTGTCCCCCTCCTTAGCGTCCTTTGAGTGGCGACCCTCGCCCCCGACCATGGTCCAGGAACCTTCACCAAGGCCCCTCCTAAATATAGACAACTCAGGACAGAGAGGTAGCTCAGGACAGAGGGGCAACTCCGGACTGAAGGACAGCTCCGGACAGAGAGGTAGCTCAGGACAGAGGGACAACTCCGGACTGAAGGACAGCTCCGGACAGAGAGGCAGCTCTGGACTGAATGGTTGCTCCGGACTGGAAGGCAGCTCATGACTGGAGGGCAGCTCATGACTGGAGGGCAGCTCATGACTGGAGGGCAGCTCATGACTGGAGGCAGCTCATGACTGGCTGGCGGCTCTGGCAGCTCCTGACTGGCTGGCGGCTCTGGCAGCTCCTGACTGGCTGGCGGCTCTGGCAGCTCCTGACTGGCTGGCGGCTCTGGCAGCTCCTGACTGGCTGGCGGCTCTGGCAGCTCCTGACTGGCTGGCGGCTCTGGCAGCTCCTGACTGGCTGGCGGCTCTGGCAGCTCCTGATTGGCTGGCGGCTCTGGTGGCTCCTGACTGGCTGGCGGCTCTGGCGGCTCCTGACTGGCTGGCGGCTCTGGCGGCTCCTGACTGACGGACGGCTCTGGCGGCTCCTGACTGACGGACGGCTCTGACAGCTCAGGACAGATGGGCGGCTCTAATGGCTCGGGACAGACGGATGGCTCTAATGGCTCGGGACAGACGGATGGCTCAGATGGCGCTGGGCAGACGGATGGCTCAGATGGCGCTGGGCAGACGGATGGCTCAGATGGCGCTGGGCAGACGGATGGCTCAGACGGCGCTGGGCAGGCGAGCAGCGCAGACGGCGCTGGGCAGACGAGCAGTGCAGACGGCGTTGAGCAGACGAGCAGTGTAGGCGGGGTTGGGCAGACGGCCGACTCTGACCTGCTGAGGCGCACAGTAGGCCTGGTGCGTGGTGCCGGAACTGGTGGCACCGGACTGGAGACACGCACCTCAAGGCTAGTGCGGGGAGCAGGAACAGGGCACACTGGTTTCTCAAAGCGCACTATAGGCCTGGTGCGTGGTGCTGGAACTGGTGGTACCGGCCTGAGGGCACGCACCTCAGGGCGAGTGCGGGGAGAAGGAACAGTGCGTACAGGGCTCTGGAGAGGCACAGGAGGCTTGGTGCGTGGTGCCGGAACTGGTGGTACTGGGCTGGAGACACGCACCACAGGGAGAGTGCGTGGAGGAGGAACAGGGCTCTAGAGACTCACAGGAAGCCTAGTGCGTGGTGTAGGCACTGATGGTACTGGGCTGGGGCGGGAAGGTGGCGCCGGATATACCGGACCGTGCAGGCGTACTGGCTCCCTTGAGCACTGAGCCTGCCCAACCTTACCTGGTTGAATGCTCCCCGTAGCCCGACTAATGCGGGGAGGTGGAATAACCCGCACTGGGCTGTGTAGGCGAACCGGGGACACCATGCATAAGGCTGGTGCCATGTACACCGGCCCGAGGAGACGTACTGGAGGCCAGATATGTTGAGCCGGCTTCATGGCACTTGGCTCAATGCTCAATTTAGCCCGGCCAGTGCGGGGAGGTGGAATAACCCGGACTATGCACACGTACAGGAGACACCGTGCGCTCTTCCGCATAACACGGTGTCTGCCCGTACTCCCGCTCTCCACGGTAAGCATGGGAAGTGGGAGCAGGTCTCCTACCTGACTTCGCCACACTACCCTTTAGCCACCCCCCCCCCCCAAGAAATTTTTGGGATTTCTTCTCGGGCTTCCTGGCCAGCCGTGTTCCCTCATAACACCGGTTCCCCTTCTCAGCTGCTTTCGCTCTCCTAGCTGCCTCCACCTGTTCCCATGGAAGGCGATCCTTGCCAGCCAGGATCTCCTCCCATGTGTAGCAACCCTTTCCGGCCAATACGTCCTCCCAAGTCCATTTCTCCTGGTCCCGCTGCTGCTGCTGCCCTTGCTGCCCGTTGCTACGCTGCTTGGTCCGGGTTTGGTGGTTGGTTCTGTCACGGCAGCCTTCCCTCTCTTCACTAAAAGAGGGGGTGAAACAGGGATCGGACCAACACGCAGCGTAGCCAGTGCTCAACATGTTTAATTAAACAAAAAACAGTGAACACTTACAACGAACAAAAAATAACAAAGTGTGGCAAACCGAAACAGTCCTATCTGGTGCAGAACACAGAGACAGGAAACAACCACCCACAATCCCCAACACAAAACAAGCCACCTATATATGATTCTCAATCAGGGACAACGATTGACAGCTGTCTCTGATTGAGAACCATATTAGGCTGGACACAGAAACAGACAAACTAGACACACAACATAGAATTCCCACCCAGCTCACGTCCTGACCAACACTAAACAAGCAAAACACATAAGAACTATGGTCAGGACGTGACAACAGCAGGTATAGTCAATGAGAAAGAAAAATACTATACCCACATCCAACTTCCAACTTTTTCAGGCTCTGGACAGAAACCAATGTAAGAGATTGAGGAATGTCTGCAAATTTGACATGTGATTTAAAAAGCTACTACTATTCCATTTGATACTTCTATAAGTACAGAGGACAGGTGGTTAGATGAACTCGGGGCATGTGGGTCAAAACAGTCCATTGGAGTCGTACAGTATATACGGCTAGGTAGAAACTATTAAACGTGATCCCGAGCCTGTGGTTGGGCTATGTAGATAAAGAAACCTGTGACTGTCTTCAGGTTCTGTCTCCAGTTTGATCTCCAGTCGCAACCAAAATGATTGGCACCCTTGCTAAAGATGAGCAAAAAAACGTTATAAAAGAAATTATACAAACACTGAGCTATATTGTATGCTCCAAAAATGTATACGAATACAATTGCTCAGAGAAAGAGATTTTGTTTATCAAGTCATCTTTTCAAATTGATTGGCACCCCGGTGTTCAATACACCGGCACCCTCCCCTTGCGAGGATAACGGCACTGAGTGTAACAGTATAGCTTCCATCCCTCTCCTCGCCCCAACTTGGGCTCGAACCAGGGACCCTCTGCACACATCAACAACTGACCCCCACGAAGCATCGTTACCTATCGCTCCACAAAAGCCGTGGCCCTTGCAGAGCAAGTGGAACAACTACTTCAAGGTCTCAGAGTGAGTGACATCACCGATTGACACGCTATTAGCGCGCACCCCGCGAACTAGCTAGCCATTTCACGCCGGTTACATGAGCCCATTTCTAAAATGTTTTATGAGATAGGAGAACACATTTGGAGGGATTTAAGACCAGTCCTTCATGCAGAATGTTTCCCGATCCTTGATATCCTTTGTCTGCATCTCTCTTATGAACTGCCCTCTTCAATTCAATGGTGTGCGTGGCCAATGAGCTCTATCCACTGGTGTGCGTGGCCAAAGAGCTCTATCCACTGGTGTGCGTGGCCAAAGAGCTCTATCCACTGGTGTGCGTGGCCAAAGAGCTCTATCCACTGGTGTGCGTGGCCAATGAGCTCTATCCACTGGTGTGCGTGGCCAAAGAGCTCTATCCACTGGTGTGCGTGGCCAAAGAGCTCTATCCACTGGTGTGCGTGGTCAAAGAGCTCTATCCACTGGTGTGCGTGGCCAAAGAGCTCTATCCACTGGTGTGCGTGGCCAATGAGCTCTATCCACTGGTGTGCGTGGCCAAAGAGCTCTATCCACTGGTGTGCGTGGCCAAAGAGCTCTATCCACTGGTGTGCGTGGCCAAAGAGCTCTATCCACTGGTGTGCGTGGTCAAAGAGCTCTATCCACTGGTGTGCGTGGCCAAAGAGCTCAATCCACTGGTGTGCGTGGCCAAAGAGCTCTATCCACTGGTGTGCGTGGCCAAAGAGCTCTATCCACTGGTGTGCGTGGCCAAAGAGCTCTATCCACTGGTGTGCGTGGCCAAAGAGCTCTATCCACTGGTGTGCGTGGCCAAAGAGCTCTATCCACTGGCGTGCTTGGCCAAAGAGCTCTATTTTCATGTCATCCAACAAATGTAAAACCCCTAGAGTTTGCTAAACAACATTGACACTTGTATTGGATCAGTGCTATGGTAAGATGACATGAAAATAAAGCTCTTTGGCCACCAGTGGTGGGTTTGGCGTTGAAAGAAGGATGCATATGTAGAAAAGAACCTCACACCTTTGATGTTATGGGGCTATTTTGCTTCCATTGTTCCTGGGCACTTGTTAAGGTCAACGGCATCATGAACCATGTACCTTCCCCCAGTACCATGACATTTTAGCCAAAAACCTACTTGCCTCTTCCAAGACAATAATCACAAGCACACATCTAAAATCGACAAAGAAATGGTTAATTGACCCTTCAAAATCAACATTTTGCAATGGCCATCTCAGTCCCCAGACCTGAACCCCATTGAGAACCTGTGGTATGATTTGGAAAGAGCAGTCCATAAGCTCAGACGAAGGATATTGAGGACCTAGAAAGATTTTGTTTGGAGGAATGGTCTAAGATCCCTCCCAATGTAACGGCGTTCCTCTCTCTCTTCATACGAAGAGGAGGAATATTGATTGAACCAAGGCGCAGCGAAGTTTGAACACATATTTATTAAACAAGACGAAAAACGAACACGAACTATACTTGAAATGATACAAAATAACAAACGACGTAGACTGACCTAAACATGAGAACTTACATAGACACGAAGAACGCACGAATAGGAAACAGACTACATAAACCGAACAAACCGTATACAGTTCCGTATGGTGCAAACATAACACAAACACGGAAGACATTCACCCACAACGAACACTGTGACAACGCCTACCTAAATATGACTCTTAATTAGAGGAACGCCAAACACCTGCCTCTAATTAAGAGCCATACCAGGCAACCCAAAACCAACACAGAAACAGAAAACATAGAATGCCCACCCAACCTCACGTCCTGACCAACTAACACACATAACAACTAACATAAATAGGTCAGGAACGTGACATTACCCCCCCCCATAAGGTGCGAACTCCGGGCGCACCAGCACAAAGTCTAGGGGAGGGTCTGGGTGGGCATCTAACCACGGTGGTGGCTCAGGCTCCGGGCGAGGTCCCCACCCCACCATAATCCATCCTAGCTTCCTCCCTCTAAGAATGTCCACCCTCCTTTTACCCCCACAAAATCCTCTTAATAACATCACTGATAGGGACAGCACCGGGACAGAGAGATAGATTAAGACAGAGGGATAGATAAGAATATAGAGGTAGATCAAGATAGAGAGGGAGATAATGATAGAGGGGCAACTCCGGACTGAGAGGCAGCTCCGGACAGAGAGACAGCTCTGGACTGATGGGCAGTTCTGGGTATCTAGCCGTTTCAGGCTGAAGGGCAGCTCATGGCTGACTGACGAATCTCGATGCTCATGGCTGGCTGACGGCTCTCGACGCTCATGGCTGGCTGACGGCTCTCGACGCTCATGGCTGGCTGACGGCTCTCGACGCTCATGGCTGGCTGACGGCTCTCGACGCTCATGGCAGGCTGACGGCTCTCGACGCTCATGGCAGGCTGACGGCTCTCGACGCTCATGGCAGGCTGACGGCTCTCGACGCTCATGGCAGGCTGACGGCTCTCAACGCTCATGGCAGGCTGACGGCTCTCGACGCTCATGGCAGGCTGACGGCTCTCGACGCTCATGGCTGGCTGACGGCTCTCGACGCTCATGGCTGGCTGACGGCTCTCGACGCTCATGGCTGGCTGACGGCTCTCGACGCTCATGGCAGGCTGACGGCTCTCGACGCTCATGGCAGGCTGACGGCTCTCGACGCTCATGGCAGGCTGACGGCTCTCAACGCTCATGGCAGGCTGACGGCTCTCGACGCTCATGGCAGGCTGATGGCTCTCGACGCTCATGGCAGGCTGACGGCTCTCGACGCTCATGGCAGGCTGACGGCTCTCGACGCTCATGGCAGGCTGACGGCTCTGGCTGCTCATGGCTCTCTGACGGCTCTGGCTGCTCATGGCTCGCTGGCGGCTCTGGCTGCTCATGGCTCGCTGGCGGCTCTGGCAGATCCTGTCTGGTTGGCGGCTCTGGCAGATCCTGTCTGGTTGGCGGCTCTGGCAGATCCTGTCTGGTTGGCGGCTCTGGCAGATCCTGTCTGGTTGGCGGCTCTGGCAGATCCTGTCTGGTTGGCGGCTCTGGCAGATCCTGTCTGGTTGGCGGCTCTGGCAGATCCTGTCTGGCTGGCGGCTCTGGCAGATCCTGTCTGGCTGGCGGCTCTGGCAGATCCTGTCTGGCGGACGGCTCTAGCGGCTCCTGTCTGGCGGACGGCTCTAGCGGCTCCTGTCTGGCGGACGGCTCTGTAGGCTCATGGCAGACGGGCGGCTTTGCAGGCTCATGGCAGACGGGCGGCTTTGCAGGCTCATGGCAGACGGATGGCTCAGACGGCGCTGGGGAGACGGATGGCTCAGATGGCGCTGGGGAGACGGATGGCTCAGATGGCGCTAGGGAGACGGATGGCTCAGATGGCGCTGGGGAGACGGATGGCTCTGGCCGGATACGGCGCACTGTAGACCTGGTGCGTGGTGCCGGAACTGGAGGCACCGTGCTAAGGATAAGCACCTTCCTACTAGTGCGGGGAGCAGGGACAGGGCACACTGCATTCTCAAAGCCCACTCTATACCTGATGCGAGGTACCGGCACTGGTGACACCGGGCTGAGGACAAGCACATCAGGATTAGTAGGGGGAGAAGATACAGTGTTTTCAGGACTCTGGAGACGCACAGGTGGCTTAGTGCGTGGTGCCGGAACTGGAGGCACCGGGCTAGATACACGCACTACAGGGAGAGTGCGTGGAGGAGGAACAGGGCTCAGGAGACGCACTGATAGCCTAGTGCGTAGTGTAGGCACTGTAGGTACTAGGCTGGGGCGGGGAGGTGGTGCCGGAAATACCGGACCGTGGAGGCGTACTGGCACTCTTGAGCATTGAACCCGCCCAACCTTACCTGGTTGAATGCTCCCGGTCGCCCGACCAGTGCGGGGAGGTGGAATAACCCGCACCGGCCTATGTAGGCGAACCGGGGAAACCATGCGTAAGGCCGGTGCCATGTATGCCGGCCCGAGGAGACGCACTGGAGACCAGACGCGTTGAGCCGGCCTCATGACACCTGGCTCAATACTCAATCTAGCCCTACCAGTGCGGGGAGGTGGAATAACCCGCACTGGGCTATGCACTCGTACAGGAGACACCGTGCGCTCTACTGCGTAACACGGCGCCTGCCCGTACTCCCGCTCTCCACGGTAAGCCTGGGAAGTGGGCGCAGGTCTCCTACCTGCCCTAGGCCCACTACCTCCTAGCCCCCCCCCAAGAAATTTTTGGGAATTACTTACGGGCTTTTTGGGCTTCCGTGCCAGACGCGTTCCCTCATAGCTCCGGTTCCTCTCTCCGGTAGCCTCTGCTCTCCTCAGTGCCTCCAGCTGCTCCCATGGGAGGCGATCCCTACCAGCCAGGATCTCCTCCCAAGTGTAGCAACCCTTTCCGTCCAATACATCGTCCCATGTCCATTGCTCCTTCTTTTCCTGTCCATTTCTCCGTTGACTCCGCTGCTTGGCTCTGGTATGGTGGGTGATTCTGTAACGGCGTTCCTCTCTCTCTTCATACGAAGAGGAGGAATATTGATTGAACCAAGGCGCAGCGAAGTTTGAACACATATTTATTAAACAAGACGAAAAACGAACACGAACTATACTTGAAATGATACAAAATAACAAACGACGTAGACTGACCTAAACATGAGAACTTACATAGACACGAAGAACGCACGAATAGGAAACAGACTACATAAACCGAACAAACCGTATACAGTTCCGTATGGTGCAAACATAACACAAACACGGAAGACATTCACCCACAACGAACACTGTGACAACGCCTACCTAAATATGACTCTTAATTAGAGGAACGCCAAACACCTGCCTCTAATTAAGAGCCATACCAGGCAACCCAAAACCAACACAGAAACAGAAAACATAGAATGCCCACCCAACCTCACGTCCTGACCAACTAACACACATAACAACTAACATAAATAGGTCAGGAACGTGACACCCAATGTTTTCTCCAATCACATAAAACATTTTAGAAAAAGGCTCAGTGCCATTATCCTTGCAAGGGGAGGGTACAAACGGGGGTGACAATAGTTTTGACTCCCATCTTTTTGAGATAATGTTTTATTTCTCAAACAAAATATTTTTCTCTGAGCCATTGTATTAGTATAAAACAATTTAAGTTCACAATTTTTTCATTTTTCAGTATTTGTATTATTTATTTGATATAGGTCTTTTTTGCTCATCTTTATCAATCGTGCCAATAATTTGGTCATGAGTCCTAGGGCTGTAGCGGTCATGAAATTTTGTCAGCCAGTAATTGTCAAGCAAATAGCTGCCGGTCTCACGGTAATCAGTCCCTCCAGGATTCTGCGATCGCATAATTCAATGCAAAATCAACCAATCAGTTCATATTATGCGAGAGCTCACAATGTTGATCAATCCCCGCACTTTTAGCGCATAAAAGGGTCCAATCGAAAGCAGGTTCCTAATTTTGACCAATTACTGCACTGTTACCGTGGAAAATGGTCCAATCCAACCACAGGTCAACAAAGTTTTTTTCCCCCTGGCCTGTCAGCGTTTTTACGTGCGAAGATGATGGGTGATTGTTGATGGCTGACAGGCAGTACAATGCATAGAAATCCATCTCATTTGCCAACAAAAATAATGTGCGAAACAATTTCCAAATGTTGTTGGAAACAAGAGAAAGTCGATAAACAGTAACTTCGAATCAGCAAAGCAAATGAGAATGTCAGAACAGTTCCCACAGCAGCGGCAGATCACCATGACTGAAGTGGTAGCAGCGAAGACTGTGGCAAGCGCTGAAAGAATCAAGGTGAGTGGTGTTTTATTCAAACCTTTACTCCGCTACCCTTGGCTTTTAGTAGGGTGGTCGGCACTCTGCTCTCCCAAGTCTGTCTTTGGAGAGCGCTGCTCAAAGCACTGAGTGAAATTTGTCAGCTTTGCCGTGTTAAACTCTGTAAAACTTAATACGGATCACGAAAGCACAGTTTACCACGGCAAAGCTGACAACCTTCCTCTGAGGGAAGGTTCTCCCTCAGAGGATATCTGGAGCTGTGTCAGAGTGACCATTGAGTTCTTGGTCACCTCCCTGACCATAGCCCTTCTCCCCCGATTGCTCAGTCTGTCCGGGCGGCCAGCTCTAGGAAGTCTTGGTGGTTTCAAACTTCTTCCATTTAAGAATGATGGAGGCAACTGTGTTTTTGGGGACCTTCAGCGCTGCAGAAAATGATTCGTACCCTTCCCCAGATCTGTGCCTCGATACAATCCTGTCTCGGAGCTCGACAGACAATTCGTTCGACCTCATTGCTTGGTTTTTGCTCTGACATGCACTGTCAACTGTGGGACCTTATATAGACAAGTGTGTGCCTTTCCAAATCATGTCCAATCAATTGAATTTACCACAGGTGGATTCCAATCAAGTTGTAGAAACATCTCAAGGATGATCAATGGAAACAGGATGCACTGGAGCTCAATTTTGAGTCTCATAGCAAAGGGTCTGAATACTTATGTAAATATGTTTTTTTACGTTTTATGTATGTGCAAAAAAATCTAAAACCTGTTTTCACTTTGTCATTATGGGGTATTGTGTGTTTATTTAATCCATTTTAAAATAAGGCTGTAACGTAACAAAATGTGAAAAAGTCAAGGGCTCTGAATACTTTCTGAGTGCACTGTATATAGATAAATATATGGCTCTGGCCCTAGCTTGTGCATGAGTTGTAAATACATCAAACTAGCCCAACCTTTACATTATTTAAATGAAAACATTTGGAATATCAGCTCAGCTCATTGACATGACTGACTGTTTTATACCTGTTAACATCACCAATCACTTTTTCTGTTTATACCTGCCTGGGAGGGAATGGAAGAAGGAGAGGGGTGGTGGAAAATACATGAGGATAGGACAATGAATCATACTGTCTTGGATTTTTATCTTTGTTCAATTTCTCACATCTTCTAGCTTTGTATCCTTTTCAAAGAGGGGAACCAATTTTCCTCCACTCATACCTCCTACAAAACATTTTCAGGAGGATGCAAGGAAAGACTAATTAGGACACATTTTTGTTTTTTTATTCTTTTACACATCTTTCAGGAGATAGGAGAAGCCGTGTGGAGTATTCCAAACAGGCCAAGGACTGGGTACAGAAGCGTGTCTGAAGAGGAGACATTCAACTTTAGAACCCGATTGATCCAGCAGGCTGTCAAGCGGCTGGAAGATAACAAAGACCCAGACTTCAAAGTTGACACACCAGACCTACCTTCCAAACATTGCCCCAGTTGAAAAACCAAACAAGGAGGAGCTAGTGGCAAAACTTTTCAGCCTAACTTTGCAACTAACTTTAGAGGAGGAGCAGGGATTTGACCAAAACGCAGCGTTGTGATATGACATGATGATTTATTGAACAAGACGAAGACGAAACGAAATACACTTGATAAATTAACAAAATAACAAAACGACGTAGACAGACCTGAACGACGAACTCACATGAAACACGAAGAACGCATGAACAGGGAAACTGACTGCATAAAAGAACGAACATATAAACAAACCGAAAACAGTCCCGTGTGGCGCAACGACATACACAGACACAGGAGACAACCACCCACAACAAACAGTGTGAAAACACCTACTTTAATATGACTCTCAATCAGAGGAAATGAAAACCACCTGCCTCTAATTGAGAGCCATATCAGGTCACCCTTTAAACCAACATAGAAACAGAAAACATAGACTGCCCACCCAAACTCACGTCCTGACCAACTAACACATACAAAAACTAACAGAAAACAGGTCAGGAACGTGACAACTAGTTAGTAGTCTTCTGGCTTGGGGGTTGAAGCTGTTCAGGGTCCTATTGGTTCCAGACTTGGCGCATCGGTACCGCTTGCTGTGCGTGATGCAATAATTTCCATGGTAATGTAGAATGTTCATTCAAATGATGCTACCTGATGTGACTCATGCAATGGAATGTATTTTTTTGTAATGTCAGTTGGGTTGAATCAACAAATCACAGCACAGATTGATGGGTACACGTCCTGATTTTACTTTACGCTTTTACTTCCGGCTTTGCTACTATGGGTACTCTCGCAATGGCCGGCAGTCCACCAATTATACCATCATTGTCTTGAAACACCCGTTTCAAGACAATGACATTGTCAACGGAACACCCGTTCTATTCAATGAGGGGATTCAATGAATCTGGCCCGGGCATCCGGGAAGTTATGTTTTGCCCCGGGTGAAGTTTTGGAACCGTGCTGCCTCCCAGGTGTGAGCCAGCACATGGAGTACTCAGTCAGCTTCTCATCCAATGTGTTTTGAGAAAGAGAGAGGACACGAAGAGTATGCAATTGGGATCTTCCCTGTGTTTTACATAACGCCACGGTCCTATAGGTTTTTAATCCGACCCTAATCAAGCTCAGCTGTTGGAGTGTGAACCTACAAGACGGTTGGTTGCTCTCCAGGAACATGTTTGTAAATAACTGGTCTAACTAATGCTGAGTGACACTGTGAATGACATAGTAACTGTGTAATTGTTGTTTAATAATAACAAAAAATGATTTAACTTTTTTTTTTTAAATACACAATGTATTTCTTGAAAATGTTATTCGTATAAGACGCTATGAGCCTCCTCAACTTCCTGTAATCCAATGTAGCTGCTGTTGGGGTCAGGGTAGTTGGATGTAATTGCTGCCACCACAGAGGCTGGGAGTACCTGTCGTTGGCCTCGACCTAGATGTTCTCCACTCAGCATCCACTCCAGGGTGATCCGATAAGAAACCAGTCTGTATTTGGTCCCATGTTTTATGAGTTGAAATAAAAGATCCCAGAAATGTTCCATACGCACAAAAAGCTTATTTCTCTCAAATTGTGGAAAGACCCTCCACCTCCAAACCGACCCCGCTCCAGAGTACAGGCCTCGGTGTAATGTTCATTCCTTCGACGATAAACGCGAATTCGACCATCACCCCTGGTGAGACAGAACCGCGACTCGTCAGTGAAGAGCACTTTTTGCCAGTCTTTTCTGGTCCAGCGACGGTGGGTTTGTGCGCATAGGCAACGTTGTTTGCCGGTGATGTCTGGTGAGGACCTGCCTTACAACCAGACCTACAAGCCGTCAGTCCAGCCTCTCTCAGCCTATTGCGGACAGTCTGAGCACTGATGGAGGGATTGTGCGTTCCTGGTGTAACTCGGGCAGTTGTTGTTGCCATCCTGTACCTGTCCCGCAGGTGTTATGTTCGGATGTACCGATCCTGTGCAGGTGATGTTACACCTGGTCTGCCACTGCGAGGAAGATCAGCTGGATCAACATTGCAATTTATTGCCCTGACCACATCTGCATTCCTCATGCCTCCTTGCAGCATGCCTAAGGCATGTTCACGCAGATGAGCAAGGACCCTCGGCATCTTTCTTTTGGTGTTTTTCAGAGTCAGTAGAAAGGCCTCTTTAGTGTAAGATCACAGTTTTCATAACTGTGATCTTAATATCCTACCGTCTGTAAGTTGTTAGTGTCCTAACGACCGTTCCACAGGTGCATGTTCATTAATTGTTTATGGTTCATTGAACAAGCATAGGAAACAGTGTTTAAACCCTTTACAATGAAGATCTGTGAAGTTATTTGGATTTTTCTGAATTATCTTTGAACGACAGGGTCCTGGAAAAAAAAAAAACTTTTTGCTGAGTTTTATATCATAAGGCCTTACTTTGATGGCCAAGTTACACCCTAACACAGGAGTTAGGAACCTCCTGGTATATTTATAAACCAATTTCTGTGTTCATGCATGTGGCTGACTGTACAAATCACCCATCAGTAGTTGGAATTTGGCAGTATGCCCAGACCGTGTTTTGAGAATGAACGACCGGGTTTTGAGGACAAACTAACGATATCTCAGTTTCAAGGTCTCTGCTTAGAGAGGAGAAGCCTCGTGAGGGGTTGGTCTGTCACATGTTATGAAACAGTATTGCTCAGTCACATGAATGAAACAAAATGCTAATGATTAATTAATTATGCTATATCGTGCAAATATAACTTGTCTTATATACGGCTATACACAGACAATTGCTGGGACTGGGAGTGGGAGTGCTCCAGATTGACATGTGTACTATGGTGCATTGAGTTGGTTGGAAACTCTCCAGCGCGCTGACAAACAATGATTCATTTAAGATTGACTTCAAGTGTCCCTTTGCAAGAAATTGCCACAACACCAGCATGTCATCACTATCAGGCAAGCTTGTAGGTACATTATGGGGTGTAGGCAGGATACTCTGATATACAGTTGGAAGGGTGTCATTAGGTAGGCTATTCATTTTAATTTTACAGAGTAATATAAATATCCTGTGAGTAATATTAGCCAAAACACTTACGCTCGGCCAAACTGAGCAATCGGGGGAGAAGGGCCTTATTCAGGGAGGTGACCAAGAACCCAATGCTCACTCTGACAGAGCTCCAGAGTTCCTTTGTGGAGATGGGAGAATCTTCCAGAAGGACAACCATCTCTGCAGCACTCCCCCAACCAGGCCTTTATGATAAGTGGCCAGACAGAAGCCACTTCTCAGTAAAAGGCACATGACTGCCCACTTGGAGTTTGCCAAAAGGCACGTAAAAAACTCTCAGACCATGAGAAACAAGATTCTCTGGTCTGATGAAACCAAGATTGAACTTTTTGGCCTGAACCCAAGCATCACGTCTGGAGGAAACCTGGCACTATCCCTACGGTGAAGCATGGTGGTGGCAGCGTCATGCTGTGGGGATGTTTTTCAGCGGCAGGGACTGCTAGACTAGTCAGGATCGAGGGAAAGATGAACGGAGCAAAGTACAGAGAGATCCTTAATGAAAACCTGCTCCAGAGCGCTCAGGACCTCAGACTGAGGCAAAGGTTCACTTTCCACCAGGACAACGACCCTAAGCACACAGCTATGACAACGCAGGAGTGGCTTCGGGACCAGTCTCTGAATGTCCTTGAGTGGTCCAGCCAGAGCCCGGACTTGAACCCGATCGACCATCTATGGAGAGATCTGAAAATAGCTGTGCAGCAATGCTCCCCATCCAACCTGACGGAGCTTGAGAGGATCTGCTGAGAAGAATGGAAGAAACTCCCCAAATACAGGTGTGCCGAGCTTGTAGTGTCATACCTAAGAAGACTCGAGGCTGTTATCGCTGCCAAAGGTTCTTCAACAAAGTACTGAGTAACGGATCTGAATACTTATGTAAATGTGATATTTCATTTGTATTTTTTTATACATTTGCAAACATTTCTAAAAAACAGTTTTTAATTTGTCATTATGCGGTATTGTGTGTAGATTAATGATTGAAAAAAACTATTTAATGCATTTTAGAATAAGGCTTTAACGTAACATAAATGTGGAAAACGTTAAGGGGTCTAAATACTTTCTGAATGCGCTGTTTAAACGGCACAGAATTGTTTTGGTGTGAACTTTCCCTTTTAATTGGAATTACCGTCATCTAAATGTGATTTGTGTCATTCTGAGCACCGTGGGTGGACGCCCTCATCATATGGGTTCGACAGATTTCTCAAATGTCTGGTAAATAAAAATGTTGACGGTCAGATGTCTGGCGTCACATTTTTCGAACGGAAACTCGGCTCAATAAAACCAAAGCAGCGCACCACACAACACCCAATGGCCTTGCAGCAGGTTGATTTGAAGAGCAAGGTTCCCTTGTGTATGGGCTGGATTTATGTATGCATGAATGTATGATGTGAGCTCATCCACAAAGATCCTATATAAATCAGTTCTATATATACAATAATTATATTAGGTCGTCTACAGTGGTGACATGCTAATGGATGGTCATCCTTAGGGTGAGTGTGTTAACATTCGACAATGTCAAATTCTTTAGTGCGTCCTTAGTGCGGACCGGTTATTTGCTACCAATATGCTAAATAGCAATAACAGTTGCAGTAATGGTGATATTGAGTGTCTCCACATGCTTCCATATTAAATAGGGTGTACCTTGAAAATATATAGACCCAGGTGCAATGAAATGTGGTTTTAGCTCAACCCTGATTATCCAGGGCTCTATTCAATCTGTATCACTGAACCGTTACAGATTGTGTGATAGAAATGTAAAGTTCATTTCTGATTGAGCCGACATATGCAGCGTGTACCGTGAATGACGTCTCCACTAACGCGAGAACTTTGCCTTTATTGAATAGAGCCCGTAGTCTCAAAGATTGCTCAAAGATTGATTTAAATAAATGCATTGCACAGCATATTTTCATTTGTTTGGGTAATAAAACATCAACATGGTCATCAAGTTAATTGTGTCACGTTCTGACCATAGTTCGTGTGTGTTTTGCTTGTTTTAGTGTTGGTCAGGACGTGAGCTGGGTGGGCATTCTATGTTGTGTGTCTAGTTTGTCTGTTTCTATGTTTGGCCTAATATGGTTCTCAATCAGAGGCAGGTGTTTTGTGTTGTCTCTGATTGGGAATCATATATAGGTGGCCTGTTTTGTGTTGGGGTTTGTGGGTGGTTGTTTTCTGTCTCTGTGTTTTCTCTGCACCAGCTAGGACTGTATCGGTTTGCCACATTTTGTTATTTTTGTATTGTTGTAGTGTTCACAGTTCGTATTATTAAATATGTTGAGCACCAACTACGCTGCGTCTTGGTCCGATCCCTGCTACACCTCCTCTTCAGACGAGGAGGAAGGCTGCCGTTACAAATTGCTTATTACTCACATCATTCACTTCTCTGAGAAGGGGGACTGATTTCCCCATAAATATAGAAACAAATCTGTCAAGATGGTTTTTTGCTGATTTTATTTTCTCAATGTATATGTGGATGCAACGCAAATATGCAAATTCTGTCAATGAGTGATTTACTTATTCAAGCCTTTTCACCCACTTCTCTCGCTCTCTTTTGTCCTCTCTCTCTTTCATATGTGTATATATACTGTATCACAGGAGGTTAGTGGCACATTAATTGTGGAGGACGGGCTCGTGTTAATGGCTGGAGCGGACTTAGTGGAATGGTATCAAATACAGTGCATTCAGAAAGTATTCAGACTTTTTCCACATTGTTACTTTACAGCCTTATTCAAAAAAAAAATTTCCCTCATCAATCTACACACAATACCCTATAATGACAAAGCAAAAACAGATTTTTTGAAACGTTAGCCAATTTGTAAAATACAAAGAAATGAAATTTCACATTTACATAAGTATTCAGACCCTTTACTCTGTACTTTGTTGAAGCACCTTTTGGCAGCGATTACAGCCTCGAGTCTTCTTGGGGATGACACTACAAGCTTGGCAAACCTGTATTTGGGGAGGTTCTCTCATTCTTCTCTGCAGATCAAATCAAATGTATTTATATAGCCCTTCTTACATCAGCTGATATCTCAAAGTGCTGTACAGAAACCCAGCCTAAAACCCCAAACAGCAAGCAATGCAGGTGTAAAACTCCCTAGAAAGGCCAAAACCTAGGAAGAAACCTAGAGAGGAACCAGGCTATGAGGGGTGGCCAGTCCTCTTCTGGCTGTGCCGGGTGTAGACTATAACAAAACATGGCCAAGATGTTCAAATGTTCCTAAATGACCAGCATGGTCAAATAATAATAATCACAGTAGTTGTCGAGGGTGCAGCAAGTCAGCACCTCAGGAGTAAATGTCAGTTGGCTTTTCATAGCCGATCATTAAGAGTATCTCTACCACTCCTGCAGTCTCTAGAGAGTTGAAAACAGCAGGTCTGGAACAGGTAGCACGTCCGGTGAACAGGTAAGGGTTCCATAGCCACAGGCAGAACAATTGAAACTGGAGCAGCAGCACAGCCAGGTGGACTGGGCACAGCAAGGAGTCATCATGCCAGGTAGTCCTGAGATCCTCTCAAGCTCTGTCAGGTTGGATGGTGAGCATCGCTGCACAGCTATTTGCTGGTCTCTCCATAGATTGCGTTCAAGTCTGGGTTCTGGCTGAGCCACTCAAGGACATTCAGAAACTTGTCCCGAAGCCACTTCTGCGTTGTCTAGGCTGTGTGCTTAGGGTCGTTGTCCTGTTGGAAGGTGAACCTTCACCCCAGCCTGAGGTCCTGAGCGCTCTGGAGCAGGTTTTCATCAAGGATCTCTCTGTACTCTTTTCATCTTTCCCTCGATCCTGACTAGTCTCCCAGTCCCTGCTGCCGAAAAACATCCTCACAGCATGATGCTGCCTCCACCAGGTTTCCTCCAGACGTGACGCTTGGCATTCAGGCCAAAGAGTTCACTCTTGTTTTTCATGGTCTGAGAGTCTTTAGGTGCCTTTTATCAAACTCTAAGCAGGCTGTCATGCTTTTTACTGAGGAATGGCTTCCGTCTGGCCACTCTACCATAAAGGCCTGATTGGTGGAGTGCTGCAGAGATGGTTGTCCTTCTGGAAGATTCTCCCATCTCCACAAAGGAACTCTGGAGCTCTGTTAGAGTGACCATCTGGTTCTTGGTCACCTCCCTGACCATGGCCTTTTTGCTCAGTTTGGCCGGGCGGCCAGCTCTAGGTAGATTCTTGGTGGTTCCAAACTTCTTCCATTTAAGAATGATGGTGGCAACTTTGTTCTTGGGGACCTTCAATGTTGCAGACATTTTTTGCCTTCCCCAGATCTGTGCCTCGACACAATCCTGTCTCGGAGCTCTACGGACAATTCCTTCGACCTCATTACTTGCTTTTTGCTCTGACATGTACTGTCAACTGTGGGACCTTATATAGACACGTGTGTGCCTTTCCAAATCATGTCCAATCAATTGAATATACCACAGGTGTACTCCAATACAGTTGTAGAAACATCTCAAGGATGATCAATGGAAACAGGATGCAGGGTCTGAATACTTTTATTTCTGTTTTTTATTTTTATTACATTTGCAAATAAAAAATTGGGGGGGAGACCATCCTCTTAGAAATGCAAGAGAAAGGTCATATTGAAAATTTGCTCCCTGGATGCAATTCCTATGGCTTCCACAGGGTGTCTGCAGTCTATGTTCAAGGTTTCGGGCTTGTAACTTCAAAAACGAATAAGAAATAACAGTTTTAGTAGAAGGACACAGTCTTGGAAATTCGTATTTGCGCGTGCCATGAAGACATTACGCACCTGCCTAAATCGGTTTCCTATTGAACATACTTCTTTCCGAAATAAATATTATAGTTTGATTACATTTTAGGGTAAGTAAATAGAAACGTATTTTGACTAGTTGAAACAAAGGTTAGGGGTAGACTTTCGGATTCCTTTATCTGCTAGTTGAACGAGTGTATTACTCAAATCGATGGCGCCAACTAAACTGACTTTTTGGGATATAAAGTAGGATTTTATTTAACAAAACGACACTACATGTTATAGCTGGGACCCTTTGGATGACAAATTAGAGGAAGATTTTCAAAAAGTAAGTGAATATTTATTCGTTATATGTGAATGTCTGAAACCTGTGCCGATGGAAAAATACTTGGATGTGGGGCGCCGTCCTCAAACAAACGCATGGCATGTTTTTGCTGTAATAGCTACTGTAAATCGGACAGTGCAGTTAGACTAACAAGTATTTAAGTTTTCAGCTGATATAAGACACTTATATGTACTTAAATGTTTAAAATTATTTATTTGAATTGCGCGCCCTCCAGTTGGGACACCGATCCTTAATCCACTTAGAATAAGGCTGTAACGTAACACAATGTGGAAAAAGTCAAGGGGTCTGAATACTTTCCGAATGGACTGTACATCAAACACATGGTTTGTTCCAGCCATTATTATGTGTAGTCCTCCCCTCAGCAGCCTCCACTGATATATATATATATATATATATATATATATAGAGTACCATTCAAAAGTTTGGACACATTCAAGGGTTTTTACATTGTAGAATAATAATGAAGACATCAAAACTATGAAATAACACATGTAGTAACCAAAAAAGTGTTAAACAAATCAAAATACATTTACAACATTAGATTTTTCAAAGTAGCCACCCTTTTCCTTGATGACAGCTTCACACACTCTTGGCATTCTCTCAACCAGCTTCATGAGGTACTCACCTGGAATGCATTTCCAATAGTCTTGAAGGAGTTCCCACATATGCTGAGCACTTGTTGGCTACTTTTCCTTCACTCTGCGGTCCAACTCATCCCAAACCATCTCAAATGGGTTGAGGTCTGGTGATTGTGGAGGCCAGGTCATCTGATGCAGCACCACATCACTATCCTTCTTGGTCAAATAGACCATACACAGCATGGTGTGTTGGGTCATTGTCCTTTTGCAAAACAAATGGTAGTCCCAATAAGCGCAAACCAGATGGGATGGCGTATCGCTACAGAATGCTGTGGTAGCCATGCTGGTTGTGTGCCTTGAATTCTAAATAAATCACCGACAGTGTCACCAGCAAAGCACCTCCTCCACCATGCTTCACGGTGGGAACCACACATGCGGATATCAACAGTTCACCTACTCTGCGTCTCACGTCAAACCAAAGGACAGATTTCCACCGGTCTAATGTCCATTGCTTGTGTTTCTTGGCCCAAGCAAGTCTCTTCTTCCTATTGGTGTCGTTTTGTAGTGGTTTCTTTGCAGCAATTCGACCATGAAGGCCTGATTCTCACAGTCTCCTCTGAACAGTTGATGTTGAGACGTGTCTGTTACTTGAACTCTGTGAAGCATTTATTTGGGCTGCAATCTGAGGTGCATTTAACTATAATGAACTTATCCTATGTAGCAGAGGTAACTCTGGGTCTTCCTTTCCTGTGGCGGTCCTCATGAGAGCCAGTTTCATCATAGCGCTTGATGTTTTTTGCGACTGCACTTGAAGAAACTTTCAAGTTTCTTGAAATGTTCTGGGTTGACTGACCTCATGTCTTAAAGTAATGATGGACTGTTGTTTCTCTTTGATTATTTGAGCTGTTCTTGCCATAATATAGACTTTCTTTTTTACCAAGTAGGGCTATCTTCTGTATACCAGCCCAACCTTGTCACAACACAACTAATTGGCTCAAATGCATTAAGAAGGAAATACATTTCACAAATTAACTTTTATCAAGGCACACCTGTTAATTGAAGTGCTTTCCAGGTGACTACCTCATGGAGCTGGTTGAGAGAATGCCAAAGCTGTGTGCAAAGCTGTCATCAAGGTAAAGGTTGGCTACTTTGAGGCTACTTTTTTACTATATGATTCCATGTGTTATTTCATAGTTTTGATGTTTTCACTATTACTCTACAATGTACAAAATAATAAAAATCAAGAAAAACCCTGGAATGAGTATGTCTGTCCAAACTTTTATTGATACTGTACTTGCGTTGGGTTGGTTTAAAAGCGAAGTCAAATTTCAGTTGGACCTTTTGTACAATTCACCAATAAAATAATCTTAATCTTACTTAATCTTAGAAAATTAGATGAGAAGAGATGAGAAGGATTGAGACCTATATGTCTCCGGTAAAAAATAATATATATAAATGATGTCTTTCTCTCCCTCCCTCTCCTCCAATTTTTTCTCGGTCTCTCTTTTTGTTTTTAAGATAAAATAGGATTAATATTACTTTATTGGTGAATTGCAATAAAGTAATATTAGGTCCAACTGAAATTTGACTTCCGCTTTTAACCTAACCCCTCCTTCCAGATGCTGGAAGCCCACTAATCCTACTCTCTTTTCACATGGATTTATTTACATAATTACTCTGCCAGTAAAATGCACACACACACACACACACACACACACACACACACACACACACACACACACACACACACACACACACACACACACACACACACACACACACACACACACACACACACACACACACACACACACACACACACACACACACACACACACACACACACACACACACACACAGTACTACTGTCTAGACTGTTGAGAGTACTGCCTCGGGGTGTACTGCATGCCTCATGAGTTTGAAGCTCTCTCTCTCAGCAGGCCGTCGTGACTGACCTCTGTTCTCTCCACTCCATCCTCATCATCACCACCCCTCCGTTTTCCCATCTTTTCATCTTCTTATCATCTGGCCATTCTGTGGTGATGGCAGATCTCGAATGACTCTGAGCTCTAATGCTGTGCCTCCTTTGGTGAAATGACCAGCTATTTACAAGGCTGGGAAAGGGCATTTATGGAGGACGGTTATTTGTTATAGTGTGTATGATTGTGGGTGTGTGTCTGTCTCTGTTTCTGTCTGTCTCTTTCTGCTCCTGTGTGTGTCTGTCTCTCTTTGTCTACATTTTAAAAATACAAATTATTCCATGTACAGTTGTAAGACAACCAGCTGCAATAGGATTGGGAGTTTGCTCAACATTTGGGTAGATACAGAGCCCTCTGTAATTATTAGGACAGTTTGGATCTGAAAGTGTATACTTTCAGCCTTAATTTGAGGGTATTTTTCTGTATTGGGTGAACGGTTTAGAAATTACAGCATTTTTTGTACATAGGCACCCCATTTTAGGGGACCAAAAGTATTGGAACAAATTCACTTATATGCGTTTGCTGTTTGTTTGGGTTCAGATTATTTTCTGCCCAATAGAAATGAATGGTAAATAATTGATTGTGTCATTTTGGAGTCACCTTTATTGTAAATAAGAATAGAATATGTTTCTAAACACTTCTACAACCTGAATACTTATGTAAATGGGATATTACATTTTTTATAAATGAGCAAAAAAGTCTAAAAACCTGTTTTTGCTTTATCATTATGGGGTATTGTGTGTAGATAGATGAGGGGGGGGGGGGGGGGGAACAATTTAAACCTCTTAAAGATCGGACCCTTTTTTTTCAATTATTGCCTAAAATGACAACCAAATCTAACTGCATGTAGCTTAAGACCTGAAGCAAGGATATGCATATTCTTGATATAATTTGAAAGGGAACACTTTGAAGTTAGTGGAAATGTGAATGAATGTAGGAGAATATAACACATTAGATCTGGTATAAGATAATACGAACCAAAAAACATGCGTTTTCTATTTTTTTAATTTGTTCCATCTTTGAAATGCAAGAGAAAGGCGATAATATCATATAGGAGTTTAGACGCAATTTAGATTTTGGCCACCAGATGGCAGCAGTGTGTGCACAAAGTTTTAGACTGATCCAGTGAAGCATTGCAATACTGCAAAATATTTGTCTGCCCAAATGTGCCGAATTGGTCAATTGATACATTTTCAAGTACATAACTATAGAGAACATACAAAGATGATATGGTAAAACAAAATGTAAGTTTACACACTCCCAGGAATGTCATACATGATGGATACTTAGCTTCCCTACAGAAAAAACCCTAATTTTCACACATCTAGATGGGTGGGGTGGGTGTGGGTCCAGAGATAGCAGGGGTTCAAACTGTAGAACCCAGTTGCTACATTTGAATATAAAAATGAATTTTATCAAACAAAACTATGCTACATGTTATCTTTGGGACCCTCAGGATGACAAATCAGAGCAAGATTACTGAATGTAAGTACATGATTTACCTTCAGAGGTGTCACGCCCTGACCATAGAGAACCATTGTTTCTCTATGGTATAGTAGGTCAGGGCGTGACTAGGGGGTGATTTAGTATATGTATGTATATGTTGTATTCTAGTCTATTATTTCTATGTGAGTATTCTAGTTTTCATATTTCTAGGTTGGTGTGCTTGATATGGTTCCCAATTAGAGGCAGCTGGTTATCGTTGTCTCTAATTGGGGATCATATTTAAGTAGCATTTTTTCCACCTGTGTTTTATGGGATTTTGTTTTGAGTTAGTGCACGTAGCACATCTGTAGTCACGGTTCGTTGTTAGTCTATTGTTTATTTGTTTTTGTCTTTGCTAAGTTTCACTTTATCATTAAATTATGTGGAACTCAACATCCGCTGCGCCTTAGTCCGATAGTTATTCCAGCGAACGTGACAAGAGGTGAATGTATCAAACCAATTTTTTAAAGAACTGTATTGTTTGATTGTTCCCCCATTTTAGGGGACCAAAAGTATTTGGACCAAATTCACTGTGTATTAAAGTAGTAAAAGTATTTTGTCCCATATTCATAACTCGCAATGACTACATCAAGCTTGTGGCTCTACAAATTTGTTGGATGCATTTTCTGTTTGTTTTGTTAATTTTTTCTCAATAAAAATTCATGGTTAATCATTTATTGTGTCATTTTGGAGTCACAATATTATGTAATTATATATTTTTAAATAGTTTTTATTAACCCATCCATCACCAAAGCCCCCACCCCTCTTCAGGGGACACATATTTTCTTCTTTAAAAAAAAATCACTTTCATTGTAAAGAAGAATAGACTCTGGGGAAGTAGATAAAGGGCTTCGTTGCCAAAATCCAGAAGTATCCCTTTAATGATGTATTGTAAACTGCTAGTGCATCAGTGAAAAAGGCCCTAGTTGATTCTAAAATGTTCTCTTCTATACCCATATAAAGAGAAACAAGTTATTCATGTGTTTGATAAGATTACAGATTCTCTCATGGGACTCTATTTAAATTTCAGGGACCCCACATGGGTCTCTGACCCCAAGTTTGGGAACCACTGTACTACTAATCTGTTTCTAGAACCGCACCGCAATTGAGAATCGATTCACGTTTAGATGGAGTATTTGGCTGTTTTGACTGCCAGAGCCGATTCACCTCTAAACAGAACATGTAAGGTCCTTGGACAATATGGAGTAACGTTAGGCTCCTTTTGTCCACTATTTACCAGTTATCAGAGATTTTGTTTTTTTAGTTTAGGGGATGTCTGACACAGCAGGAGTTGAGGGACATAAAAAAAATAGTGGTTCAAGCGAAATGTGGTTCTAACGTTTGCCTGCCGATCCTTATTCGAGCTGAGTTTTAGGGACCACCCACTGTAGACATCTGACTACCAACATTTCACTCAATTCTACATGTCAAATTGATGCGCACTCGGTTAGCAAATTATGTTCAGAGGTGCTAAGTACTCTTGGCCAGGAAACGCTATTGGTGTGTCTGAGCCCTTATGTTCGTCATCTCACAAGGCCACTGTCAGCAATGCCTCTTTCTCTGCCACTTGCCAGCGTTGGTCTGGGCTGAGGTAATTAGTTTCACGTCGGCCTGTGCGGTGAGTCGTAAATGAATGCGCTGCTAACACGGCAAGTCTGGGGGGAGTAGGCGACCATAACAAGCATACCTGAACCATGATTCCACTTGTTCGAAGTGGCAGGCTCATTTATAACTCACATCAAGAATATTAGAGTTCTGAGCGTTGATCAACGCTAGGAGCGCAATAATAAGTGGGTAAAGAATAATTAACCAAATAAAAAGGTGAGTAAATGCTATTTCACAAATAAAAAGGTACATAGACAACATTTACATGCATTTACCCTCCACTAGATCCCTGATGATAATGTGGGGTGTGGTTTTGAGCAAACATACGGTATATTTAGAATTTAATACAACAAGCTTATTCAAATTCAACTCACACGTACAATTGCAAGGTAACCAGCTGCAATAGGATTGTGAGTTTGCTCAACATTTAGGCATAATACTGAACAAAAATATAAATGCAACATGTACAGTAAAGTGTTGATCCCTTGGTCTCTGCACAAAAAGCTTATTTCTCTCATATTTTGTACACAAATTTGTTTATCCCTGTTGGCGAGCATTTCTCCTTTGCCAAGACAATCCATCCACCTTACAGGTGTGGCATATCAAGAAGCTGATTAAACAGCATGATCATTACACAGGTACACTTTGTGCTGGGAACAATGGAAGGCCACTCTAAAAATGTGCCGTTTTTTCACACAACACAATGTCACAAATGTCTCGAGGGAGCGTGCAATTGGCATGCTGACTGCAGGTCCACCTGAGCTGTTGCCAGAGAATGTAATGTTAATTTCTCTATTATAAACCGCCCCCAATGTCATTTTAGAGTATTTTAAAGTACGTCCAACCGGTCTCACAACCCCAGACCACGTGTAACCACGCCAGCCCAGGACCTCGGTATCCGGCTTCTTCACCTGCGTCTGAGACCAGCCACCCGGACAGCTGATGAAACTGAGGAGTATTTCTGTCCTTTTGTGGGGTAAAAACGAATTCTGATTGGCTGGGCCTGGCTCCCCAGTGGGTGGGCCTATGGCTGCACCCCTGCCCAGTCATGTGAAATCCATAGATTACGGCCTAATGAATGTATTTCAATTTATTGATTTCCTTTTATGAACTGTAATACAGATAAAATCGTTGACATTTTAGCATGTTGCATTTATATTTTTGTTCAGTGTAGCTGAACCAACAGACAGTGTTGCCTTCCAAAGGCAATCATGTCATTTGTAATTTGACTCAACAAGTGTTTATACATCCAGCTTACTGTGAGCAAAGTTTGTTGAGTTAACAAACGTCCACACATTAGCTCAATGTCTTCTCCTTCTGAAGTCCACCCAATTCACAGAGTTACACTGACTAAGCAATTGGTTAAGTTGGCTTTTTATAGTGTATGAGTGTGCGTTCGGAGGCGCCTTTAGCAGCTGCCAGTCAGTCAGTCAGTCATTCCATCCATCTGTCCATCCATCAGTCAGCCAGTCAGTCGTCCATTCATCAGTCCCACCTGAATGTCAGACAGCCACTCTCCTGTCCCGCTCTAATAAACCAATCAAGGCTGAGTAACAGCTTCCCTACCACGGCGTGATTTATGAAATGCAATAATGTCCAGAGTGCATCATTGATTCGTTAACTCCACCATTAATAGAGACGTTCTATGCTCTCTTCCTCCGAGCCACTCATTACACACACACACACACACACACACACACACACACACACACACACACACACACACACACACACACACACACACACACACACACACACACACACACACACACACACACACACACACACACACACACACACACACACACACACACACACACACACAAAGTTGAGAGAAGTCATTACAGCCCAAGCTCATAGGACACCATTACCCAGACTGCATCATTAATCAATCTTGAAACACGCCGTAGTTACCTCTCCGCCACAGCCTCAGAGGATAGTGAGATGAAAGGGAGAACGGCACTGTGAATAATTGTGTTTATCAGTGTCTGACATCTCACACATATTGTGTGGAGATGTTACCTTGAGGCAAAGTGTCTGGTATAATTGCAAATGTCAGAAATGCTCTGATTATGAGAAACCTAAAATATGATTGCCAAGTGATGTTGAGGGTAAAAGAAAAGGGAAATAGCAATTCCCCCAAAGTGCTTTATAGTCACGAATTACAGGTTACCCAGTCATCGCAGATAATGACACCAAGGAAACATCTTTATTGTATAAGATTAGGTTTATAGTAATCCATACATCAAAATTGGAAAACTAGGTTAATATGCAATCTAAGCCACCCCTATATCAACCTCCTGGCCCTGGTCTTTCTTGTCAAACTGATCTTTGAAAGGAAAACGTATTTGTTAACGTTTTCAAAGCTCCCTTTCTTTGCAGGTTAAAAGGAGTCGAGTCACAGGTGGCAGAATAGACTCCACAATTACACAGCAGATAGGCCTGTAATCGCAATGCCAGGACAGCCACAGAATTTGAAGGTAAAATCTCATCTGGGTGTTATAGAAAAAAGGTCACCTCAGAGGTCCTGTATCAAAGTCAACACATGGGCTACAGCTGCTGCATATCACACAGGGATAATGTTGTGAACAATGCTGAACGTGACTGGGATAACGTATATAGGGATAATGTACTGAGATTGATAAATGTAAAATGCATCAGATTTATTCTAGGAACAATATAAGACCTATAATATACATGTATTTGTAACTTACTCCTTGCCACCCAGTCTGAAACTAACTGCAACTATTTATTAAGTGTTGCAGTCATTCCAGCTGTAGTAGCTGACGTCTATGGTGTTGAGTCATCCGGATACATTAACACACTGGCTTTACTCAAAGCCAGTGGCATGCCAAATCTAATCAAATTGTATTTGTCACATGCGCCGAATACAACAGATGTAGACCTTACAGTGAAATGCTTACTTACAAGTCCTTCACCAACAATGCAGTTTTAAGAAAAATACCCCAAAAATAAGAAATAAAAGTAAGTAAAAGTAAAAGCAAATAATTAAAGAGCAGCAGTACAATAACAATAGTGCAACTACTGTATATACAGGGAGAACCAGTACAGAGTCAATGTGTGGGGTCACTGGTTAGTCGAGGTAATATGTACATGTAGGTAGAGTTATTAAAGTGACTATGCATAGATAATAACAGAGAGTAGCAGCGGTGTAAAAGAGGGGGGGCAATGCAAATAGTCTGGGTAGCCATTTGATTAGATGTTCAGGAGTCTTATGGCTTGAGGTTAGAAGCTGTTTAGAAGCCTCTTGGACCTAGACTGGATGCTCCGGTACCGCTTGCCGTTTGGTAGCAGCGGGAACAGTCTATGACTAGGGTGGCTGGAGTCTTTGACAATTTTTGGGGCCTTCAAATCAAAGTTTATTTGTCACGTGCGCAGAATACAACAGGTGTAGATCTTACAGTGAAATGCTTACTTACAGGCTCTAACCAATAGTGCAAAAAAGGTATTAGGTGAACAATAGGTAGGTAAAGAAATAAAACAACAGTAAAAAGACAGGCTATATACAGTAGCGAGGCTATAAAAGTAGCGAGGCTACATACAGACACCGGTTAGTCAGGCTGATTGAGGTAGTATGTACATGTAGATATGGTTAACGTGACTATGCATATATGATGAACAGAGAGTAGCAGTAGCGTAAAGAGGTGGTGGTGGGTGGTGGAACACAATGCAGATAGCCCAGTTAGCCAATGTGTGGGAGCACTGGTTGGTCGGCCCAATTGAGGTAGTATGTACATGAGTGTATAGTTATGGTGACTATGCATATATGATAAACCGAGAGTAGCAGCAGCGTAAAAAGAGAGGTTGGGGGGGCACACAATGCACACAATTGCAAATAGTCTGGGTACAATGTTATTGGATTTAGATTAAAAGTTGTGTGAAATAAATACAAAATCCCCTTACGTTCATTACTTTTTTCAAATCCAATCAGTTTTCCACATTGATTCAACGTCATGACATTGTATTTTTTGGTTGACATGACATGTAACAACATTGATTCAACCAGTTTTTGACAAGTGGGATCCTACGTCTGTATGGCCTAGCAGCCTGGGGAGCACTGTGTCATTCCAAACCACTCCTCCATGTTCAGCTAATTCAATTAAATACAGCCTGCTGGTCTCCCTCTTGGGAGTTTGGGAGTTGATGAAAAGAGAATAACGAAGACTCGAACCTAATTGGAATTGCAAATAAAGGTATAGTTGTATTGAGAGCGGACCACTTGGATTTATAGTGTGCTTGTGTTGTCACAAAAACAATTGGTTTTAATCAGCTGCTAAGGCCATTAGGACAGGGTTGGTAAGACTGCAACCAGAGGTAAACAAGCAATTAATATTTTATGGACTGTTTTGAGTGGAATTACTGATGCATATCCAAGGCTTATTATTTTGTGGAAACAGTTTCAAACTTGTTGAAATTTTGGTAGCTTAAATATTTCAAACTTAGTAAACTGTGTCACCATACAGAGCAGACGGTTTTCTGCTCCTCTCCTCCACCTTTTCTGTAAAGCACTTTCTTTCTTTCCCCCTCTCTGAACCCAGCTTTCTTTCCCCCTCTCTCTCTCTGAACCCAGCTTTCTTTCCCCCTCTCTCTCTCTGAACCCAGCTTTCTTTCCCCCTCTCTCTCTCTGAACCCAGCTTTCTTTCCCCCTCTCTCTCTCTGAACCCAGCTTTCTTTCCCCCTCTCTCTCTCTGAACCCAGCTTTCTTTCCCCCTCTCTCTCTCTGAACCCAGCTTTCTTTCCCCCTCTCTCTCTCTCTCTGAACCCAGCTTTCTTTCCCCCTCTCTCTCTCTGAACCCAGCTTTCTTTCCCCCTCTCTCTCTCTGAACCCAGCTTTCTTTCCCCCTCTCTCTCTCTGAACCCAGCTTTCTTTCCCCCTCTCTCTCTCTCTCTCTCTCTCTGAACCCAGCTTTCTTTCCCCCTCTCTCTCTCTGAACCCAGCTTTCTTTCCCCCTCTCTCTCTCTGAACCCAGCTTTCTTTCCCCCTCTCTCTCTCTGAACCCAGCTTTCTTTCCCCCTCTCTCTCTCTGAACCCAGCTTTCTTTCCCCCTCTCTCTCTCTCTCTCTCTGAACCCAGCTTTCTTTCCCCCTCTCTCTCTCTGAACCCAGCTTTCTTTCCCCCTCTCTCTCTCTCTCTCTCTGAACCCAGCTTTCTTTCCCCCTCTCTCTCTCTGAACCCAGCTTTCTTTCCCCCTCTCTCTCTCTGAACCCAGCTTTCTTTCCCCCTCTCTCTCTCTGAACCCAGCTTTCTTTCCCCCTCTCTCTCTCTGAACCCAGCTTTCTTTCCCCCTCTCTCTCTCTCTCTCTCTGAACCCAGCTTTCTTTCCCCCTCTCTCTCTCTGAACCCAGCTTTCTTTCCCCCTCTCTCTCTCTGAACCCAGCTTTCTTTCCCCCTCTCTCTCTCTCTCTCTCTGAACCCAGCTTTCTTTCCCCCTCTCTCTCTCTGATACACTCCATCACTCAAACTTCAGTCTCTGATCTCTGACTCGTGACTCAGAAATTAAAATGTCACACTTTTTCCAAAGAATATTAACTGGTGGCCCACATCCCTACAGTCTGTATTTACCTCTGTGGAAGATAGCGATAATGTTATAGGTGGACGGTCGCACCCAGGTCAATCAGAAATTCAGTTAGGTTCCTCCCAAGGTTTCTTCCTTCCTGGTGTTTTTTTTCTTTCCACTGTTTCCTTGGCTTTTTTGAGAATTTTAGTCATGGGCTGACG
This sequence comes from Salvelinus fontinalis, assembly GCF_029448725.1. Lineage (NCBI taxonomy): Eukaryota > Metazoa > Chordata > Actinopteri > Salmoniformes > Salmonidae > Salvelinus > Salvelinus fontinalis. Next base: position 30,294,567 of record NC_074694.1, read on the forward strand.
TTAAGCAATTGTTGGCAAATGAAGTAGTAAAATGACCCATAAAAGATACAATCTGACTGACAGATTGAGATGTATCATCAAGCCTCCAAAAAGACTTTCCTGTCGACCCGGGTGAGTGATGTGAGTTATCAGGACCGTCAAGAATGCTTTCACACTTTTGAAATGATAGACATATCACCTTGCCAATCTTATAGGCTTTGGTTCTGTCCCACTCAACAGTATTCCCAGTGTCTAGGACTGGTATTCGTCAGCACAACCACAGCTCTATATAGGCTGTTTCTCACTCAGAATGGGGCTGAAACACACCAGTCAGCACATGAAGGCAGAGAAGCTTTATATTACAGGGAAAACCCCTTCTCATTCAGCTCCAGAGGCCCCACTACTTCACTGAAGAAATTGTTCCTTGAGATTTTCATGAAGGTTGCTGGTCATTAACAGTAACAAGGTGTACTACATCTACCCTGCAGTGACAGTCAATACAAGGTTCTGGATATGCTAAATATTTTCAGCCACTCTTCAAATGCAACTGGAGGTTCAATAAAAATGGTGTCTTTATTCTGATTTTTTTGTGTGACTTGATGTCTTCGATGTATATTATGGTCCTCTCTTTTTTCTTATTTTGATAGTTATTTTCTTTTCTTATTTGTTATAGTTTTTTTATATTGAATACTGCACTGTTAGGCAAGGCTTGCAAGTTAAGCATTTCATTGTACTTGTGCATGTAACAAATAAAACTTAAAACTTAGTAATGAGAATAAGGATGGTATGGAATGTATAGCAGCTGTATTACGGGATCTTGACCAATTCAGCTATTTTCACTGTTTTTCTGCGCAGATCTGAATTTTTTTGTACATAATGTTTCCGCCATAATTTCCTATGACCGAAAAGAGCTTCTGCACATTAGAACAACGATCACTAACCTCGATTTGGATGAAGATTTCAACTCCAACGGGTCGGCGGTGCAGGATATACTGCTCACCGCGGACCTGGCCACAATCGCTGACACTCAGAAGAGAAGGAGACGGCGATATAGAGGCCGACGTGCTGGCTCCCTGATGAAACTGTGGCTTTGAATACATTTAAATAAACCCCCTCTAACCTCTGTTCTTTTGGCGAATGTACAATGACTAGAGAACAAAGTAAACGAGCTCAGTTTGAGACTATCATGTTAATGGGACCTAAAAACTGTAATATAATATGTTTCTCTGAAACTTGTCTGAACAAGGTAATGAATAATATACAACTAGCTAGTTTTTCTATGCATTGGCAGGACAGTCTGTCAACATCACGTAAGCTCAAGGGGAGTGGTGTGTGTCTCTTTGTTAACAACAGCAGGTGCGCGATCTCTAATATTAAGGAAGTCTCAAGGTTCTGCTCCCCTGAGTTAGCATACTTCATGATAAGCTGTAGACCATACTATTTACCAAGAGAGTTTTCATCTATATTTTCCGTAGGTGTCTATTTACACACTCCAAACCGATGCTGACACCAAGTAGGCACTCAACGAGCTGTATAGGGCCATAAACGAACAAGTTAAATGCTCATTGAGGCAGCGCTCCTAGTGGCCAGTGATTTTAATGCAGGAAAACTGAAATCCATCTTACCTAATTTCTACCAGCATGTCTTCTGTACAACGAGAGGCAAAACAACTCTAGATCACCTTTACTGCACACACAGAGGTGCATACAAAGCTCTCCCTCGCCCTCCATTTGCCAAATCTGACCATAACTCTGTTTTCCTGATTCCTGCTTACAAGCAGAAGCTCAAACAGGAAGTACCAGTGACACGCTCAATACGGAAGTGGTCCAATGAAGCGGATGCTAAGCTACAGGACTGTTTCACTAGCATAGATTGGAATGTGTTCCGGGACTCTTCCAATGGCACTAAGGAGTTTACCACATCAGTCACCTACTTCATTAATAAGTACATGGATGACGTCGTCCCCACAGTGACTGTCCATACATATCCCAACCAAAAGCCATGGATTACAGGTAACATCCACACTGAGCTAAAAGCTAGAGCTGCCGCTTTCAAGGAGCGGGACACTAACCGGGATGCTTATAAGAAATCCATCAAACAGGCAAAGCGTCAATACAGAACTAAGATCGAATCCTATTACACCAGTTCTGACACTCGTCAGATGTGGCAGTGCCTGCAAACTATCACAGATTACAAAAGGAAAAAGCTGTGAGCTGCCCAGTGATGCGAGCCTACTAGATGAGCTAAATGCCTTCTATGCCCTCTTCGAGGCAAGCAACACTGAACCATGCGTGAGAGCACCAGCTGTTCCCGACGACTGTGTGATCATACTCTCCATAGTAAGACCTTTAAGTGGGTTAACATTCACAAGGCCGCAGGGACAGACTACCAGGATATGTACTCAGAGCATGCGCTGACCAACTGGCAAGTGTCTTCACTTACACACCCAGTGTGTAATACCTACGTGATTCAAGCAGACCACCATAGTTCCAGTGCCCAAGAACGCCAAGGTAACCTGTCTAAATGACTATCGTCCCACAGCACTCACATCTGTAGCCATGAAATGCTTTGAACGGCTGTTCATGGCTCACATCACCACCATCATCCCAGACATCCTGGACCCACTCCAATTCGCACACCGCCCCAACAGATCCACAGATGACACAATCTCTATTGCACTCCACACGGATCTTTCCCACTTAGACAAAAGGAACACCAACTTTAGAATGCTGTTCATTGACTACAGCTCAGTATTCAACACCATAGTGCTTTCCAAGCTCATCACTAAGCTAAGGACCCTGGGACTGAACACCTCCCTCTGCAACTGGATCCTGGACTTCCTGACGGGCCACTCTCTGGTGGTGAGGGTAGGCAACAACACATCCACCACGCTGACCCTCAATACCAGGACTCCTCAGGGGTGCGTGCTTAGTCACCCTCTTGTACACCCTGTTCACCCACAACTGCGTGGCTATGCACGACTCCAACACCATCATTAAGTTAGCAGATGACACAATGGTGGTAGGCCTGATCAACGATGGCGATGAGACAGCCTATAGAGAGGAGGTTAGAGACCTGGCAGTACGGTTCCAGGACAACAACCTCTCGCTCAACATCAGGAAGACAAAGGAGCTGATCGTGGAATACAGGAAACAGAGTGCTGAGCACACCTCCATTCACATCGACCGGGCTGAAGTGGAGCGGGTCGAGAGCTTCAAGTTCCTTAGTTTCCACATCACTAAGGATCTATCAGGGTCCAAACACACCAACACAGTCGTGAAGAGGGCACGACAATGCCTCTTCACCCTCAGGAAGCTGAAAAGATTTGGCATGGGCCCTCAGATCCTCAAAAGTTATACAGCTGCACCATTGAGAGCATGTTAACTGGCTGCATCACCGCTCGGTATGGCAACTGCTTGGCATCCGGCCGCAAGGCGCTACAGAGGGTAGTGCGTACAGCCCAGTACATCACTCGGGTCAAGCTCCCTGCCATCCAGGACCTCTATACTAGAAATCGAACAATTATGATTTTTCAACGCCGATACCGATACCGATTATTTATTTTTCTTTTCTTTGTAATAATGACAATTACAACAATACTGAATGAACACTTATTGTAACTTAATATAATACATCAATAAAATCTATTTAGCCTCAAATAAATAATGAAACGGGTTCAATTTGGTTTAAATAATGTAAAAACAAAGTGTTGGAGAAGAAAGTAAAATGCAATATGTGCCATGTAAAAAAGCTAACGTTTAATTAAGTTCCTTGCTCAGAACATGAGAACATATGAAAGCTGGTGGTTCCTTTAAACATGAGTCTTCAATATTCCCAGGTAAGAAGTTTTACGTTGTAGTTATTATAGGACTATTTCTCTCTATACGATTTGTATTTCATATACCTTTGACTATTAGATGTTCTTATAGGCACTTTAGTATTGCCAGTGTAACAGTATAGCTTCCGTCCCTCTCCTCGCCCCTACCTGGGCTCGAACCAGGAACACATCGACAACAGCCACCCTCGAAGCAGCGTTACCCATGCAGAGCAAGGGGAACAACTACTCCAAGTCTGAGCGAGTGACGTTTGAAACGCTATTAGCGCGCACCCCGCTAACTAGCTAGCCATTTCACATCGGTTACACCAGCCTAATCTCGGGAGATGATAGGCTTGAAGCCCTAAACAGCGCAATAGAAAGTGCTGTTTGAATGAATGCTTACGAGCCTGCTGCTGCCTACCATCGTTCAGTCAGACTGCTCTATCAAATCATAGACTTCATTATAACACACAGAAATACGAGCCTTTGGTCATTAAAATGGTCGAATCTGGAAGCTATCATTTCGAAAACAAAACGTTTATTCGTTCAGTGAAATACGGAACCTTTATGTATTTTATCTAACGGACGGCATCCCTAAGTCTAAATAATGCTGTTACATTGTACAACCTTCAATGTTATGTCATAATTATGTACAATTCTGGCAAATTAATTACGGCCTTTGTTAGGAATAAATGGACTTCACACAGTTCGCAATGAGCCAGGCAGCCCAAACTGCTACATATACCCTGACTGCTTGCACGGAACTTAAGAGAAGTTACACAATTTCCCTAACTATAAGAAATTCATGTTAGCAGGCAATATTAACTAAATATGCAGGTTTCAAAATATATACTTGTGTATTGATTTTAAAGAAAGGCTTTGATGTTTATGGTTAGGTACATTGGTGCAACGACAGTGCTTTTTTCGCAAATGCGCTTGTTAAATCATCCCCGTTTGTCAAAGTAGGCGCATCAATTATTTGCAACGCAGGACACGCTAGATAAACTAGTAATATCATCAACCATGTGTAGTTAACTAGTGATTATGTTAAGATTGATTGTTTTTTATAAGATAAGTTTAATGCTAGCTAGTAACCTCCCTTGCCTTCTTGCTGCCCTCGCATAACAGGTAGTCAGCCTGCCACACAGACTCCTTGTGGAGTGCAATGGTTAGAGCATTGGACTAGTAACCGGAAGGTTGCAAAAACAAATCCCTGAGCTGACAAGGTAAAAATCTGTCGTTCTGCCCCTGAACAAGGCAGTTAACCCACCGTTCCTAGGCCGTCATTGAAAAAAAGAATGTGTTCTTAACTGACTTGCCTAGTTAAATAAAGGTGTCCAAAAATACCGATTACCGATTGTTATGAAAACTTGAAATCAGCTCAAATTAATTGGCCATTCCGATTAATCGGTCGACCTCTACTCTATACCAGGCGGTGTCAGAGGAAAGCCCTAAAAATTGTCAAAGGCTCCAGCCACCCAAGTCATACACTGTCCTCTTTGCTAACGCACATCAAGCGGTACCGAAGCACTAAGTCTGGAAACAACAGGACCCTGAACAGCTTCTACCCATAGCCATAAGACTGCTAAAGAGTTAGTCCGGATAGCTATTTGGTTAACTATTTCATTTTCTGCATTGATCCTTTTCTGCTGCTAGATATATTTACATATCTACGTAAATGACCTCGTATCCCTACACATCGACTCGGTATTGGTACCCCTTGTATATAGCCAAGTCATCGTTACTTGTGTGTCTATTATTACTTTATGTGTTTTACTTTTCTATTATTCTCAATGTTCTTTCTCTCTGCATTGTTGGGAAGGGCCAGTAAGTAAGCATTTCACTGTTCGTCCACACTTCTTGTTAACGAAGCATTTGACAAATAACATTTGATTTGAATGAATTTACACATCTTACAGTGTTGTTGTTGTTTGTGTGTGTGTCCCTCCTTCGTCGCTTGGTAGCGATTTCAAATTGCTTCCAATCACAGTGTGTTGTCTTCATATCCCTCAGCAAGGTCACAGAGGAGTGTGTGTCACCCCACTTACCGTCTCACGCTTCAGAAAGACACACAGCTCCTTCCCTGATTCCAACATCACATCACACAGCTCTGACGGAGCCAAGTCACCCTGGATTAGACAAGTCAATAGATAATGTATCCATCTATCTCATGTAGACAATGCATTCTCAATTAGCCTTTATCTCTATTGGTTTGAATAGGAAGGTCACTTCTACCTACCATAATTCGAGAATGAAGGGGAAACCTGAGTGAGGAGTGATGGACAAGGTGGTCTGGGGTGTGAAGATATACTCAGTCTTGGCTGGCAATGCCCAGGGACACCTTTTTGGATTCTGACAGGCCAGGTAATCCAAACTAAATTAATTTGAGCTCTTATAATATTTCACATGATGGATGTCGCATTGGTTTTTTCCCTGGTAAAAGGCTGGATTTAATACAGACTCAATGTAATAAGAAAAGTATATTGATGTGTTTAGATGTGATAAAAAAAATGGAAGGGCAAAATATTTTTAAAGGGGTGGTGGCTAATTTTGCCTAATCAGGAGAGGGAATTGAGAGGGAGAGAGAGAGAAAGAGAACGAGACAGACAGGCAGATTGTTAGAGGGAGAGAAAAAGAGGGGGACTGAGAAAGACAGGGAAAGATGAGAGATGGGGACAGAGGGGCAGAGTGTGATGGAGTGTCTGGTAAGATATAGTTCAGGACAGGTGAAGTCTCTGTAGATAAAATATAAAAGCCTGGTGGCTCGACCCAAAGCAGAGACAGATGAGAGATAGAGAAAGAGAGTGACAGAGAGAGAAAGAGACAGAGTTGGGCTATCTGATCAAAGATAAAAGCTAGGTGGCTGGATTTAAAGCCGAGCCTGTCTGATATGTGACTGATGATAATCAGATCGCAGTAGAGAATGCTGCCACATTGGGAACACTTCAATAGAAAAAGAGCACAAATGTAGAAATGGTGCCACATCTGTCTGGCTACTGCACTGAGACTGAGACAGGTGTGACATGTCACATTGGGACACTAGCTGGCTGCATTTCATTTCCAAAAATGTGTCCCCTCCCCTTCTGTCATTTTGGCTAATCTGACTGAGATGAGAGGATAACCCGCTCCATCTAGTTTCCAATGTACTTCTCTCATCTATCCAGACCATAGATTGACATAATTGTAGCCTATTAAATCAATGAAGTGGAGTGAGGTCAGATGGGAGGGAAAATAACATCTCTGTGTATTGAGACATAGTCAGGATGAGTGTGTTCTATACTGAACAAAAATCTAAACGTAACATGTAAAGTGTTGGTCCCATGTTTCATGAGCTAAAATAAAAGATCCCAGAAATGTACCCTATAGCACAAAAAGGTAAAGATTAGGGCCTAATGAATTCATTTCAATTGACTGATTTCCTTATATCAACGTAACTCAGTAAAATAGTTGAAACTGTTGCATGTTGAGTTGATGTTTTTGTTCAGTATAGTAGCTGTGGTTTCTACTGACTATGTGTTCTACTGACTAAGAACCGGGGATAAAATCAGTGATGAGTGGATTAGCGTGAGTCAGAACAATCAGTCTGACCCCTGTTGGGAGGCTCGCTGACCCGAGGTCCCCTCGTGTGTGTGTGTGTATGTGTGTGTGTGTTTGTGTGATTGTGTGCGAGAGAGATGTCTTTAGTCCATCTAATTGTGTGTATAGAAGACATCACGAGTGGTGCAGCGGTACAAGGCACTGCATTTCAGTGCTAGAGGCATCACTATTGGCCCAGCTCTGTAGGCCGTTATTGTAAATAAGAATTTGTTCTTAACTGACTTGCCTAGTTAAATAAACGTGAAATAAAAAATAAAAAACTCCTGTCACCTCTCAAACCCTCTCTGTGTATAACTGATCAGTTTAGTCCTGACATCCACACGTGCACTGTAAAGGGGTTGCCGTGGATAAAAGCTAGTGAGCTTTGCAAGTGTTCATTTAAAAAATGTATTTGATATTTTTCGATCATTTAGCAGACATTCTTATCACACTATACACAAAGTTCAGAGACCAATGCTGCAAATTTGGAGTGATAGGGGGGCCACGAAATTGTGAACTGCTATAAAAAGTGGTATAGAAAAGTATTTTATATTTTGAAAACACTAATTACAGTTCTCGACAGTATCGTGTTACAAAATGCATAGGATTGTAGTTCAGGCCAGTAAAGCAGAAATTAGAATATACTCAAACGTGATTAAAAAGTAATTAAATACGTACATGTACTGTAACAGAAGTACTGCCCATCTCTGGTTGTATGGCTTGTGGTGTTGGGTGGCAGGCTTGTGTGGGGTGTATGGTGTTATATAACCTGTATTGGGTATTAACTGTGCTGGGTGCTCTCCATCACTAGCAGAGCGGGGAGCCAGTGTGATTACCTAGGCCCTTAATTTACTGCTCCTGGGCCCCATGGGCACTCCCCAGTAGGATCAGTCCTCCATAGGAAGACATTGGATTCTACACTATTTGAACAAAAGGCTGTAGTTAATCATATCAGTAATGTTAGTTTCTCATATCAGAGCTGTAGTTCTGCCCACCGATGAAGTGGAGCAGAGCATGCTGGGCGATCTCCAGCTCTGAGGAGAAAATCAGCTCGAGAGATGTCAACTGAGCGAAAGTTCCAGCCGTCCTTGTGTTTCCCAACACTTAGTTTAATTGTGTTAGCCAAGGCCAGTGAGTGTCCTTGTTGATATGTAAGTACATATTTCATATCTTTCAGGTGTTTATGTCTGAAGATGCACTCTGCGACCATAATGTAATTCTGCGAGCTAGCTATTGTGAGCTGGCTAGCTCTGTTATAGTTGTCAGATCATTCCGGACATTTAACCCTGTATTTGTAAAGGATCATATCCCCTGGTGCATTGTTTGTATGCCCTGTAAGTATTATATGGGTATTACATTGTGCAAGTTCATTGTGCAGTTGTAGCCCTTCTGAAGATGATGGTGCTGTGCTTTGTAGTACACGTGCGGCAGCACCCCTTTGATCTCAAATGAGTGCAGTCACAGTCACATAGTACTGCGCTGTATGGTCCTGTATAGCATTAAGTCACCATAGTCATGTTATAGCCATGCATATTGTTTATAAGATATGTGAATTGGAGATTGTATTCTGTCATTCACAATTGTATCTTTATTTACCTCTTTACTTGCAGACACACGCACACACACACGCACGCACGCACGCACGCACGCACGCACGCACGCACGCACGCACGCACGCACACACACACACACACACACACACACACACACACACACACACACACACACACACACACACACACACACACACTTTGGTTGAAGCAGGTTGCCAGACCAATACGTGCCTTAGCCCATCCATACTACATACACTGTGCGGTGCTGTTCCGTGCCCTGTGCATCTTCAGTGTTATAAACCACCTCAACTGGAATCCTACCTGTCTGTCGTCTGTGCCCTTACCAACACACTGGAGCAAACACATGAAGTAAAACCTAACCTAAAGAATATACAGCCCTCACAGTATTTCAATTAAATGTTTCAAGGACAAAATAACATGTATTGAAGTATTTTTTGTTGTAGTGGAGTCAGTAATATTTGCAATCTAAAAAAATACTTTCAGGAATTTGTGTAAATATATACACTACTGGTCAAAAGTTTTAGAACACCTACTCATTCAAGGGTTTTTCTTTATTTGTACTTTTCATCTACATTGTAGAATAATAGTGAAGACATCAAACTATGTAATAACACATATGGAATCATGTAGTAACCAAAAACAAATCAAAATATATTTTATATATAGAAGATATCCATTTTGGTAAACGACCAAGTCCATATTACTGCAAGAATAGCTCAAATAAGCAAAGAGAAACGACAGTCCATCATTACTTTAAGACATGAAGGTCAGTCAATCTGGAAAATTTCAAGAACTTTGAAAGTGTATTCAAGTGCAGTCGCAAAAACCATGAAGCGCTATGATGAAACTGGCTCTCACGAGGACCACCACAGGAATGGAAGACACAGTTACCTTTGCTGCAGAGGATATGTTCATTAGAGTTACCAGCCTCAGAAATTGCAGCCCAAATAAATGCTTCACAGAGTTCAAGTAACAGACACGTCTCAACATCAACTGTTCAGAGGAGACTGTGTGAATCGGGCGTTCATGGTCAAATTGCTGCAAAGAAACCACTACTAAAGGACACTAATATGTCTTTTGGTCTAGAGTCCAAATTGGAGATCTTTGCTTCCAACCGCTGTGCCTTTGTGAGACACGGTGTGGGTGAACGGATGATCTCCGCATGTGTATTTCCCACCGTAAAGCATGGAGGAGGAGGTGTTATAGTGTGGGGGTGCTTTGCTGGTGACACTGTCTGTAATTTATTTAGAATTCAAGGCACACTTAACCAGCATGGCTACAGCATTCTGCAGCATAGCATTCTGCAGCGATACGCCATCCCATCTGGTTTGTGCTAAGTGGGACTATCATTTGTTTTTCAACAGGAGAATGACCCAAAACACACCTCCAGGCTTTGTAAGGGCTATTTTACCAAGAAGGAGAGTGATGCAGTGCTGCATCAGATGACCTGGCCTCCACAATCACCCGACCTCAACCAAATTGAAATGTTTATTTATTTATTTTTCCTTTATTTAACTAGACAAGTCTGTTAAGAACAAATTCTTATTTTCCATGACAGCCTAGGAACAGTGGGTTAACTGCCTTGTTCAGGTGCAGAACAACAGGTTTGTAACTTGTCAGCTTGGGGATTTGAACTTGCAACCTTTCAATTACTAGTTCAATGCTCTAACCACTAGACTACGCTACCGCAGAGTGAAGGAAAAGCAGCCAACAAGTGCTCAGCATATGTGGGAACTCCGTCAAGACTGTTGGAAAAGCTTTCCAGGTGAAGCTGGTTGAGAGAATGCCAAGAGTGTGCAAAGCTGTCATCAAGGCAAAGGATGGCTATTTGAAGAATCTCAAATATAAATTAGATTTAGATTTTTTTTAACACTTTTTTGGTTATTCCATGATTCCATATGTGTTATTTCATAGTTGTTATGTCTTCACTGTAATTCTACAATTTAGAAAATTAAGAAAAACTCTTGAATGAGTAGGTCTTCTAAAACTTTAGACCAGTAGTGTATTTGAAACTAAATACATTAGTTAGTACATAATTACTTTTTAATTCTGTCATGGAAATAATTGTATTTCCTGTTACCGAGGCATTTACAGTTTCTATGCCTTTAGTTTTCCATGTGGACCAATTTTTTGGTTGAATTCTGAAAAGCTATGCAAGGATTGTTACATAGGGTTGTGCTTTTAGGGAGTGATATTGGTTCTTGTAGAATACGTTTCCTTTTCTTCCATATTTGTATAGTGTTCTTAATTATGAAATTGTTAATTTTCTTTGCTTTATCCTTGGAAAATAGACATGTAAAACAATTCTGGGGATGAGCATGTGCATCTTCAATATGTACGTTGGGCCAGTAACCGGAAGGTTGCTGGATCGAATCCCGAGCTGACAAGGTAAAGGCCCCTAAGAAAGGCAGTTAACTCACTGTTCCCCGGGCGCCGAAAGACGTGGATGTCGATTAAGGCAGCCCCCTGCACCTCTCTGATTCAGAGGGGTTGGGTTAAATGTGGAAGACACATTTCAGTTGAATACATTCAGTTTGACAACTGACTAGGTATCACCCCCTTTCCCTTTCCTTTCCCTTTACCGATTGTTCCACTTTCGTGCATTTAACTATATGTTGCAAGTTAAAGCCTTGGGTAGCGAGTTGACACAATTCCAAGTCTGATAGGTTAAAACCACCCTCAGACTTAGGGAGATGTAAAACTTTATTTTTTATTCTATGAATTGTATTTGCCCATGCTTTGCCATTAATGAATGTGTTATTAAATGCCTATCTATTGGCTATAATTTAATATATATATTTGTAGACCTACAGGGGTCCTAAAATTCCAAATCAAATGGCTAAATTATACATTTTATGACCATCTTAAAACAATTCCGTATGTTCGTTTAGTTGATATTGTGATTTAAGGGCGTAGACCTACAGGGGTTTAATGGCCACATGTACTTTTAAATCTCTACCTGGTGCAGCCAGAAGAGGATTGGCCGCCCCTCAGAGCATGGTTCCTATCTAGGTTTCTTCCTAGGTTCCTACCCTCTAGAGAGTTTTTCCTAGCTACTGTGCTTCTGACTCTGCATTGCCTGCTCTTTTTGCTTTTAGGCTAGGTTCTCTGTAAAGCACTTAGTGACAACTGCTGATGTAAAAAGGGCTTTATAAAATGCATTTGAGTTGACGACATGAACGAGCCCAGCTCTGTCTTGGCTATCTGCATGTCATTCATCTTAGACACCAGCTCAGTCAGCAACTTGAAGATCACAACACAAGAAGCAGAGGAACAGGAATAAACAGAGCCCAATGTTACTGTTGTAAAGCTTAATCTCTAGTGTAGTCTACATAACACTCACTATGTTTACATGCCTGCCCAAGATAATTAGAGTAAGGTGATTACATGACTAATGCCACATGGTCTATAGTCATAATCAGTTTAAAATCAAATTATTAGTGTGCATGTGAAAGTTCTGACAATGGTCCAAAATCAAAATGTCAAACGTTAATACTGTTTAAACTCTTTATGAATCTTACATAATGGACTCAATCACCAATGTTGCCATCAATTTAATTTCTAGTTTAAAATTGTGTCGTTTTTTTTAAATCCAGAAGTGAGACTTTAAGCTGACTGAGATCAAATGGAATAGCCCTAAAGAGCCCTGTGTGTGTTGGGCTGACTTCTGACCTTTCAAAGATGGAACCCACTCCAGCGGGCACTGCTTTAGCCAAGAGGATCGATCCCACCTTTCATCTTCACAGAGGGTTGAGAGAACGTGGCAATGAGCAGCTCTTTCCAGCCTGACAGAGAGAGATACAGTTTAGCCTGGATTGAATACTTTATTGTGACTACTAGAATTACTTGATTATCGAGTGTTGTGTAAATGGGGGTTCCTGTATGTGTGCATGTGTATGTATGCTAGTAGGACGATTTGTGTGTGTGCATGCATGAGTACGTGTGCTATGGCATGTGAGATGTGCTGTACCTGGTCATGGTAAGATGGTCGTCCAGTGGCAGCTCTGGGAAATAGGGGAACCTCCTGGCCCACTTTACTAGGGTGAATAGCTGCTCAATAATCAGCTATGACAGAGGACACTGGCTATAAGAGGAACACAGTGACAGGGCAGATACCCCAGATGTCTGTCATAGGGGATAGGCAAAACATATCTGCAGGACATGTAGGCCTAGTTCACTGGCATGTAAATTTGGATAGAGAGAATAAAACAGACACTGATACATATGGTAGACAGAGACAGACAGAGGTTTGTTGGGCGTACTAACAGAGTTGCCTGCGCTGCCTGGCCTCCATGAAGACTTCAGTCTTGGTGTCAAGACCAGTTCAGAGCTCAGTATCTTCTCGGATGTGGTCCTTGCTAAAACTACTGGTGGACTTCACCTGGCCCTGCTGACACTCCTTCTGCACTGCTGCCAAACACAAACACACAGGGTCCAGGGGTCACACACATAGTTACCTACACACACTCAGGAGTATCTTATAGCATGTGACACTGTAGTGTTTTATTTACCAGGAGTGTCCAAAGAAGGGCTTCCTGAAAATGACTTCTAGGTGGAGATCTACACCAAGTCGTGCCTCTTTATAAAAAGATAAAAAAGACTGGAGGACATTTTAAGCTGTATGAAAACATTTATATCAACATTGCCCCTATTTGACTATCATTGTAGCTTTGCCGCAAACATTATTCATTGTTGTAAGAATTCACAGAGATTAACTAAAGATGACTCATTTGCTTTTGGATCATGACATGACTGTGATTTTTATTTAAAAGTGGCATTCTATATTTGGAGAACACATATTTTGTTTGTGACTTACTGCTAATATATTTAAAACATTTTGATAGAAATCTCCATGCTCGGGAGCTATGAGGTGTGTGTACATGAATTGATATGGACAGTATGATACTTGTAGATGAGAGGAAATGAGAGAAGAGGAGGAATTAGAGGGGAGAGAGAGAAAGAGACTCATTAGCAGATCAGAGTGGTGCTAATGACTACGCCCCAAACCATCCGCTGTACCTCTGGGGTTCACACTCCTGACCCAGATACACACTCTGAGAATGGGGGCAGTAACAGATACCAGTTACCATCAGGCTGGATAAAAGCACAGTGAGACAGCAATTATAGGAGCTAGGCACAACTCTTGATTTGGGAGCATTAACCAATGTGCAGATTTACTTTTTTGTTCTACATTATTCTCTTGAGCCCAGCACCTGGGTAAAGTTTTGGTAACACCTTATTTGGATAGGCCATCTGTAGATGCTCTACAGACTATCAGTAACATTTCAATTAACTCTCTACTAACCCTATTCCTAGCTCTAGCTCTAACCCTAACCCTTATTCTAAACCTAACCCGTAACATTAGCAAGCAGTTGCTTATCAACATATGGTCATACTATCAACAAACTATCTGCAGAGGATCTACAGATGGAAAATTAGGACTATCCAAATAAAGTGTGACCATTAAAAAATATATATTTTTAATGAGTGAGAGTGCCTATATAATATATACGTGTTTTTTGACTGGACCTCAACTGGTGTTGGTTGATGTTCCAAAGCAGAGAGCATCGCCCCCCGGATGGACATTTTATCATAGGCTGCAGCTCTCAGAGACTGAACATAAATCTGGGCCAGTAATGGTGTGGCACTATTCATAGATTATCTACAGTAAACCCAATCTTAATATTATATTAGAATTTTCAGCAGCAGATTATACATTATCCGTTTTCTGACCTCTTGCTGCTTTGAACTAGGAAATAGATTAAAGCCCTATTTGGACGGAACTAGCGTTAGGACTACTATAGAACGTCGGTAATGTAATTATTATCTCAGCATGTCCGTTTTTCCAGAGGACGATTTGGACAGGATTACTTTGACCAAATTGACCCCTGTAATTCTTATTTTTTTTCTCATTAAACATTGACCGTTATGACAGAATCCTGTAGGCTGTTCTAGGTGTACAGATATTTCAACTTCTGTGGATAGCTTTATATTGGCTTCCAGTTCAGAGAAAGTCACAATAATTTCAATAAATTTCAATAAAGAACAATGTACTGTATGCAGACCTGTATGCAGACCTGTAATTATCTGACGTATTTAGCTATTTAATTAATTGGCACAATGTCACCTGCTTAAACGTTTTTTTTTTAAAGTAAGAACTGGTAAAGTTGATGAGGCAGCACCTGTCAAACTTTGTAAATTCCTTAAAAAACAGGGGGCTAACTTTCTACAATTCTACACATTTTGCCACGGTCCAAAGATAGTTTCATAGCTAATCTCATGCTATTCTGCACTTTTGCCATGAGACTGAGAGACAATTTTGCAGTCTTACTGCTAATTTCCTGTAATTCTAAACATTTTTGCCATGGCTTATGATCAGGTCATATGCTATCTGGGGAGATGCGGGGCAACCTCCAGGGGGTTGCAAAAATTATAGATGTGGTGATTTGCGCTTATGCACATAATTACATTAAGTAAGAGTTAAGTTAAGAAAGTTTACTTCAACGCAGCACCCATAAGACTCTTCTTATTTCCAAAATTAGCGCACAGTGGGTTTTTCTCCCACCACTATTAACTTTCAACCCTATGTAACAGGGTTGGTTATGTTTCCACTTGCCTCTAAAGAAAGGTGTATTTAATGTTCAAGCATTCTTATTGGTTAGTTCAACTCTGATGACAATAAGGTGTGTTGTGATTGGCCCCGCTTGCAGATAGGGGGAGATCGCGAATGTCAGGTCTTCCCAGTATGAAAATGTGATGCAAGGGGTAGGTCACGTTCTGAATACTGTTTTCTATTTTACAATGTGTACAAGTTTGCTGTACGTTACTTATTTTTTACATGTGTGGGTATATGGTACGTGTTAGGGATTGAGGGGCTTTCTGGGATGTGCTTTGGCATATGATTGCTGTAAACAAGTGTGTTAGCTAGCATACACCGATGTCATGGTCACATAAGCCACTGCTAACACAGTTGTCTTCATGCTACAGATTTTGCCATCGACAGCCATCAATACTGTTAAGCCCTGCACAACTAACATGCTGTTTCCTATTTAACAACAGGTATTTACACGTTATATTTTGTATTGTATTTTTGTATTTTGTTCGCCCAGTAGGAAAATGTGATACAGGGGATTTTGCCATCGACAGCCATCAATACCGTTAAGCTCTGCACACATCAACAACAGTCACCCACGAAGCATCGTTACCCATCGTTCCACAAAAGCCGAGGCCCTTGTGGAGCGATGGGTAACGATGCTTTGTGGGTGACTGTTGTTGATGTGTGCAGAAGGTCCCTGGTTCGCGCCCGGTTCGGGGCGAGGGGATGGACTAAAGCTATACTGGTACATTGATGCTGTTGACCCGGATCACTGGTTGCTGTGGAAAAGGAGGAGGTCGAAAGGGGGGTGAGTGTAACGTATGTGAAATGGCTAGCTAGTTAGCGGTGGTGCGCGCTAATAGCCTTTCAATCGGTGATGTCACTTGCTCTGAGACCTTGAAGTAGTGGTTCCCCTTGCTCTGCAAGGGCCGCGGCTTTTGTGGAGCGATGGGTAATGATGCTTCGTGGGTGACTGTTGTTGATGTGTGCAGAGGGTCCCTGGTTCGCGCGAGGGGACGCACTAAAGTTAAACTGTTATATTGATGCTGTTGACCCGGATTACTGCGGAAAAGGAGGAGGTCGAAAGGGGGGTGAGTGTAACGTATGTGAAATGGCTAGCTAGTTAGCGGTGGTGCGCGCTAATAGCCTTTCAATTAGTGACATCACTTGCTCTGAGACCTTGAAGTAGTGGTTCCCCTTGCTCTGCAAGCGTCGCGACCTTTGTGGAGCGATGGGTAACGATGCTTCGTGGGTGACTGTTGTTGATGTGTGCAGAGGGTCCCTGGTTTGCGCCCGGGCCGGGGCGAGGGGACGGACTAAAGTTAAACTGTTACACCTACCTAGTAAGTTATGATCAACTCAATGTAGTCTAAGGTTGAATCCGGTCAAAATTGTGGTTTAGTGCTGATATTGAATGTTAAGGACACTTGTGTCCCTGTGACAAGCTGTAAATTGTGACTCCATGGCAACAACCACAAGGGCCTCAACCATGAGTGCCTCCGGTTTCCTTGAGACAGCAGAAAGAGAAATGGGGCCAGATTACATCTACATGCAGAGATGGACAAAAGATATATCTTGCTAAAAATACAAAATATCCAATAGACCAATGTATATCAAAGTAAAATACAAGATACTTTTGCAGAGTATTGTATTTAGATAAAATACAGGTTTACAAATTACATTTGCAAGTAAACTCCTTGATATGTGGTATGTGTTTATCTACCTTAGTTGACTAAGCCACTCTGGATAAGAGCGTCTGTTAAATTAACAAAATATAAATGTAAAAATGAACAACTGCAAAGCACACTGGATATTATTATTGGCATTGTTTCAGGGGCGGCGCTCATTAGAATTGTATTAATTTTTACATTTACATTTTGAACATTTAGCAGACACTCTTATCAAACCATAGTGCCATCAGATTTCTGATAACACCACAGGGTGAAAGGGGGCCACAAAATTGTAACCCATGACCGGATCTTTGATTTCTGAGGCTCTGTATGTGATTTGGGACTTCACTCATTTTCTCATGCCGAAACTGGATTAGATGCATAGCTAGTTAAAACTTCTTGTCAATAGGGGGGAGCTGTTTTCACTTTGGAAAAAATCGTGCCCAAATTAAACGGCCTCGTACTCTGTTCTAGATCATACAATATGCATATTATTATTACTATTGGATAGAAACCACTCTCAAGTTTCTAAAACTGTTTGAATTATGTCTGTGAGTAAAACAGAACTCATTTGGCAGCAAACTTCCATACACGATGTGAAAAATCTAAAAACGAGGCTCTGTTTCAGGGCCTGCCTATTCAACTGGCTTTTATTTAACGATATGTATGCACTTCATACGCCTTCCAGTAGATGTCAACAGGCAGTGGAAGGTTGAATGGGGTGTCTAGCTTGATCTGAGGCCGAATAAGAGCTTTTGGAGTGACAGGTCCGGTATTTTCTTTGTCTTCGACGGTGCGCGGGGGAGCTCGACATTGTCTTCTGAAAAGCGTTCGGTATACACGGCGAATATCGCCGGCTCTGATTTTATTTGATACATATGAGAAAAACATCATAAAGTAGGTTTTTTCAACCGAGTTTTATCAGTTTATTCAACGTTTAATGGGACTTTTGGAATTTTCCGTTCTTTGCGCCAAGAGAGGATGTGAATGTTCGTGCCACAATGCTAGCCAAGGTTGCTAATTCGACAGAAGAAATGGACATTCTAAAACCAAACAACCATTTATTCTGGAAATAGGACTCTTTGTACAACACTCTGATGGAAGCTCAGCAAAAGTAAGAAAACATTTATGATGTTATTTCGTATTTCTGTGTAATATGTTGATGCCTATTCTCCACCGTGTTGGTGAGCACTGTCTCACAATAACCCAAGCTGTATGTTGTGGTAAAGTTATTTTTAAAAATCTAACACAGCGGTTGCATTAAGAACCAGTTTATCTTTCATTTGCCATACAACAAGTATTTGTATGTAAAGTTTATGATGAGTTCTTTGGTCAGATTAGGTGAGTGTCCAAAATATCTCCGGACATTCTGGAGAAATGTTGCTACGTATTCACAATGTATAACCACGATTTGCAGCTCTAAATATGCACATTTTCGAACTAAACATAAATGTATTGTATAACATGATGTTATAAGACTGTCATCTGATGAAGTTGTCCAAAGGTTAGTGATTCATTTTATATCTATTGCTGGTTTTTGCGAAAGCTACCTTTGCGGTGAATAAATGCCTTTGTGTGTTTGGCTATTGTGGTAAGCAAATATAATTCTATATTGTGTTTTCGCTGTAAAACATTTAAAAAATCGGAAATATTGGCTGGATTCACAAGATGTTTATCTTTCATTTGCTGTACAACATGTATTTTTCATAAATGTTTTATGATGAGTATTTATGTATTTCACGTTGCTCTCTGTAATTATTCTGGCTGTTTTGGTGCCATTTATATGCACATTTTCAAACAAAACATAAATGTATTGTATAACATGATGTTATAAGACTGTCATCTGATGAAGTTGTTCAAAGGTTAGCGATAAATTTTATCTCTATTTGTGGGTTTTGTGAAAGCTATGTTGGCGGTGAAAACATAGCGTTGTGTGTTTGGCTATTGTGGTGAGCTAACATAAATATATATGGTGTTTTCGCTGTAAAACATTTAAAAAATCGGACATGTTGGCTGGATTCACAAGATGTTTATCTTTCATTTGCTGTATTGGACTTGTGATTTCATGAAATTATATTATATGATATCCCTGTGGCGCTAGGCTAGGCTATGCTAGACAGCGTTTCTGATGTAGTCCAGAAAGGTTTTGAATCAGTACGTATTCAACCCCTTTGTTATGGAAAGCCTAAAAAAGTTCAGGAGTACAAATGTGCTTAACAAGTCACATAATAAGTTGCATGGACTCACTCTGTGTGCAATAATAGTGTTTAACATGATTTATGAATGACTACCTCATCTCTGTAACCCACACAAACAATTATCTGTAAGATCCCTCAGTCGGGCAGTGAATTTCAAACACAAATTCAACCACAAAGACCAGAGAGGTTAGCACAGAAGGGCACCTATTGGTAGATGTGTAAAAAATGTAAAAGCAGACATTGAATATCCCTTCGAGCATGGTGAAGTTATTCATTACACTTTGGATGGTGTATCAATACACTCAGTCACTACAAAGATACAGGTATCTTTCCTGAGGAAGGAAACCGCTCAGTGATTTTACCATTAAGTGACTGCTGCAATAAGGCACTAAAGTAAAACTGCAAAAAATAATTGCACAAGCAAAACCCTAGAGGAAAACCTGGTTCAGTCTGCTTTCCAACAGACACTGGGAGACAAATACAACTTTCAGCAGGACAATGACCTGAAACACAAGGCCAAATATACACTGGATTTGCTTTAAATCAAATCAAATCACATTTTATTGGTCACATACACCTGATTAGCAGATGCTATTGCGGGTGTAGCGAAATGCTTGTGCTTCTAGTTCCGACAATGCAGTATATCTAACAAGTAATATCTAACAAATTACACAACATATACCCAATACACACAAATCTAAGTAAGAATGAATTAAGACTATATACAATTATATGGATGAGCGATGTCAGAGCAGAACAGACTAATATACAGTAGAATAGTATAGACTACACTATATACATATGAGATGAGTAATGAAAGATATGTAAACATTATTAAGTGAGTAAGATACTGTAGAATAGTATAGAATACAGTATATTAAACATATGAGATGAGTAATGCAATATATGTAAACATTATTAAGTGACTAAGATACCGTAGAATAGTATATAATACAGTATATAGATATGAGATGAGTAATGCCAGATATGTTAACATTATTGAAGTGACTAGTGTTACATTCCTTAGTGGCCAGTGATTTATAGTCTATGTCTATAGGCAGCAGCCTCTAATGTGCTAGTGATGGCTGTTTAGCAGTCTGATGGCCTTGAGATAAAAGCTGTTTTTCAGTCTCCCGGTCCCAGCTTTGATGCACCTGTACTGACCTCGCCTTCTGGATGATAGCGGGGTGAACAGGCAGTGGCTCGGGTGGTTGATTATCTTTTTGGCCTTCCTGTAACATCGGGTGCTGTAGGTGTTCTGGAGGGCCGGTAGTTTGCTCCCGGTAATGCGTTGGGCAGACCTCATTACCCTCTGGAGAGCCTTGCGGTTGTGGGCGGTGCAGTTGCCGTACCAGGCTGTGATACAGCCCAACAGGATGCTTTCAATTGTGCATCTGTAAAGAATTGTGACAGTTTTAGGTAACAAGCCAAGTTTCTTTAGCCTTCTGAGGTTGAAAAGTCTCTGTTGCGCTTTCTTCACCACACTGCCTGTGTGGGTGGTCCATTTCAGTTTGTCAGTGATGTGTACGCCAAGGAACTTGAAGCTTTCCGCCTTCTCCACTGTGGTCTCGTCGATGTAGATAGGGGGGTGCAACTTCTGCTGTTTCCTGAAGTCCACAATCATTTGCTTACCAAGAAGACAGTGAATGTTCCTGAGTGACCTGGTTACAGTTTTGACTCAAATTGGCTTGAAAATGTGTGGCAAGACTTGAAAATGGCTGTCTAGTAATGATCAGCATCCACCTTGACAGAGCTTGAAGAATTTCTCAAAGAGTAATGTGCAAATATTGTACAATCCAGGTGTGCAAAGCTCTTACCCAGACTTACTCATATAGACTCACAGATGTAATTGTTGCCAAAGGTGATTCTAACTTGTATTGACTCAGGGGTGTGAACATTTATGTAAATTAGATATTTCTGTATATCATTTTCAATACATCTGCTAAAAGTTCTAAAAACATGTTTTCACTTTATAATTTTCATTATTGGGTGTAGATGGGTGAGAAAGAAAATAAATGTAATCCATTTTGAATTCAAGCTGTAACACATCAACATGTGGAATACGTCACGAGGTATGAATACTTTCTGAAGGCACTGTATTGCGAGATTTTGCACATTCACATTCTAAGAAATAAAATATCCGATCAATGATTAGGAGTCACTCCCTTTGAAATTACAAATCACAGCTTTCATCTTGTCACAAAATACATTAGATTGTGGTTCAGGCCAGTGAAATACAAACGATAAAATACTCAAAAGTATTTAAAATACATGTAACAGAAATACTCCCCATGTCTGTCTCCATGCTGGGAGAGATAGATACAGATGGAGAGAGGGAGAGAGAGATTTAGAGATAGAAAAGGGGATGGAGAGAGATGGAGGAAGGGAAAGAAAGAAATGGAGGGCGACCAGGGGTGCACAAGCTTGGGAGAAAGTAAAAGGGAGTGAGGGAGAAAAAAAGGATAAACAAAAGTAGAAAGGCAGAGACCACCTCTGCAGTCTGATAGTGATGACTGATTACACACACATCCTTAGATTCACAGAGAATTAGAAGCCTGTTAGAAGCCTGAACAGGTGTGTGAAGGTGTGATGTGGAGGTTTGATCTTTCCCTTTCTTTGTCTCTCTCTCTTCCTCCCTTGATCCATCTCTCTGTCACACAGCCAGCTGCTGTTCTCTGTCTCCTCCTCATTGTCATTCTGAGGCAACGTCCGCCCTCCAAATAAATCTCGAGGGGAGCTGGGCTCTTATAGTGATTACACAGGTCCTTCACACACACACACACACACACACACACACACACACACACACACACACACACACACACACACACACACACACACACACACACACACACACACACACACACACACACACACACACACACACACACCCCTCCCCCCTCCCAGCCTGGCCCCCTCTTTTTAAATGTATCTATTCCAAATTGTGATTCACATATTGTTCTTGTATCTGGTCTCATATTGGTACGGCACTGTTCCTGTTCTAAATCAGAGTGCCTTTGGTGAAGGACATTAAATCCACATCACATTCAGCGATGTAGTGATATACAGGAAGGTAAACACTGAGCGGTGAATAACATTTAGCCTCGAGCACACATCTGTCCGGGTTTTACCTCTTGATGAGAGAGTTTGTTTTTCTGAGTGTATTTGCTAAAGGAATTGTTTTATTTCCCCTAATGGGCTACAACACGTTTACTAACCCAAATGAGTGTGTCCCCCCTTTATGGAAAAAACACATGAATTTCAGGTGATCATTTATATTTCAGTCATTTAGCAGACGCTCTTATCCAGAGCGACTTACAGTAGTGAGTGCATAAACTTGTTCTACTTTTTTGGGATAACATGTGACAACATGTAAAGCAACGTGATAACATGAAATTACAAATGTGAAAATGTGATCACGTGAAATTTCATATGAAATCATGTAATTCTTCACGTGAAATCATGTGCTTTTTTCTGTAAGGGTTGTCTCCCTCTCCCTGTCCAAACTCTCTCCTACCCTCTCTGTCCACCTCTACATCTCTCTTTCCTGTCCTCCTGCCCTCCCTTTTACCCTTGCTCCCTTCTGCTCTCCCTCTCTCTCCTGCCCGGTTTCTCTTCTGCCCTGAAACATGTTCATCATCCAACCAACAAAATAGCGTATGACTGTCCGGTCAGATCATTTTATCCACTCTTTTTATTCCCTTAACCCTATGAGGATTAACCCTATCAGGATTAACCCTATCAGGATTAACCCTATGCGGTTTAATATTAATGAACTAATGGATATATTACTATGGGGGGCCTAAGGATCAGACCTTGAAATATAACACAGTAAGGATCTTTCCTATATTAATGAACAATAATGAACCAATATAGGACAGAAAAATAAAAGGTTTCTTCAATGAGACACTAATATAAAATCTATAAATTGTTAAACAGTCCAGAGGAACAATTTGAAATACTGTTCTTCATTAAAGGAAAACTTTATCACTAGACACTTTTGGGCCATTTTCCAGTCTCCTTACATTATTATGAATGATGGGAGGGTGTTTCAGACATAATTATACACTATAGCTGTATTTGCTTATTTTCACGCCGGGTTAGTTCAACCAATGATGTCATTGGTTGATTGAGCCTGCTGTCTGATCCAAAAAGGTGTAATGTTTTGTAGCAATTATTGTCGCCTTTGTGTTTCGCCCACTGCACAATCACGCTAGCAGCGAGTAGATAGGGTTGTCCTTGTTCAATAGAGTCATTGGACTTGTCTCAACGATGTTCCTATCTGCCAGGACATTGAGGTTGACTCATGTTCCCTGGCTTTGTAAAGACTACAGCCCGACGGAAGCCCTACTTCCTTGTTCCCACCCTTGAAGGAGGCTTTTCAAAACGGGGGCGGTATTAGTTTAAAGGTTCACAGAAGCTATTTTACCATTCACTGTCTAGCCGAGATTGCTAAATAATTAGCTACAATGGCTGATTCTGATGATTCCTCTTTCCAAGAAGAGCTGGGTGCTGACATTTAAAAAAATATATATTTTACATAGGAACATACAGCCCTATTTATTTGAGCTGGAATACACTGAGGAGGAGTTGAGACACCGCAAAAAATAATTCTGAGAACAGCAAGCTGTCACGCTCTGACCTTAGATATCCCTGTTTTCTTTATATTTTGGTTAGGTCAGGGTGTGACGAGGGTGGGTATGCTAGTTTTTGTATTGTCTAGGGTTTTTGTATGTCTAGGGGTTTTGTAGGTCTAGGTATTTGTATGTCTATGGTGGCCTGATATGGTTCCCAATCAGAGGCAGCTGTTTATCGTTGTCTCTGATTGGGGATCATATTTAGGTAGCCATTTTTCCCTTTTGTGTTCGTGGGTTCTTGTTCTATGTTTAGTTGCCTGTCTGTACTATTCATATAGCTTCACGTTTCGTTTTGTTATTTTTGTTAGTTTGTTCAGTGTTCATTCTTTAATAAATAGAATGTACGCATACAACGCTGCGCCTTGGTCCGATTCATACGACAAACGTGACACAAGCAGTGGGGGCAGCATAGACCAGGACTCAGGAGGGCAAATGACAAACAAGTAAGTTGTTTTGCTGTCGTTAGCTAACTATCAATATAAACTATCTTTTTACACTAGGCAGTGTTGTTCATTAGCTATCTAATGTGTGTCTGTTAGATTTCTCATATTCTACACCATGCTGCTACAGTAAGAATACAGACAGTACACAATGTCTTTCTCTCACAGACAATACCGCTTAGATACAAAGAAGTTGATGACTCTCAAGAGAAGATGTGAAAGGTCCCATTACAACAATCTCCCCTTGTATTAAAGTGACTCAGAACACCTCACTGCACCACCCAAACACGCCACATGCAAGTATTCCCTTTGTAGAACTGTAGTAGTTATAATAAGCGTTAGTGGATATTTTTCTTCTACTATATACAGTGCATTCGGAAAGTGTTTTGACCCCTTCCCTTTTTCCACATTTTGTTATGTTACAGCCTTATTCAAAAATGGATTCAATATTTTTTTTCCCTCACCAATCTACACACAATACCCCGTAATGACACATTAAAAACATTTTATTAGAATTTGTTACAAATGTATTAAAATAAAAACTGAAATACCTTACTTTCATAATTATTCAGACCCTTTGCTTTGAGACTCGATATTGAGCTCAAGTGCATTCTTTTTCCATTGATCATCCTTGAGATCTTTCTACAGCTTGATTGGAGCACCTGTGGTAAATTCAATTGATTGGACATGATTTGGAAAGGCACACACCTGTTCTCACAGTTGACAGTGTATGTCAGACAAAGACCGAGCCATGAGGTCGAAGGAATTGTCCGTAGAGCTCAGAGACCGGATTGTGTCAAGGTACAGATCTGGAGAATGGTACCAAAAAATGTCTGCAGTATTGAAGGTCCCCAAGAACACAGTGGCCTCCATCATTCTTAAATAGAAGAAGTTTGGAACCACCAAGACTCTTCCTAGAGCTGGCCGCCAGGCCAAACTGAGCAATCGGGGAAGAAGGGCCTAGGTCAGGGAGGTGACCAAGAACCCAATGGTCACTCTGACAGAGCTCCAGAGTTCCTCTGTGGAGATTGGAGAACTTTCCATAAGGAAAACATTAACATCTCTGCAGCACTCCTCCAATCAGGCCTTTATGGTAGAGTGGCCTTACGGAAGCCACTCCTCAGTAAAAGGAACATGACAGCCTGCTTGGAGTTTGACAAAAGGTACCTAAAGGACTCTCAGACCATGGAAAACAACATCCTCTGGTCTGATGAAACCAAGATTGAACTCTTTGGACTGAATGCCAAGTGTCATGTATGGAGGAAACCAGGCACTGCTCATCACCTGGCTAATACCGTCCCTCGTGTGAAGCATGGTGGTGGCAGCATCATGCTGTGGGGATGTTTTTCAGTGGCAGGGACTGGGAGATGAATCCGGATCAAGGGAAAGATGAACGGAGCAAAGAACAGAGAGATCCTTGATGAAAACCTGCTACAGAGCGCTTAGGACCTCAGACTGGGGCCATGGTTCACCTTCCAACAGGACAACAACCCTAAGCACACGGACAAGACAATGCAGGAGTGGCTTCGGAACAAGTCTCTAAATGTCCTTGAGTGGCTCAACCAGAGCCCGGACTTGAACCCGATTGAACAGCTCTGGAGAGACCTGAACATAGCTGTGCAGCGGCTCTCCCCATCCAACCTGACAGAGCTTGAGAGGACATGCAGAGAAGAATAGGAGAAACTCCACAAATATAAGTGTTTTTTATTTATTTTAATTTCATCTTTATTTAACCAGGTAAGCTAGTTGAGAACAAGTTCCCATTTGCAACTGCGACCTGGCCAAGATAAAGCAAAGCAGTTCGACACATACAACAACACATAGTTATACATGGAATAAACAAACATACAATCAATATTACAGTAGAAAAGTCTATATACAGCATGTGCAAATGAGGTAGGATAAGGGAGGTAAGGCAATAAATAGGGCATGGTGGCGAAGTAATTACAATATAGCAATTAAACACTGGAATGGTAGAATGTGCAGAAGATGAATGTGCAAGTATAGATACTGGGGTGCAACTGAGCAGGATAAATACATAAAAACAGTATGAGGATGAGGTAGATTGGATGGGCAATTTACAGATGGGCTATGTACAGGTGCAGTAATCTGTGAGCTGCTCTGACAGCTGGTGCTTAAAGTTAGTGAGGGAGGTAAGAGTCTCCAGCTGTAGTGCTTTTTGCAGTTTGTTCCAGTCATTGGCAGCAGAAAACTGGAAAGAGAGGCAGACAAAGGAAGAATTGGCTTTGGGGGTGACCAGTGAAATATACCTGCTGGAGCGCGTGCTACGGGTGGGTGCTGCTATGGTGACCAGTGACCATAAGGTGGGGCTTTACCTAGCAGAGACTTGTAGATGACCTGGAGCCTGTGGGTTTGGCGACGAATATGTAGCGAGGGCCAGCCAACGAGAAAGTACAGGTCGCAGTGGTGGGTAATATATGGGGCTTTGGTGACAAAACGGATGGCACTGTGATAGACTGCATCCAATTTGTTGAGTAGAGTGTTGAAGGCTATTTTGTAAATGACATTGCCGAAGTCGAGGATTGGTAGGATAGTCAGTTTTACGAGGGTATGTTTGGCAGCATGAGTGAAGGATGCTTTGTTGCGAAATAGGAAGCCGATTCTAGATTTCATTTTGGATTGGAGATGTTTAATGTGAGTCTGGAAGGAGAGATATTTGTAGTTGTCCACATATTCTAAGTAGCGTCATACCCAAACTGTTCCTGCATACTGCCGTGTAATCCCACATTGGTCTCCATAGCAAATAAACATTGTCTTGAATACAAGCCATGTCTACTTATTTACTATATTGAAAGAGTAACTTACTGTTTTATTGAAACATGTTTACTTGCCAACAAATTAAAGTTTAGAAGATAAACCAACTTCATGCATCATTTGTTTGAGCATTAAAGACTGAAGCGAGTTTATCCAAATACACAAGATTAAATAAAACACCATTATGTACATTACATATGTACAACAGCTAGCAATATCTATACTGTACCTGTCAGGACCCGGTGTGAGAAACAGTCACTAATAGTCGGCAGAACCCAGAAGATGAGGCAGACACAGCAGTACTAGAGATGGTGGTTTAATAAAGGAAAAAGATCTTCAGGCAAAAAATATAAATCCACAACGTCAAAAATAAAGCCAAGAGAAAAAATGGATAACCTCCAAAATACAAAGAAAATCCACAAAGTGGTAAGAACAGCAGGGAAAAAAACAAACCTCAAAAGACTAATAAAAAATAAACAAGAACGGGGCCTCCTGGGTGGCGCAGTGGTCTAGGGCACTGCATCGCAGTGCTAACTGCGCCACCAGAGTCTCTGGGTTCGCCCCTAGGCTCTGTCGCAGCCGGCCGCGACCGGGAGGTCCGTGGGGTGACGCACAATTGGGCCAGCGTCGTACGGGTTAGGGAGGGTTTGGCCGGTAGGGATTTCCATGTCTCATCGCGCTCCAGCGACTCCTGTGGCGGGCTGGGCGCAGTGCGCGCTAACCAAGGGGGGCCAGGTGCACGGTGTTTCCTCCAACACATTGGTGCGGCTGGCTTCCGGGTTGGAGGCGCGCTGTGTTAAAGAAGCAGTGCGGCTTGGTTGGGTTGTGCTTCGGAGGACGCATAGCTTTCGACCTTTGTCTCTCCCGAGCCCGTACGGGAGTTGTAGCGATGAGACAAGATAGTAATTACTAGCGATTGGATACCATGAAAATTGGGGAGAAAAGGGGATAAAAAAATAAAATAAATAAATAAATAATAAAAAAATAAAATAAACAAGAACAAAACCAGAGAACCTCTGGAAAATCCAACAAGAGAAATATATGTTCACAGCAAGGCTAGGGCTGGGGCTGGGTGCTAACATACAAACACAGAGCAAAGAACTGAGGGGCACTAATGGCTTAAATACCTACAAGGAAATAAGATACATAATAAGATACATGGTCACTCACGCCATACTTGGCGTTCTATAGTATACTACAACATCAGTCTGACTAAATATGGATGTTGTGTTGGTTGAATGTTCCAGGCAGGTACCTCAGCTGGTAAATATCTTCTTGTGTTGGGTAATGGCAGCTGGTTTAGCAGGCTTTGGCAATGAGGCGATGTTGGCGGGGATGTTGGGTTTGGGGAGCTGTGACTCAGGTTCCTTGTAGACAACCGTCTGGTCCTTTCTGCACTCCCCTGCCAGGTGGGCCATCCTCTCGCACACTTTCTTCACCACTCACTGCTTCGACCTGTTGCAGAAGATTTGTTTGTACTGCAAGTCTTCTGGAAAGACATGAAGACTGAGGATGTGTAGTACATGAAGACTGATCATGAGGATGTGTAACCATACAATAAACCATGCTCCTCTGTAAACAAAAATGGGTACAGCAGACTGGTATGTGTTTTATTACACTCAGAGTCAATAATGGGGCATTGAGATGGGCTGTTAGCGAAGATGTGAAACGTTTGAGGGGAGCTTGACTCGTAGACAGTCTAGTCGTGTATTGTTGTGTATCAGAAACTACAGTTATTCTGTTGAGTAGATAAGCACCGCCAACAATAGAGTGAATAGGCTAGAAGAGTAAACTAACAGGTCCCCTTCTCCCCCATGCCAAAGAACTGACTGCATGGGTGTGAAAAGTATGAGGAGCACTTGTTTTGTGTATTGGTGATTTTGTTTTCTCAAGAGGGTATTGTGCTTTCATAAATACCGTTGGCTGTCCTGGCTTGTGTCAAATTCAGATGATTTTGAGCTTGAGCTTATTCCAGACTGAAAGCTTTCGTCCAATGGGTCTATAGGCTCTGTACTACTAAAGCTGGTGCCAAGGTCGTTGTCATCATCGGCAGGATTAGTCTGTAGGACACATATTAATCAGTTATTAGTCTACATTCCACTACTTTGTCCCCATCAATACACACTTAATCTAGGCACTATATCCACCACCCCCCTCATTTCAATAGAGCATGCATACTAACCTTCACACACAATACCCACCCCTAACGGAAACGAGATGGTCACTCACGCCATCTGCTCCTTACTAGTACCTCCTTTAATCCAATTTAGACTTAGCCTTGCATGAACAATCAACTAAGCCTCCATAATACAGAGAAAACTACAGTAGAAGTTGTAGTCTACTTGTAAACACACCAACTATGACAACAAGACACGGACCATGTTTATGCCTAGCTCCAGTATATTTGTTTGCTTATCATGGAGTCATGGAAAGATTTTATAGATTTTAGAAGGTGACTTACAATAATTCCTGCTGCTGAGCTATATGTTGATGCCTCGGCAGATGTTGATGGGATCGGACTCTAAATAGAACACATACGTAAGCTCTGCAGTAGTTAGTTTACTAGCTAGTTAACGGTTAGCTAATGTAACCTAACGACGCTAACGTCAGCTTGCAAAGTTACAAATCACATCACCAGATACCAACTCGCTAATTACATTGATATGCTTTGGAATGTCTAGCCAGCGTATTATGACAGCTAGTTAGCCTGATTTTGGTTTAGATAAACAAATGTAGTTAGCTAGCTAGCTAACGTTAGCTATGTTACCTCAGCTTGACTTCTTTTCTGCTGCTCTGATGTTGGCTGATTGGCTGCCTTCCTCTTTGAAGTGAAGAAGAAAATTGATGGAATAGCATCACCTTTCAACATTCAAACACATGGAAACCCCATCAGTTGAGACTTCCTCTGTCTGAAAGTGGTTGCTACGTCAACTTGATACACCTCCATGGGACGGTACTATGTCCTGAAATTGCTATTAATTCCAGATATTGTGGTTTGCTTACAACCAGGACATTTAGCTGGCACGTTTCTACTGGTGAGATGCAGAAACGCTCGTATTTTCATGTAGTCAGGAAATTCCCTTTCAATTTCCCTTTAACCTGTTTGGCGTGCAAGCCCGACGTCGGTACACTTATGACAACAGCCAGCTCAAAGTGCAGGGCGCAAAATTCAAAAGGTGTTTTTTTAAATATTTAACTTTCACACATTAACAAGTCCAAGACACCAGATGAAAGGTACACATCTTGTGAATCAAGCCAACATGTCCGATTTTTAAAATGTTTTACAGGGAAGACACAATATGTAAATCTATTAGCTAACCATGTTAGCAAAAGACACCACTATTTTTACTCCATCAGTTTTTTACTACATCAGTAGCTATCACAAATTCGACCAAATAAAGATATAAATAGCCACTAACCAAGAAACAACTTCATCAGATGACAGTCTGATAACATATTTATTGTATAGCATATGTTTTGTTAGAAAAATGTGCATATTTCAGGTATAAATCATAGTTTACATTGCAGCTACAGTCAGAAATTGCACCGAAAACAGACAGAAAAATTACAGACACCAACGCCAAATAACTAAATACTCATCATAAAACATTTCTCAAAAATACATAGTGTACAGCAATTGAAAGACAGGCATCTTGTGATTCCAGACAATATTTCCGATTTATCAAGTGTTTTACAGCGAAAACACAATATTGCGTTATATTAGCTTAGCACAATAGGAAACATAACAACAGCATTGATTCAAGGCAAAAATAGCTATAACGTATAAACCACCAAAATATATTAATTGTTTCACTAACCTTCTCAGAATTCTTCAGATGACAGTCCTGTAACATCATATTACACAATGCATATAAAGTTTGTTCGAAAATGTGCATATTTAGCGGCACAAATCGTGGTTATACAATGAGAAAAGTAGCAAAGCTGCCCAGAAAATGGCAGGAGAAATCTTTGAAGAGGCACCTAATCTAATCAGTAACTATTCCAAAACTTGACTAAAAAATACTGTCACGCCCTGGCCTTATTATTCTTTGTTTTCTTGATTATTTTAGTTAGGTCAGGGTGTGACATGGGGTATGTTTATATTTTGTTGGTTTTGGGTGTTTATTTGGTAAAGGGGTTATGGGGTGTAATATATGGTTTTGTGTTGAGTGTAGATGTCTAGCGTTGTCTATGTTGGTGAGTTATCTAGAAGAGTCTATGGTTACCTGAATGAGTTCCCAATTAGAGACAGCTGATTTCGGTTGTCTCTGATTGGGAGCCTTATTTAGGGTAGCCATAGGCTCTCATTAGTTGTGGGTAATTGTCTATGTAAGAACGTTAGTAGCCTGTATGTTTGTGTACAACGTTTGTAGCTTCACGGTCGTTTTGTTATTTTGTATAGAGTTTTTGTGTCGTGTTCATCTTCGTGTTTTGTTTAATAAAGAAGATGGCTTATTTTCCAAAAGCTGCATTTTGGTCCGTCAATCCACCACACGATCGTGACAGAATTACCCACCATAGGACCAAGCGGCATGGAAGGCGGCAACAGGACATACCTACACAGGATCTCTGGAGTTGGGAGGACGAATTGGAAGAAGATCCATGGGCACAACCTGGAGAATATCGCCTCCCTCGTGAAGAGCTGGAGGCAGCGAAAGCCGAGAGGAGGCGATATGAGGAGGCAGCACGGAGACAAGGCTGGAAACCCGTGAGTACACCCCAAAAATTTCTTGGGGGGGGCCTTAAAGGGAGGGTGGCGAAGTCAGGTAGGAAACCTGCGCCTACTCCCTGTACTTACCGTGGAGAGCGGGAGTACGGGCAGACACCGTGTTACGCAGTAGAGCGCACGGTGTCTCCTGTACGCGTGCATAGCCCGGTTCGGTACATTGCAGCTCCACGTATCGGCCGGGCTAGACTGAGCGTTGAGCCATATGTCATGAAGCCGGCCCAACGCATCTGGTCACCAGTGCGTCTCCTCGGGCCGGCGTACATGGCACCAGCCTTACGCATGGTGTCCCCGGTTCGCCTACATAGGCCGGTGCGGGTTATTCCACCTCCCCGCACTGGTCAGGCGACGGGGAGCATAGAACCAGGTAAGGTTGGGCAGGCTCGGCGTTCAAGGGAGCCAGTACGCCTGCACGGTCCGGTATTTCCGGCGCCACCTCCCCGCCCCAATCCAGTACCACCAGTGCCTCCTCCACGCACTAGCTATATGGTGCGTGTCTCCAGCCTTTTACCACCAGTGTCTAAACCACGCACCAAGCCTCCTGTGTGTCCCCAGAGTCCTGTGCGTCCTGTTGCTGCTCCCCGTACTAGCCCTGAGATGCGTGTCCCCAGCCCGGTGCCACCAGTCTCGGCACCACGCACCAGGCCTACAGTGCGCCTCAGCCGGCAGGAGTCTGCCGTCTGCACAGCATTGACTGAACTGCTCGTCTCCCCAGCGCCATCTGAGCCATCCGTCTCCCCAGCGCCATCTGAGCCATCCGTCTCCCCAGCGCCATCTGAGCCATCCGTCTGCAATGAGCCTGCAAAGCCGCCCGTCTGCCATGAGCCTGCAAAGCCGCCCGTCTGCCATGAGCCCACTGAGCCGTCCGCCAGACAGGAGCCGCTAGAGCCGCCAGCCAGACAGGAGCCGCTAGAGCCGTCCGTCAGACAGGATCTGCCAGAGCCGCCAACCAGACAGGATCTGCCAGAGCCGCCTACCAGACAGGAGCAGCCAGATCAGTCAGCCAGCCATGAGCAGCCAGATCCGTCAGCTAGCCATGAGCAGCCAGATCCGTCAGCTAGCCATGAGCAGCCAGATCCGTCAGCTAGCCATGAGCAGCCAGATCCGTCAGCTAGCCATGAGCAGCCAGATCCGTCAGCTAGCCATGAGCAGCCAGATCCGTCAGCTAGCCATGAGCAGCCAGATCCGTCAGCTAGCCATGAGCAGCCAGATCCGTCAGCTAGCCATGAGCAGCCAGATCCGTCAGCTAGCCATGAGCAGCCAGATCCGTCAGCTAGCCATGAGCAGCCAGATCCGTCAGCTAGCCATGAGCAGCCAGATCCGTCAGCTAGCCATGAGCAGCCAGATCCGTCAGCCAGCCATGAGCAGCCAGATCCGTCAGCCAGCCATGAGCAGCCAGATCCGTCAGCCAGCCATGAGCAGCCAGATCAGTCAGCCAGCCATGAGCAGCCAGATCCGTTAGCCAGCCATGAGCAGCCAGATCTGTCAGCCAGCCATGGGCCGTCCCTCAGTCCGGAGCTGCAGTCCCTCAGTCCGGAGCTGCAGTCCTTCAGTCCGGAGCTGCCATTCCTCAGTCCGGAGCTGCCCCTTACCCTGGAGCTGCCCCTTACCCTGGTGCTGCCCCTTACCCTGGTGCTGCCCCTTACCCTGGTGCTGCCCCTTACCCTGGTGCTGCCCCTTACCCTGGTACTGCCCCTTATCCTGGTACTGCCCCTGACCCTGGTACTGGTTCTTAGTCCGGAGCTGTCCCTTAGTCCGGAACTCCCCCTGAATGCAATGGGGTTAATGTGGAGGGGGGTCGTTTGGAGGAGGCCTAGGAGGTGGTTAGGTACTGTGGTGACGTGGGGACTACGACCAGAGCCGGAGCCGCCACCGTGGAGGGGAGCCCACCCAGACCCTCCCCTAGACTGTGTATGGTGCGCCCGGAGTTCGCGCCTCAAGGGGGGGGTTATGTCACGCCCTGGCCTTATTATTCTTTGTTTTCTTGATTATTTTAGTTAGGTCAGGGTGTGACATGGGGTATGTTTATATTTTGTTGGTTTTGGGTGTTTATTTGGTAAAGGGGTTATGGGGTGTAATATATGGTTTTGTGTTGAGTGTAGATGTCTAGCGTTGTCTATGTTGGGGAGTTATCTAGAAGAGTCTATGGTTACCTGAATGAGTTCCCAATTAGAGACAGCTGATTTCGGTTGTCTCTGATTGGGAGCCTTATTTAGGGTAGCCATAGGCTCTCATTAGTTGTGGGTAATTGTCTATGTAAGAACGTTAGTAGCCTGTATGTTTGTGTACAACGTTTGTAGCTTCACGGTCGTTTTGTTATTTTGTATAGAGTTTTTGTGTCGTGTTCATCTTCGTGTTTTGTTTAATAAAGAAGATGGCTTATTTTCCAAAAGCTGCATTTTGGTCCGTCAATCCACCACACGATCGTGACAAATACAGGTTGGACAGCAATTGAAAGACAAATTAGTTCTTAATGCAATCGCTGAATTACATTTTTAAAATTAACGTTACTGAGCAATACAGGGTGCGATAAAGCAAGGCTACACGGCAAGTAATGGCGTCGTATGCATTTTACTTTTTTCAACAGAACAATGAATTATCAGCATAAAGACTGCTTACTATTAGCTGAGCTTCCATCAGAATCTTGGGCAAGGTGTCCTTTCTTCAAAACAATCGTCTTTGGGTTGAAAGATGTCCTCTTGTCCGGTAGAAATAGCCGCTAATGTTAGCCGCCAACTGGAGTGGTGTCCAACTCGTGAAAGCGCATGGCAAAGAAATCCCAGAAAATCGCAATAAACTGCTATAAACTGCTATAAGTCGGTTTAAATTAACTACCTTATGATGTCTTTAACACCTATAACGAATAAAAACATGACCGGAGATATAGAACTACTAAAACGAAAGCGTTTGCAGGACGCCATTGTGATGTCTTCAAGCGCACTGTTGAAAAGGACGGTCCTTCCGTTCCACGGTCCTATATAAGGTCCCAGACTGCGCAATCGACTCCATTCAAATTCTCACCGCTTACTGACATCTAGAGGAAGGCATATGCAGTGCATGTAGCCCGATGGCTTGCATGGGGACTTATAAACTGACCCTAGAACAGGGACCTCGATTTCTGAAATCTCACTCCCTGACAGGAAAAGTGCTGCAGAATGAGTTCTGTTTCACTCAGAAATAATTCAAACGGTTTTAGAAACTAGAGAGTGTTTTCTATCCAATAGTAATAATAATATGCATATTGTACGAGCAAGAATTGAGTACGAGGCCTTTTTGAAATGGGCACCTTTTATCTGGCTACTCAATACTGCCCCTTGAGCCCAAACAGGTTTTAAGAGACAAACACTGGGGGCCTCCCGAGTAGCACAGCGGTCTAAGGCACTGCATCGCAGTTGCTCTAGCAACTCCTTGTGGCGGGCCGGGCGCCTGTAAGCTGACTTGATAGCCAGCTGGACGGTGATTCGTCCGACACATTGGAACAGCTGGCTTCTGGGTTAAGCAAGCAGTGTGTCAAGAATCAGTGCGGCTTGGCAGGGTCGTGTTTCGGAGGACGCAAGGCTCTAGACCATGGCTCTCGACCTCTCCCGAGTCTATAGTGGAGTTGCAGCAATGGGACAAGACTGTAACTACCAATTGGGGAGAAAAAGGGGTAAAAATTGAACAAAGAGACAAACATGGTTGTGTATCTTTAATAATGAAGAGAACATGTGTTGATTAATGATGATGAATTATATTTCACTGATATTGATGTTTTTTCACCATAAAGCATCTGAAGTAATGAAACTAGAAGATTTACACCATCTGAGCAAGGGAATCAGGTACTGTACAGTCACCTGCACTGCATGTGTGTCTGTGTCTGTGTATTTGTGTGTGTGCCTCTCCGTCTCTCTGTAGATGTTATATAAACCGTAGGCCACGGCTGTGTTAATAGAAAGTGTATTAAAAGTCTTCGAAGAAGTTGACTACCCACATGCTGTGACTCTCAAGCTCATGAGAAAACACTGGGAGAGAAAGGTAGGCGGGGTATTTGGTCTCTCCCTGTTTGAGAGTACATCACTCAGTCGGGGGCACAGCAGTCTTTGTGATGTACCAGGGTCGTATTCTACTGGCAGAAGTGGAATTGCACCCTCCTGAGCTGTAGTTCTGCAGTAATGCACCTGTCAGGCAGGCACGCAGAGAAAAGAGGTACTTATGTTTTTCAGAGCCCAGGCTGTCCTTGGTGAGTTCCTTCTGAAAATTATGTTCTAGAGGTCTCCCTTGGATTGTCTCAGGCTGAGGACTGGGGCTTATTACTGCTTTGTCTCCGTCAGTCTGGAGGAGCTGAATAGCACAATATAACACTGCATTCCACCAGAGAGGAGAGGAGGATAGTCAAGTCTTTCACACAACCAGGGACTATTGTTAGAGAGAAGTATAGTTGTATGGGTGCACTCGATATTTCTCTGAAGAGTTATTCATCAGTGAAAACCCAAGTAGTCAGTATCGAAGCAATAACTCTGAGAGGCTGTGGCGTATTGTCAATGTTTTTACGACTAGGAGTTGTTAGGCAGACGGTGCAATCAAGGAACTGTCCATTTTATAGCATTAACTCACGTTCCCTAAGACCACTCAACAAAATTCTTATGTAGAGGAAGGAAACAACAAGCCCTTCTCTGCATAACGCACCATAACATCCCAGAGTTGATATCATATCGCTGTCCGGGTTCATCTTTCTTTCTTTCTTTCTTTCTTTCTTTCTTTCTTTCTTTCTTTCTTTCTTTCTTTCTTTCTTTCTTTCTTTCTTTCTTTCTTTCTTTCTTTCTTTCTTTCTTTCTTTCTTTCTTTCTTTCTTTCTTTCTTTCTTTCTTTCTTTCTTTCTTTCTTTCTTTCTTTCTTTCTTTCTTTCTTTCTTTCTTTCTTTCTTTCTTTCTTTCTTTCTTTCTTTCTTTCTTTCTTTCTTTCTTTCCTTCTTTCTTTCTTTCTTTCTTTCCATCTCCCTCATTAGCATATTCACTTGCCCTCTGACACCAGCCATGTGTCCGCGTACCCCGGAGATGCCAGGGAAATCATTAGGCTCAAGGAGACAGGGGTTCAGCAACAATTGCAGATGACAGGCCATTCATCAAGCTCGCGCTATCCGTTCCGCCGTGTGCAGTCATTCTCCACCCTGCGCTGCTCCTTCGAAGAAACTGTTAATTACAAGTAAGCAACACCACCGTATACAAATTCAATGGTTTTCACTCATTTTGAACGACGTCCGGACCCATTAGAACAGAACATATTTTTGATAATGGGAATGTGTTGCAGATGTTGAGGAAGAATGGAATGGAGAAATCATTTTAGGAGGGATCATGTGATTGTTTTATTTTTGAGTGTCGTGCGATATTTATTCTGTTACTTTGTAATGGTTTGTGTTTCATGTGTGTGACTTGACTTTGTCTGCTTGAAATAACAAATACAGGAGCTCATCCACGAACGCACGCATGTACGCATGCACGCACACACAAACATACACACACCATTGTGTAACATGATGAAGAACCTGAAGAATCTTCCTCCACCCATAAGGGATCCATCAGTGTCTTTATGAGTGTGTAGTGAGATGTGTCTGTATGAGTGTGTGGTGAGCTGTGCGAAAGTGCTGAGTAACAGTCCACTCTGACAGCCTGGAGTCAGATAGACAGCACCCTCCAGCCCTTCAGACACTCAGGACAATACAATAACATTGGTATTCCCGTTGACAAGGGCCAAGCAGGTTAGAGTTGCCTCTTTTTTTTATTTTTTTTATTTATTTTATTTCACCTTTATTTAACCAGGTAGGCAAATTGAGAACACGTTCTCATTTACAATTGCGACCTGGCCAAGATAAAGCAAAGCAGTTCGACACATACAACAACACATAGTTACACATGGAGTAAAACAAACATACAGTCAATAATACAGTGAAAATAAGTCTATATACAATATGAGCAAGTGAGGTGAGATAAGGGAGGTGAAGGCAAACAAAATATATATATAAATAAATAAATAAAATATATAAAAAGGCCATGGTGGCGAAGTAAATACAATATAGCAAGTAAAAAAAATAACACTGGAATGGTTCGTTTGCAGTGGAAGAAGGTGCAAAGTAGAGATAGAAATAATGGGGTGCAAAGGAGCAAAATAAATAAATACAGTAGGTAAAGAGGTAGTTGTTTGGGCTAAATTATAGATGGGCTATGTACAGGTGCAGTAATCTATGAGCTGCTCTGACAGCTGGTGCTTAAAGCTAGTGAGGGAGATAAGTGTTTCCAGTTTCAGAGATTTTTGTAGTTCGTTCCAGTCATTGGCAGCAGAGAACTGGAAGGAGAGGCGGCCAAAGGAAGAATTGGTTTTGGGGGTGACCAGAGAGATATACCTGCTGGAGCGCGTGCTACGGGTGGGCGTTGCTATGGTGACCAGCGAGCTGAGATAAGGGGGGACTTTACCTAGCAGGGTCTTGTAGATGACCTGGAGCCAGTGGGTTTGGCGACGAGTGTGAAGCGAGGGCCAGCCAACGAGAGCGTACAGGTCGCAGTGGTGGGTAGTATATGGGGCTTTGGTGACAAAATGGATGGCACTGTGATAGACTGCATCCAATTTATTGAGTAGGGTTTTGGAGGCTATTTTGTAAATGACATCACCGAAGTCGAGGATTGGTAGGATGGTCAGTTTTACAAGGGTATGTTTGGCAGCATGAGTGAAGGATGCTTTGTTGCGGAATAGGAAGCCGATTCTAGATTTAACTTTGGATTGGAGATGCTTGATGTGAGTCTGGAAGGAGAGTTTACAGTCTAACCAGACACCTAGGTATTTGTAGTTGTCCACATATTCTAAGTCAGAGCCGTCCAGAGTAGTGATGCTGGACAGGCGGGCAGGTGCAGGCAGCGATCGGTTGAAGAGCATGCATTTAGTTTTACTTGTATTTAAGAGCAATTGGAGGCCACGGAAGGAGAGTTGTATGGCATTGAAGCTCGCCTGGAGGGTTGTTAACACAGTGTCAAGAGAAGGGCCAGAAGTATACAGAATAGTGTCGTCTGCGTAGAGGTGGATCAGAGACTCACCAGCAGCAAGAGCGACATCATTGATGTATACAGAGAAGAGAGTCGGTCCAAGAATTGAACCCTGTGGCACCCCCATAGAGACTGCCAGAGGTCCGGACAACAGACCCTCCGATTTGACACACTGAACTCGATCAGAGAAGTAGTTGGTGAACCAGGCGAGGCAATCATTAGAGAAACCAAGGCTGTCGAGTCTGCCGATGAGGATGTGGTGATTGACAGAGTCAAAGGCCTTGGCCAGGTCAATGAATATGGCTGCACAGTACTGTTTCCTATCGATAGCGGTTAAGATATCGTTTATGACCTTGAGCGTGGCTGAGGTGCACCCATGACCAGCTCTGAAACCAGATTGCATAGCGGAGAAGGTATGGTGGGATTCGAGATGGTCGGTAATCTGTTTGTTGACTTGGCTTTCGAAGACCTTAGAAAGGCAGGGTAGGATAGATATAGGTCTGTAGCAGTTTGGGTCTAGAGTGTCTCCCCCTTTGAAGAGGGGGATAACCGCAGCTGCTTTCCAATCTTTGGGAATCTCAGATGACATGAAAGAGAGGTTTTAGAAAGCAGATAGTTTTAGAAAGAAAGGGTCCAGATTATCTAGCCCGGCTGATTTGTAAGTGTCCAGATTTTGCAGCTCTTTCAGAACATCAGCTGACTGTATTTGGGAGAAAGAGAAATGGGGAAGGCTTGGGCGAGTAGCAGAGGGGAGGGCAGTGCTGTTGACCGGGGTAGGGGTAGCCAGGTGGAAAGCATGGCCAGCCGTAGAAAAATGCTTATTGAAATTCTCAATTATAATGGATTTGTCGGTGGTGACAGTATTTCCTATCTTCAGTGCAGTTGGAAGCTGGGAGGAGGTGTTCTTATTCTCCATGGACTTTACAGTGTCCCAGAACTTTTTTGAGTTTGTGTTGCAGGAAGCAAATTTCTGCTTGAAAAAGCTAGCCTTGGCTTTTCTAACTGCCTGTGTATACTGGTTTCTAGCTTCCCTGAAAAGTTGCATATCACGGGGGCTGTTCGATGCTAATGCAGAACGCCATAGGATGTTTTTCTGTTGGTTAAGGGCAGTCAGGTCAGGAGAGAACCAAGGGCTATATCTG
Source organism: Salvelinus fontinalis (assembly GCF_029448725.1). Taxonomy (NCBI): domain Eukaryota; kingdom Metazoa; phylum Chordata; class Actinopteri; order Salmoniformes; family Salmonidae; genus Salvelinus; species Salvelinus fontinalis. The sequence continues at coordinate 30,334,706 of NC_074694.1, forward strand.
TTCCTGGTTCTAAATTTCTTGAATGGGGCATGCTTATTCAAGATGGTGAGGAAGGCATTTAAAAAAAATATCCAGGCATCCTCTACTGACGGGATGAGATCAATATCCTTCCAGGATACCTCGGCCAGGTCGATTAGAAAGGCCTGCTCGCTGAAGTGTTTCAGGGAGCGTTTGACAGTGATGAGTGGAGGTCGTTTGATCGCTGACCCATTACGGATACAGGCAATGAGGCAGTGATCGCTGAGATCTTGGTTGAAAACAGCAGAGGTGTATTTGGAGGGCAAGTTGGTTAGGATGATGTCTATGAGGGTACCCGTGTTTACGGAATTGGGGTGATACCTGGTAGGTTCATTGATAATTTGTGTGAGATTGAGGGCATCAAGCTTAGATAGTAGGATGGCTGGGGTGTTAAGCATGTTCCAATTTAGGTCGCCTAGCAGCACAAGCTCTGAAGATAGATGGGGGGCAATCAGTTCACATATGGTGTCCAGAGCACAGCTGGGGGCAGAGGGTGGTCTATAGCAGGCGGCAACAGTGAGAGACTTGTTTTTAGAGAGGTGGATTTTTAAAAGTAGGAGTTCAAATTGTTTCGGAACAGACCTGGATAGTAAAACAGAACTCTGCAGGCAATCCTTGCAGTAGATTGCAACACCGCCCCCTTTGGCCGTTCTATCTTGTCTGAAAATCTTGTAGTTAGGGATGAAAATGTCCGAATTTTTGGTGGTCTTCCTAAGCCAGGATTCAGACACGGCTAAAACATCTGGGTTGGCAGAGTGTGCTAAAGCAGTGAACAAAACAAACTTAGGGAGGAGGCTTCTAATGTTAACATGCATGAAACCAAGGCTATTACGGTTACAGAAGTCATCAAAAGAGAACGCCTGGGGAATAGGAGTGGAGCTAGGTACTGCAGGGCCTGGATTCACCTCTACATCACCAGAGGAACAGAGGAGGAGTAGGATAAGGGTACGGCTAAAAGCTATGAGAATTGGTCGTTTGGAACGTCTAGAACAGAGAGTAAAAGGAAGTTTCTGGGGGCGATAAAATAGCTTCAAGGAATAATGTACAGACAAACGTATGGTAGGATGTGAATACAGTGGAGGTAAACCTAGGTAATGGGTGATGATGAGAGAGATATAGTCTCTAGAAACATCATTGAAACCAGGTGATGTCATCGCATCTGTGGGTGGTGGAACTGAGAGGTTGGATATATAGTGAGCAGGGCTAGAGGCTCTACAGTGAAATAAGCCAATAAACACTAACCAGAACAGCAATGGACAAGGCATATTTACATTAAGGAGAGACATGCTTAATCGAGTGATCATAAGGGTCCAGTGAGTAGAGGTTGGTTGGGGGCACGGCGATCCAGACAGCTGGCCGGGTAGCTGGCTATCGGTAGCAAGATAACATAGGATGGAGGTCTGTTTTTATTTTTTAATTTTTTATTTTTTTGTCACCTCGTTCGTTTCCGTCGGTAGATTAGTGGGGTTCCGTGTGGTAGAGGGGATCGATCCAATTGGCAAAATAGATATAGTGACCCAGGAAAAAAGAAAAAAAAATTGTCCGGTATATTTATTTAGATAGCTGCCGATAAGACAGCTAATAATTAGCAGATGGGTATTCAGAAACGTCGCAATGGAAAAGCCTGTTGAAACCACCTCGGACAATTACGTCGGCAGACCAGTCGTGATGGATCGGCGGGGCTCCGTGTCGGCAATAAAGGGTCCAGTCCAATTGGCAAAAGAGGTATTGTAGCCCAATAATTCGCTGGTAGGCCTCTTCGGCTAGCCGGCAGATGGGCCTAGCTCGAGGCTAGCTCAAGGCTAACTGGTGCTTGTTTCGGGACAGAGGTATTAGCCAGTAGTAGCCACCTGGTTGCAGCTAGCTAGCGACGATGATCCGGTGTAATTGTCCAGAGCTTGCGTCAGGAATCCGGTGATGTGGTAGAGAAAAAGCAGTCCTATATTCTCTGGGTTGATATCGCGCCTGCAGACTGGCAGGTATTTGCCCGAGCTGAAGCTGGCTGGTGTCCGAGTTAAGGGTGAAGACCGCAGCAGTGGCTAACTGACTACTTTTTAATAAAGATGCTTTCAATGCATGATTTCAATGTATGATTTTAATTAACTATCTTCATTCTCCTTTCTCCTATCTTTGTTTCTTTGTTAGTACTTGTATTTTTTATTTTTAACATTTATTTTTTACCCCCTTTTTCGCCCCAATTTTGTGGTATCCAATTGTTAGTAGTTACTGTCTTGTCTCATCGCTACAACTCCCGTACGGGCTCGGGATAGACGAAGGTTGAGAGCCATGCGTCCTCCGAAACACAACCCAACCAAGCCGCACTGCTTCTTAACACAACATGCATCCAACCCGGAAGCCAGCCGCACCAATTTATTGGGAGGAAACACCATATAACTAGCTACCTGGTCAGCGTGCACTGCGCCCGGCCCGCCACAGGAGACAAGGATATCCCTACCGGCCAAACCCTCCCTAACCCGGACGACGTTAGGCCAATTGTGCGTCACCCCACGGATCTCCCGGTCGCGGCCGGCTGCGGAATTTGATTATTTTATGATGTGAAGCACTTTGTAAGGAAACAACAATTGATTGAAAAGTGCTATATAAATTAAGTTACTATTATTATTAGGGTGTGTACAGAGTGGACTGCAATCAATAAAGTTGTATTTTGCTTTTCATTCAAATAGACAAGGGTGTATGTGTGTGTGTTTGTGTGTGTCTGTGTCTGTGCCCCGCCGTCTGCTCAGGAACTTGGCAGTGAGGTGTGTGTCCTTGCGTCTGGAACTGTGGTGTATATGTGTGTGTGTGTGTGTGTGTGTGTGTGTGTGTGTGTGTGTGTGTGTGTGTGTGTGTGTGTGTGCTCCTGAAGTAATAGAGGAGAAGTGTGCTCCTTTCCTCCTGTTCTGACCTACAGCGAGGGCAGCAGAGAGGAAACTTAATGAACGGCAGTTCACAGATAAATAACAACATTAAAACCTGTGATTTATACGCCGCTACTGCCTGCCGACAGAGTACATCTGATGTAAAAAGCTTCCCCTGAACAGTACCTTTTCAACACCATAACTTCAGTCAGATTAAATTACTGTACATCACTCTTTTATAGGTAAATAAGGAAATAGTGTCCCATGGCTAAATTAGCTTGGTTCAAGGCCAGACATTTTGAAATAATTGGACTGTTCTACCAAGGGACAGACTGTTAAATGCACCACAGAGTCATTAGAACAAAATGACCCTGATCTAAACGGTCTGCGGCCAATTTATAGGAACATACTTTTTGGATGTGAGGGAAGTGTTTTTTATAACAATTCAAAAAGTCTCTGCAAGCAAATACTGATCAGCAAAATTAATAGTGAGCATAGTTACTAAAGTGTGAATTCTGCTCTCTATAAGCATTATCAAAGTTTGACTTATCTAATCCAATTGTGAGTATACACAGCAAATTCTCCCGTGTTCAATTTAACATTGTTCCAGTGTCTATACGGGTCCACACTTTTCAGTGTTAAATTAACACACTGCTTAGTGTAAAGCCTTATTTGCACATTTCCCAGAGTGCCTTTCTAGTGAATTGTAGAGGTACCACCCATGACTGCATTTGCTAGTGACAGAGACATGGTTGTTGCATTTATTTTCAGTCCTGTGGCCTTCAGCAATAGTGGAGCGGCTAAGCTGCAACATTTGACTCAGTCGTTCACTTTGTGATAAAATACCAAATCTGCTACAGAGGTAGATTTATTTACCCTGAAAATATTGAGATATAGAACAATCGTAGATTTGTCCCCTCGGGGACGTGGCAGCCATTTTTCAAAGGGGTCCCTGACTGTAGCACTATTTTACAATTCAGAAGGACTGCTAAATTAGTCACAGAGCCAGAATCATGGATCCTACTAAGCTAACATTTGGAATTATATATATTTGCGAAGGATACGTGCAATTAATCAATCAATGTACATGCAAAAACATAGATATTGAAACAAACAATTCTAAAAATCAACCGGCAACAGACCATGCTGGGAAATATGATAATTATGGGCATGGTTTTGGTTGACAGTTGTTCTCAATTGCGTACAAGCAATTTTTGGATCTGTGTTGAAATGTATCTATAGCAGAACAGTAATGATCAAATGCTCAAATACATTTACAGAATTGTATTGCCTTAGTACCTGACTTCCATATTTTACACCACCCTTTGCAAAAATGTAAATACAAATGTCATCATTGAAAACAAAATTCACTGTTAAGTGTTCTGTGCACAGAATATAAGAGATTGTTTTCATCAGAAGATAAATGTGTGCAATTGTGTTCACTGTTTCTGGTATTCTAAATCATCTCTTCAATGTCAGACCATGTGCAATATATGTAAAGATTTAGGCAATGGGGACTGTCTATTTGTTATGCTTTTTTAATTGCCCATAATTCTGCACATTTGGATAGTTGTACTTCTAAATTTTGATCATCATGATTTAGTGACAGCAGATAAAATCTATTGATCTCCACTTTCTTTGTGTACCGCTGGTGAGGGCAGGTTGAATAGTTTTTGCTAATGTGGTTGTGAAATGTGTATGGCACTATGTATTGCATTATACTATGTAATGCGATTGTGTCAAATGTTTTGGTGGTATGCAATGCTTTTTTATGGGGATGGGTGGTTGGGGGGGGGGGGGTGGCGGCTTTAGGGTGGGGGTGGTGTTTATGGGTAAGACAAAAAGTCTATATTTCTCTGTATCTGTCTCTCTCTCTCTCTGTGGTAGTACATGTGGCTGTGGTATGCCTGGCAGCCCTTTCATCCAGCCCTGTGCCGAGGTCTTGGCCTGCCCACCATTACATTATTAAACCCTGCTCCCCTGCTCTGTGACACACCAGCAATTAGCTTCCATCAGCCTGTATACAAACCACCAAGCTAGGTGTGTGTGTGTGCGTGTATGTTTGTGAGAGAGAGAGAGTGTGTGCGTGTCTTTCTCTCACGTACGTGTGTGTGTGTGTGTGTGTGTGTGTGTTAGACTAACAGAGCCAGACACATGTTCACCTCCCACTTTTAGCCTATTAGGCAGAGCAGAAAATAACAACCCACAGCCAGCCAAGGAACTGAACCAAACAACAACACAATAAATGAGAGAGAGAAAGAGTACTGTAGATGTGGTGCATCTCTGTAGTATAGATGCATTCCTTTGAGAAAATGAAATAATTTGTCTAGAATGTTAGACAGTGAAGTTATATATTTGCATTTTTTTGTTGCTTGCTATTGCGTTCCTCTTCCCTTTTTTTTCTCTCTATCTTTCCAGGTTTCGTAAAGTTTTGGGAGGCATTAATCTCAAAGTGTAACGGCTGTCCTCCTCCTCTTCTACCGAAAAGGAGGAGTAGTGATCGAACCAAGGCGCAGTGGAGTTTAACGACATAATTTATTTAACAAAATACGATAGTGACTAAACTAACAAAAACAACAAACGGTGTAGACAGACCTATATGACGAACTCACATAAAACAAGAAGAACGCATGAATAGGACAATTAGACTACACAAACCGAACAAACCGTAACAGTCCCTATGGTGCAAACAATTACACAGACACGGAAGACAATCACCCACAACGAACACTGTGACAACGCCTACCTAAATATGACTCTTAATTAGAGGAACGCCAAACACCTGCCTCTAATTAAGAGCCATACCAGGCAACCCAAAACCAACACAGAAACAGAAAACATAGAATGCCCACCCAACCTCACGTCCTGACCAACTAACACACATAACAAACTAACATAAATAGGTCAGGAACGTGACACAAAGAGCTAAGACTCAATGTATCCCATTCCTGGTAAAGATCAATGTTGTGTTTTCCATTATAGAGCCATCTTAAGGGGTGTGGGTTAAATGGGTGGGGGTCGCGAGAGCACCATGACTTCATTTATATCTTGATCTGCATGAATGGGTTGAGACAAATGTGATGTTGGATTTCTGCTTGGGCTGCAAAATATTGTGTGTGTGTGTTTAAGCTTAGAGAGAAATGCTTAGTATTGAATTCTTGAAAAAAATACCAAATGCAGGAGCTCAGAGGCCAAAATGTTTTCGTATCAACTTATATCTATGTCTAAGTTTTCTGTTGGTCTGGTATGAGAAATTATATAACCTCCTCAAACCAGCATGGCTAATGCATTTTAAATACACAAACCCAGAGAAGAACAGGAGAGAGATTGTGTAGCTCAGAGGGAGCACTACAGGTAACTGCCAAAATAAAGGAAACATCAACAACATGTCTTAAGGGGATTCTTCTGGATTTTGGTTAGCTAACATGATCTACTTCCCCAGAGTCAGATGAACACATGCATCCAGTATGAAGGAAGTTCAAAGTAGTTTTGCAAGCCAATGCTAACTAGCTTTATCGCAATGACTGGAAGTCTATGGTATCAATCAAATGTATTTATAAAGTCCTTCTTACATCAGCTGATGTCATAAAGTGCTGTACAGAAACCCAGCCTAAAACCCCAAATAGCAAGCAATGCAGGTGTAGAAGCACGTGGCTAGGAAAAACTCCCTAGAAAGGCTGGAACCTAGGAAGAAACCTAGAGAGGAACCAGGCTATGAGGGGTGGCCAGTCCTCTTCTGGCTGTGCCGGGTGGAGATTATAACAGAACATGGCCAAGATGTTCAAATGTTCATAGATGACCAGCAGGGTCAGATAAGAATAATCACAGTGATTGTAGATGGTGCAACAGGTCAGCACCTCAGGAGTAAATGCAGTTGGCTTTTCATAGCCGATCAGAGTATCTCGGCCAGGTAGTCCTGAGGCATGGTCCTAGGGCTCAGGTCCTCTGAGAGAAAGAGAGAGCGAGAGAGAGAGAGAGAGAGAGAATTAGAGAGAGCATACTTACATTTACACAGGACACCGGATAAGACAGGAGAAATACTCCAGATGTAACAGACTGACCCTAGGCCCCCAACACATAAACTATTGCAGCATAAATACTGGAGGCTGAGACCGGAGGGGTCGGGAGTCACTGTGGCCCCGTCCGATGATACCCCCGGATATGGCCAAACAGGCAGGATATAACTTCACCCACTTTGCCAAAGCACAGCCCCCACACCACTAGAGGGATATCTTCAACCACCGACCTACTATCCTGAGACAAGGCTGAGTATAGCCCATGAAGATCTCCCACCCGGCATGAACCCGAGGGGGGGCGCCAACCCGGACAGGAAGATCATGTCAGTGACTCAACCCACTCAAGTGACGCACCCCTCCTAGGGACAGCATGGAAGAGCACGAGTAAGCCAGTGATTCAGCCCACGTAATAGGGTTTGAGGCAGAGAATCCCAGTGGAGAGATGGGAACTGGCCAGGCAGAGACAGCAAGGGCGATTTGTCGCTCCAGTGGCCAGACTACACACTCCTAGGCCAGACTACACTCAATCATAGGACGTACTGAAGAGATGACCTCCCGGGTGGCGCAGTGGTCTAGAGCACTGCATCGCAGTGCTAGCTGCGCCACCAGAGTCTCTGGGTTCGCGCCCAGGCTGGGCTGGGTTCGCGCCCAGGCTCTGTCGCAGCCGGCCGCAACCGGGAGGTCCATGGGGCGACGCACAATTGGCATAGCGTCGTGAGGGTTTGGCCGGTAGGGATATCCTTGTCTCAGTATGTAAAATGTATGCACTCTACTGTAAGTCGCTCTGGATAAGAGTGTCTGCTAAATGACTAAAATGTAAAAATGTAAATGTAAATGAGTCTTCAATAGAAACTTAAAGGTCGAGACTGAGTCTGATTATCTCACATGGATATTCAGACCATTCCATAAAAATGAGAAACCAAATCAGAAAGATAGGTAGGAGCAAGCCCATGTAATGATTTGTAGGTTAACAGTAAAACCTTGAAACCAACCCTAGCCCTAACAGCAAGCCAGTGTAGAGAGGCTAGCACTGGAGTAATATGATCACATTTTTTGGTTCTAGTCAAGATTCTAGCAGCTGTGTTTAGCACTAACTGAAGTTTATTTATTGCTTTATCTGGGTAGCCGGAAAGTAGAGCATTGCAGTAGTCTAATCTAGAAGTGGTAAAAGCATGGATACATTTTTCTGCATAATTTGTGGACAAAGTTTCTGATTTTTGCAATGTTGCATAGATGGAAAATAGCTGTCCTTGAAACAGTCTTGATATGTTTGTCAAAAGAGAGATCAGGGTCCAGAGTAACGCCGAGGTCATTCACTGTTTTATTTGAGACGACTGTACAACCATCAAGATTAATTGTCAGATTCAACAGAAGATCTCTTTGTTTCTTGGGACCTAGAACTAGCATCTCTGTTTTGTCCGAGTTTAAAAGTAGAACATTTGCCGCTATCCACTTCCTTATGTAGCCAGCAGCATACCACTGCTGGCTTGCTTCTGAAGCTAAGCAGGGTTGGTCCTGGTCAGTCCCTGGATGGGAGACCAGATGCTGCTGGAAGTGGTGTTGGAGGGCCAGTAGGAGGCACTCTTTCCTCTGGTCTAAAAAATATCCCAATGCCCCAGGGCAGTGATTGGGGACACTGCCCTGTGTAGGGTGCTGTCTTTCGGATGGGACGTTAAACGGGTGTCCTGACTCTCTGAGGTCATTAAAGATCCCATGGCACTTATCGTAAGAGTAGGGGTGTTAACCCCGGTGTCCTGGCTAAATTCCCAATCTGACCCTCAAACCATCATGGTCACCTAATAATCCCCAGTTTACAATTGGCTCATTCATCCCCCTCCTCTCCCCTGTAACTACTCCCCAGGTCGTTGCTGCAAATGAGAACGTGTTCTCAGTCAACTTACCTGGTAAAATAACGGTAAAATAAAATAAAAAAAATAAAAAATGTCTGAAACACAGGCTTCCAGGGAGGGCAATTTTGGGGCTTCACCATGTTTCATCGAAATGTACAGCTGTGTGCCATCCACATAGCAGTGAAAGTTAACATTATGTTTCCGAATGACATCACCAAGAGGAAAAATATATAGTGAAAACAATAGTGGTCCTAAAATGGAGCCTTGAGGAACACCGAAATGTACAGTTGATTTGTCAGAAGACAAACTATCTACAGTTGAAGTCGGAAGTTTACACACAATTATGTCGGAGTCATTGAAACTCGTTTTTCAACCACTCCACAAATTTCTTGTTAACAAACTATAGTTTTAGCAAGTCGATTAGGACATCTACTTTGTGCATGACACAAGTCATTTTTCCAACAATTGTTTACAGACAGAATATTTCACTTATAATTTACTGTATCACAATTCCAGTGGGTCAGAAGTTTACATACACTAAGTTGACTGTGCCATTAAACAGCTTGGAAAATTCCAGAAAATGATGTCATGGCTTTAGAAGCTTCTGATAGGCTGATTGACATAATTTGAGTCAATTGAAGGTGTACCTGTGGATGTATATCAAGGCCTACCTTCAAAAAAGAAATCAGCCAAGACCTCAGAAGAAAATTGTAGACCTCCACAAGTCTGGTTCATCCTTGGGAGCAATTTCCAATCGCCTGAAGGTACCACGTTCATCTGTACAAACAATAGTACGCAAGTATAAACACCATGGGACCACTCAGCCGTCATACCGCTCAGGAAGGAGACGCGCTCTGTCTCCTAGAGATGAACGTACTTTGATGCGAAAAGTGCAAATCAATCCCAGAACAACAGGAAAGGACCTTGTGAAGATGCTGGAGGAAACAGGTACAAAAGTATCTATATCCACAGTAACCCGAGTCCTATATTGACATAACCTGAAAGGCCGCACAGCAAGGAAGAAGCCACTGCTCCGAAACCGCCTTAAAAAGCCAGACTACGGTTTGCAACTGCACATGGGGACAAAGATCATACTTTTTGGAGAAATGTCCTCTGGTCTAATGAAACAATAATAGAACTCTTTGGCCATAATGACCATCGTTATGTTTGGAGGAAAAAGGGGGAGGCTTGCAAGCCGAAGAACTCCATCTCAACCGGAGGCATCAAAGCACGGAGGCATCATATTGTGGGTGTGCTTTGCTGCAGTCGGGCTGGTCCACTTCACAAAATAGATGGCATAGTGAGGCAGGAAAATTAGGTGGATATATTGAAGCAACATCTCAAGACATCAGTCAGGAAATTAAAGCTTAGTCGCAAATGGGTCTTCCAAATGGACAATGACCCCAAGCATTCTTCCAAAGTTGTGGCAAAATGGCTTAAGGACAACAAAGTCAAGATATTGGCGTGATCATCACAAAGCCCTGACCTCAATCCTATAGAAAATGTGTGGGCAGAACTGACAAAGCGTGTGCGAGCAAGAATGCCTACAAACTTGATTCAGTTACACCAGCTCTGTCAGGAGGAATGGGCCAAAATTCAAGCAACTTATTGTGGGAAGCTTGTGGAAGGCCTCCCGACAAATTTGACCCAAGTTAAACAATTTAATGGCAATGCTACCAAATACTAATTGAGTGCATGTAAACTTCTGACCCACTGGGAATGTGATGAAAAAAACAAAAGCTGAAATAAATAATTCTCTCTACTATTATTCTGACATTGTCACGATCGTCAAAGGGTGTGAAAAGAATCAGACGCAGAGAGAGAGCCGCTTGGGAAAAAGTATTCCTTTTACTGCTTAACAAAATATGAAGCCCGAACATACAGGGCGCAGAAAAACACTTGCAACAACCCAACATACAACGCACGTAACAAAAAACAATCCCGCACAAAACAAGGGCGGGTCAAACTCCTAAATATAGGGAAGCTCATTACGTAACAAAAAAACCACAGGTGCAAATAATCAGAAAACACAAACAGACACACGAAAAAGGGATCGGTGGCGGCTAGTAGGACGGTGACGACGACCGCCGAGCACCGCCCGAACAGGCAGGGGAGCCAACTTCGGCGGAAGTCGTGACAGACATTTAACATTCTTAAAATAAAGTTGTGATCCTAACTGACCTAAAACAGGGAATTTGTACTCGGATTAAATGTCAGGAATTTTGTTGAAAGTATTTGGCTTATTTGGCTAAGGTGTATGTAAATTTCCGACTTCAATTGTATCTACAGAGACAAACTGATATCTTTCCGACAGATAAGATCTCAACCAGGCCAGAACTTGTCAGTGTAGACCAATTTGGGTTCCAATCTCTCCAAAAGAATATGGTGATTGATGGTATCTAAAGCAGCACTAAGGTTTAGGAGCACGAGGACAGATGCAGAGCCTTGGTCTGACGCCATTAAAAGGTAATTTACCACTTTCACAAGTGCAGTCTCAGTGCTATGATGGGGTCTAAAACCAGACTGAAGAGTTTTGTATACATTGTCTTCAAGAAGGCAGTGAACAGTTCTTTTCAAAAGTTTATGAGAGGAATGGGAGATTCAATATAGGCCGATAGTTTTTATATTTTCTGGGTCACGGTTTGGCTTTTTCAAGAGAGGCTTTATTACTGCCACTTTAGGTGAGTTTGGTACACCTCCAGTGGACAGGGAGCCGTTTATTATGTTTAACATAGGAGGGCCAAGCACAGACAGCAGCTCTTTCAGTAGTTTAGTTGGAATAGGGTCCAGTATGCAGCTTGAAGGTTTAGAGGCCATGACTATTTGCATCAATGTTTTCAAGACATATAATATTAAAAAACTTGAGCGTCTCCTTTGATCCTAGGTCCTGGCAGTGTTGTGCAGACTCAGGAAAACTGAGCTTTGGAGAAATACGCAGATTTAAAGAGGAATCCGTAATTTTCTTTCTAAAGATCATGATCTTTTCGTCAAAGAAGTTCATGAATTTATCACTGCTGAAGTGAAAGCCATCCTCTCTTGGGGAATGCTGCTTTTAGTTAGCTTTGCGGCAGTATCAAAAATAAATGTTGGATTGTTCTTATTTCCCTCAATTAAATTGGAAAAATAGGATGATCGAGCAGCAGTGAGGGCTCTTCGATACTTCACGGTACTGTCCAAGCTAGTCGGAAGCTAGTCGGAAGACTTCCAGTTTGGTGTAGCGCCATTTCCGTTCCAGTTTTCTGGAAGCTTGCTTCAGGGCTCGGGTATTTTCTGTTCTGTATACCAGGGAGCTAGTTTCTTATGACAAATGTTTTTTGTTTTTAGAGGTGCGACTGCATCTAGGGTGTTACGCAAGGTTCAATTGAGTTCCTCAGTTAAGTGGTAAATGGATTTTTGTACTTTGATGTCCTTGGGTAGGTGGAGGGAGTCTGGAAGGGCATCTAGGAATCTTTGGATTGTCTGAGAATTTATAGCACGGCTTTTGATGATCCTTGGTTGGGGTCTGAGCAGATTATTTGTTGTGATTGCAAACGTAATAAAATGGTGGTCCGATAGTTCAGGATTATGAGGAAAAACATTAAGATCCACAACATTTATTCCATGGGACAAAACTAGGTCCAGAGTATGACTGTGGCAGTGAGTAGGTGTCACGCCCTGACCTTAGAGAGCCTTTTTATTCTCTATTTTGGTTAGGTCAGGGTGTGACTAGGGTGGGTACTCTAGTTTTTGTATTTCTATGTTGGCCTGGTATGGTTCCCAATCAGAGGCAGCTGTCTATTGTTGTCTCTGATTGGGGATCATATTTAGGCAGCCTTTTCCACCTGTTGTGTGTGGGATCTTGTTTTTGTATTGTTGCTTTTTAGCAATAGAAAGCTGTACGTTTCGTTTGTTACTCTTTCTTGTTTTGTGCCGGTTATCATATATAAAAAATTATTAACTTACCCCACACTGCATCTTGGTCCGACCATCCTTCCAACAACGATCGTTATAGTAGGTCCGGAGACATGTTGGACAAAACCCACTGAGTCGATGATGACTCCTAAAGCCTTTTGGAGTGTTTCGCATTGATGTGCCATCCTGGATGAACTGCACTACCTGAGCCACTTGTGTGGGTTGTAGACTCTGTCTCATGCTACCACTAGAGTGAAAGCACAGCAAGCATTCAAAAGTGACCAAAACATCAGCCAGGAAGCATAGGAACTGAGAAGTGGTCTGTGGTCACCACCTGCAGAACCATTCTTTTATTGGGGGTGTCTTGCTAATTGCCTATAATTTCCACCTTTTGTCTATTCCATTTGCACAACAGCATGTGAAATTTATTGTCAATCAGTGTTGGTCCTAAGTGGACAGTTTGATTTCACGGAAGTGTGATTGAATTGGAGTTACATTGTGTTGTTTAAGTGTTCCCTTTATTTTTTTGAGCAGTGTATATACAAGCTTCACCAAAGCCCTTTTTTGACTCTCAGATCAATTCAGTGTCTATAAATGAATTCTCTGAGAGTCCTTACAAAACAATTCTTAGTTTCATTTATAGCCAAGATACACCCCTCTCAACTTACAAAGAATCCTTTACCCGAAAGAAGAGTATCCCATCGCTAGACAGCCTCAGCTATAAATCATTGTTCAGTTTGATCTCCCAAGACAAGGTTTAAATCTCATGCTTGATACTTCACTGTCTACCAAAACATTACCTCATCTAATGGCATATATCAATTGTCCTTTCTAGATACTCCCAAACCTGGACAAACTCAAAATCAGACAGTGAGCCCCTTAGGTTAAATACTAGGTCAAGATAAGGGCAACCTCAGAGGGGACATACAATGGTTCCAAACACGGCCAAACTCCTTCCCCCTATGAGAAAAGTAGGGAGTGACTGGCGTACAGACATTGTATGAGATAACTAACTGGTTCCCCAATTAATAACTCCATCCCGTCACATGGTTTAACATATACATTGACATATGAAGACAAGCCTGACCTCTCCCCTCTCTGGCCCCATTCTAATGACAAGTATCTCACAAGCATATGATGAAAATAACATCTTATCTATCTATGTTACATAGCTAAATCTGATTCAGCCACGACAGGTCATCAAGGGTTGACAAAAATTCCAAATAGTGTCCGTAAAGTTCGTGGAAACATGTCAAACGTTTTTAATAATCAATTCTCAGGTTTTATTTAACATAAATAATCAATAATATTTCAACCGTACGGTAAACTATTCAATAACAGAGATAGAGGAAATGTCGAGCTACAACTTTCGCACGCATGAACTAATGGAAGGACATTCATCTGAATGTTGCTATCCACTGACGCAATTTGATAAATCTGGTTCATTTTTCAGAATAAAAGCTTGAAACTATGTCTAAAGACTGTTCACACCCTGAGGAAGCCATAGGAAAAGGTTGATATCCCTTTAAATGGACGAAAAGCAGGCAATGGAACAGTGATTTTTCAAAATAAGGCACTTCCGGGTTGGATTTCCTCAGGTTTTTGCCTGCAAAATCAGTTCTGTTATACTCACAGACAATATTTTTGACAGTTTTGGAAACTTTAGAGTGTTTTCTATCCTACTCTGTCAAATATATGCATATTCTAGCATCTGGACCTGAGAAATAGGCAGCTTACATTGGGAACGTTATTTTTCCAAACATAAAAATTCTGCCCCCTAGCTTCGAGGTTTTAATTAACCAGACACCTAGATATTTGTAGTTGTCCACATATTCTAAATCAGAACTGTCCAGATTAGTGATGCTAGTCGGGCGGGCAGGTGCGGGCAGCGATCGGTTGAAAAGCATGCGTTTAGTTTTACTAGCATTTAAGAGCAGTTGGAGGCCACGGAAGGAGTGTGTCCAAAAAAGGCCCAGATTTATACAGAATAGTGTCGTCTGCGTAGAGGAGGATCAGATAATCACCAGCAGCAAGAGCAACATCATTGATATATACAGTCGTGGCCAAAAGTTTTGAGAATGACACACATATTCATTTTCACAAAGTCTGCTGCCTCAGTTTGTATGATGGCAATTTGCATATACTCCAGAATGTTATGAAGAGTGATCAGATGAATTGCAATAAACTGCAAAGTCCTTCTTTGCCATACAAATGAACTGAACCCCCCCAAAACATTTCCACTCCATTTCAGCCCTGCCACAAAAGAACCACCTGACATCATGTCAGTGATTCTCTCGTTAACACAGGTGTGAGTGTAGACGAGGACAAGGCTGAAGATTACTCTGCCATGCTGATTGAGTTCGAATAACAGACTGGAAGCTTCAAAAGGAGGATGGTGCCTAGAATATGTTTCTTCCTCTGTCAACCCTGGTTACCTGCAAGGAAACATGTGCCGCCATCAGTGAGCTGAGATAAGGCGGGGTTGTAGTGGAGCAGGTTGAGAGCTTCAAGTTCCTTGGTGTCCACATCAACAACAAACTAGAATGGTCCAAACAGACCAAGACAGTCGTGAAGAGTGCACGACAAAGCCTATTCCCCCTCAGGAAACTAAAAAGATTTGGCATGGGTCCTGAGATCCTCAAAAAGTTCGACAGCTGCAACATCGAGAGCATCCAGACTGGTTGCATCACTACCTGGTACGGCAACTGTTCGGCCTCTGACCGCAAGGCACTACAGAGGGTAGTGTGTGTACGTCCCAGTACATCACTGGGGCTAAGCTACCTGCCATCCAGGACCTCTACACCAGGCGGTGTCAGAGGAAGGCTCTAAAAATTGTCAAAGACCCCAGACACTCCAGTCATAGACTGTTCTCTCTACTACCGCATGGCAAGCGGTACCGGAGTGCCAAGTTTGAACAAAAAGGCTTCTCAACAGTTTTTACCCCTAAGCCATAAGACTCCTGAACAGGTAATCAAATGGCTACCCGGACTATTGCATTGTGTTCCCCCCCCAACCCCATTTTTTATGCTGCTGCTACTCTCTGTTTATCATATATGCATAGTCACTTTAACTATACATTCATGTACACACTACCTAAATTGGGCCGACCAACCAGTGCTCCCGCACAGTGGCTAACCGGGTTATCTGCATTGTGTCCCGCCACCCACCACCGGCCAACCCCTCTTTTACGCTGCTGCTACTCTTTGTTCATCATATATGCATAGTCACTTTAACCATATCTACATGTACATACTACCTCAATCAGCCTGACTAACCGGTGTCTGTATGTAGCCTCACTACTTTTATAGCCTCGCTACTGTATATAGCCTGTCTTTTTACTGTTGTTTTATTTCTTTACCTACCTATTGTTCACCAAATACCTTTTTGCACTATCGGTTAGAGCCTGTAAGTAAGCATTTCACTGTAAGGTCTACACCCGTTGTATTCAGCGCACGTGACAAATACACTTTGATTTGATTTGCTTTGCACAAAAAGGGCTTCACAGGCAAGGATATTGCTGCCTGTAAGATTGCACCTAAATGAACCATTTATCGGATCATCAAGAACTTCAAGGAGAGCGGTTCAATTGCTGTGAATAAGGCTTCAGGGAGCCAAAGAAAGTCCAGCAAGCGCCAGGAGGGTCTCCTAAAGTTGATTCAACTGCGGGATCGGAGCACCACCAGTACAGAGCTTTCTCAGGAATGGCAGCAGGCAGGTGTGAGTGCATTTGCACGCACAGTGAGGCGAAGACTTTTGGAGGATGGCCTGGTGTCAAAAGGGCAGCAAAGAAGCCACTTCTCTCCAGGAAAAACATAATGGACAGACTGATATTCTGCAAAAGGTACAGGGATTGGACTGCTGAGGACGGGGGTAAAGTAATTTTCTCTGATGAATCCCCTTTCTGATTGTTTGGGGCATCAGGAAAAAGGTTTGTCCGGAACAGTTTGGTGACGAACAATGCCTTTTCCAGCATGATGGAGCACCTTGCCATAAGGCAAAAGTGACAACTAAGTGGCTCGGGGAACAAAACATCGATATTTTGGGTCCATGGCCAGGAAACTCCCCAGACCTTAATCCCATTGAGAACTTGAGGTCAATCCTCAAGAGGCGGGTGGACAAACAAAACCCCACAAATTCTGATAAACTCCAAGCATTGATTATGCAAGAATGGGTTGCCATCAGTCAGGATGTGGCCCAGAAGTTTATTAACAGCATACCAGGGTGGATTGCAGAGGTCTTGAAAAAGAGGGGTCAACACTGCAAATATTGCCTCTTTGCATCAACTTCATGTAATTGCCAATAAAAGCCTTTGACACTTATGAAATGCTTGTAATTATACTTCAGTATTCCATAGTAACATCTGACAATAATATCTAGACACCGAAGCAGCAAACTTTGTGGAAATTAATATTTGTGTCATTCTCAAAACTTTTGGCCACGACTGTACAGAGGGGGCAGAAAACAGATTTCAACCAGCGATTGAGTTGTGAGACTGCTGTAGAGCTCATCACTCGCCCTGACTGGGAGGGGGCCAGAGACAATTACTTGATGCCTACACATCGTTCTAGCTGATTTACATAAACAATGTGGAGCATGCTTTCTGGTCATGCGCCTCTAACAAACAGTACACGTCACTGGAGCCTCATTCTGAACATGGCTACTTCTTAATTTCTCAAAGGAAAAACCTCAACCAATTTCTATGTTGACATCCAGTGGAAGCGATGGGAACTGCAGGAAGGTCCCTTAGAAATCTGGATTCCCAATGAAAACCCATTGAAAAGAGAGTGACCTCAAAAAAAATAAATCTGAATGGTTGTCCTCGGGGCCTGCCAAATAAGTTCTGTTATAGTCACAGACATGATTCAAACAGTTTTATAAACTTCAGAGTGTTTTCTATGCATATATTAGCATCTGGGACTGAGTAGGAGGCAGTTTACTCTGGGCACGCTTTTCATCCAAACATGAAAATGCTGCCCCCTATCCTAGAGAAGTTAATGGGGAGAACTGGTTGAAAGTTTCTGTCGGCTGAATGAGTGACACCGGTTGAGCATTCCTACAGCATTTCCTTCCAGAAGCCATGAGAAAATAGTCCGGCTGTGCGAGGGGATTTATACTACTATCTGTACTTATTGGTGGCACAGACGCACGCTGTTTCATCCTTTCCTACACTTAAATGACCCATGCCTAACAATTGCGTCGGAAGCTGGGCTTGCAGCACGGCTATCCTCGCCATAAGGCGACCGTTCTCCTGTAAATTATGAGTACAGCGACTGCAATTAGAAGCCATAACATTAATGTTACTACTTAGCTTTGGCTGGTGGAGGTCCTGACGAACCACGTCCAGATAGAGCGTTCGGGGTGAAAAAGTTGAATGAAAAAAGTAGAGCGAAGGAAAAAATAAAAATATGAAACGGTAATTAAAAATTTGACTTCCAGTCATTGCGCTAGACGTTTGCGTTATAAGCTCACTCATCCAGCCCGAGAAACCACCCTCCTTTCATTTTTTGCCTCAAGTAACCATCTATCTTATGTAACCGTACCAAATGTAACATAGTATACTAAATGGACTGTTTTGGATTTATGTACAGAACAGTACAAACTGCTCTGAGACCAGGTTGGACTCTGGGGAAGTAGATAACCTGTTGAGGATAGAGGGCGCTATTTACACTTTGGGGGAAAATCGTGCCCAATTTAAACGGCCTCGTACTCTATTCTTGCTCGTACAATATGCATATTATTATTACTATTGGATAGAAAACACTCTCTAGTTTCTAAAACCGTTTGAATTATATCTGTGAGTAAAACAGAACTCATTTTGCAGCAAACTTCCTGACAGGAAGAGGAAAATCTGAAATCGATGCTCTGTTCTAGGGCCTGCCTATAAATGTGCTTGATGTTTATTAGTATACATGCACTTCATACGCCTTCCACTAGATGTCAACAGGCAGTGAGAGAAGAAATGGAGTGTATAACATGATCTGAGGTCGAATAAAAGCTCTTGGCATGACGTGACCCCAATTTCCTGTTTTCTGGAACGCGCGAGAAGTGACCTGGTATTGCCTTCTGTAAAGCTGTCGTTATAGACGACTAATATCTCCGGCTTTGATTTTATTTGATACATGTGACATTATCATCGTAAAGTATGTTTTTTCAATATGGTTTTATTAGATTATTTAAATTTTTTCGGGACGTTAGGCGTGTTGCTTTGTCTGCCTATGTTCAGGAAGGAGAGCTTCGCGCCACTTTGCTAGCTTTCCGTGCTAATTGACTGGAGAAGAGGACATTCTAAATCCAAACGACGATTGTTCTGGACAAAGGACCCCTTGTACAACATTCTGATGGAAGGTCATCAAAAGTAGGACCCATTTAATGATGCTATTTCATATATCTGTCGAACATGTGAACTAGTAGTTTGCGCCCAGATTTTGGGCACGCTCTCGCCATAACGTAAACTGCATGTCGTAATGAAGTTATTTTTAGAATTCTAACATTGCGATTGCATTAAGAACTAGTGTATCTATCATTTCCTATACAACATGTATTTTTTAGTAATGTTTATGAATAGTTATTTGGTCAGAATATGTGAGTGTCAGAAAAATATCCGGACGTTGTGGGAAAAAGATGCTACGTTAGCACAATGTATAACCACTGATTTCAGCTCTAAATATGCACATTTTCGAACAAAACATAAGTGTATGTATAACCTGATGTTATAGGACTGTCATCTGATGAAGCTTATCAAGGTTAGTCAAAAATGATATATCTTTTGCTGGTTTGTTACGATCGCTAACTTTTGCTGCTGGTAAATGGCTTGTGTTTCTGGCTATTGTGGTAAGCTAATATAATGCTATATTGTGTTTTCGCTGTAAAACACTTAAGAAATCGGAAATATTGTCTGGAATCACAAGATGCCTGTCTTTCATTTGCTGTACACCATGTATTTTTCAGAAATGTTTTATGATGAGTATTTAGGTATTTCACGTTGGTGTCTGTAATTACTCTGGCTGCTTCGGTGCTATTTCTGACGGTAGCTGTGATGGTAGCTGCAATGTAAAACTGATTTATACCTCAAATATGCACATTTTTCGAACAAAACATAGATTTATTGTATAACATGTTATAAGACTGTCATCTGATGAAGTTGTTTCTTGGTTAGTTTGGTTGGTCCTTGGTTAGTTAGGTTGGCTTTGTGCATGCTACCTGTGCTGTGAAAAATGTCTGTCCTTTTTTTGTATTTGGTGGTGAGCTAACATAAATATATGTGGTGTTTTCGCTGTAAAACATTTTCAAAATAGGACATGTTGACTGGATTCACAAGATGTGTATCTTTCATTTGCTGTATTGGACTTGTTAATGTGTGAAAGTTAAATATTTCTCAAAAATATTTTTTGAATTTCGCGCTCTGCCTTTTCAGTGGAATGTGGGAGGAGTTCCGCTAGCGGAACACTGGGGCTAGACAGGATAAAGGGCTTCATTGCCAAAAGTAGCACTTTAATAGGGCATTGGGCCACAACAAGCCACCAGAACAGCTTAAATGTGCCTTGGCATAGATTCTGCAAGTGTCTGGAACTCTATTGGAGGGATGCAACACCCTTGTTCCATGAGAAATTCCATAATTATTTAAATAATAATAATTGAATTATAGGGTGACAGGTAGCCAAGAGGTTCGAGTGTTGGGCCAGTAACTGAAAGGTCGCTGGTTCTATTACATGAGCCGACAAGGTGAAAAATCTGACAATGTGCCTTTGAGCAAGGCACTTAAACCTTATTTTTGATCTTAAGTTAAATCTACTCTTCAGCTCCTATGTTAAATCTCTCCTCGCTGCCATAGCTCCTTATTTCATATGAGTGGCACCTCTACCCAACCCACCATAGCTCCCAGGTAACTTCTGGGTATGAGCACAAAATGTGATGGGTCCACACTCAAAAAGATGTTGCATAAAGTTTTTTATTCGATTATTTTTGCATTAGGATAGACTCTTACATGCTGACCACACTGTCTGCGTTGCGTGCTCGAGCGTTGCGAAATAAGTGTACACATAAATGACATGTTATTCAATAATTTCATAAAACTGCTTATCAACGAGCATCTGCATAGCCAGGCGCTGAAATAGAACATGGTTCTATGTTAGACTCTTGATGTGCTGCAAGTCCTGCCTCTCCCATGTCCTCATTGGTTTTTAGGAGCATATACCCATGTGGGTGATTAAAAGATGAACAAGGTCCACACTCCAGTCCAGTTGGTTGCAGTATTGCACCATAAAGTTGGTTGATAAACCGCCATATAACATCCACAGAAGAAGAAGTCTGAACAAGGAGAGATTACTAGAAATTAACTAGGTTTCCCCTATTATCTGTGGATTCATTATTGGAGTGGAGAACGCACATTTTTGTGACTCAAAATGGGTCGATATTCTACAAAGATCTAGCAAGCAAAAGGACCTTGTACATTTCAGTTAAAATTACAAACCAATGTTTATATCCCAGAACAAATTAGCTAGCAACAGCAAGCTAGCTAGTGAAATGTTGATGAATGTTTCACGTGTCTCGACCTGTCCCCAAATGAATATACACTACATGACCAAAAGTATGTGTGTACCTGCTTGTCGTATGTGGACACATCTCATTCGAAAATCATGGGCATTAATATGGAGTTGGTCCCCCCTTTGCTTCTATAACAGCCTCCACTCTTCTGGGAAGGCTTTCCACTAGATGTTGGAATATTGCTGCGAGGACTTGCTTCCATTCAGCCACAAGAGCGAGGTTGGGCACTGATGTTGGGAAATTAGGCTTGGCTCGCAGTCAGCATTCCAATTCATCCCACAGGTGTTCGATGGGGTTGAGGTCAGGGCTCTGTGCAGGCCAGTCAATTTCTTCCACACCGATCTCGACAAACCATTTCTGTATGGACCTTGCTTTGTGCATGGGGACATTGTCATGCTGAAACAGGAAAGGGTCTTCCCCAAACTGTTGCCACAAAGTTGGAAGCACAGAATTGCCTTGAAAGATTTCCCTTCACTGGAACTAAAGGGCCTAGCCCGAATTATGAAAATCAGCACCAGAAAATTCCTTCCCACCAAACTTTACAGTTGGCACTATGCATTGGGGCAGGTAGCATTCTCCTGTCATCCGCCAAACCCAGATTCGTTGGACTGCCAGATTAATCAGTAGTGAATGTTGCAACCGAGGACAGACGATTTTTACACGCTACGTGCTTCAGCACTCGGCGGCCACATTCTGTGAGATTGTTTGGCCTACCACTTTGCGGCTGAGCCGTTGTTGCTCCTAGACGTTTCCACTTCACAATAACAGCACTTACAATTGACCGGGGCAGCTCTAGCAGGGCAGATATTTGGTGTCTGAGCTCTTCAGTAAGGCCATTATACTGCCAATATTTGTCTATGGAGATTTCATGGCTGTGTGCTTGATTTTATACACCCGTCAGCAACGGTGTGGCTGAAATAGTCAAATCCACTCATTTGAAGGGGTGTTGAAATACTTTTGTATGAATAGTGTAGTTAGTTCAGAGTTAATTTTGATATTTCAATTTGCGTGTCCTGATCACATCTGGTGTGGATGGACAAGATCAACATGCGCGTGGCCGGTGTAGTCAGCATGTTAGAAAAAAGGGAAACAAAAGGGTTCTTCAGCTGTTCCCATAGAACAACCCTTTTTGGTTCCAAGTAGAACTCTTTGGGTTCCATGTACAGTAAAACCCTCTATAGAACGCAAAAAGGTTCTACCTGGAACCAAAAGGGTTCTACAAAATGTTCTCTTATGGGGACAGCCGAAGAGCCCTTCTTGGTTCTAGGTAGCACATGCAATCTGAGCTGCAGTTAACTCTAATGAACGTATCCTCTGCAGCAGAGGTAACTCTGAGTCTTCCTTTCCTGTGGTGGTCCTCATGAGAACCAGTTTCATCATAGCGCTTGATGGTTTTTGCGACTGCACTGTCAAAGTGCTTGAAATTTTTCGTATTGACTGACCTTCATGTTTTAAACGAATGATGGACTGTCGTTTCTCTTTGCATATTTGAGCTGTTCTTGCCATAATATGGACTTGGTCTTTTACCAAATAGGACTATCTTCTGTATACCACCCCTACCATGTCACAACACAACTGATTGGCTCAAACACATTACGAAGGAAAGAAATTCCTCAAATTAACTTTTAACAAGGCACACCTGTTAATCAAAATGCATTCCAGGTGACTAACTCATGAAGCTGGTTGAGAGAATGCCAAACGTGTGCAAAGCTGTTATCAAGGCAAAGGATGGCTACTTTGAAGAATCTAAAATATTAAACACTTTTTTCTTACTACATGATTCCATATGTGTTATTTCATAGTTTTGATGTCTTCACTATTATTCTACAATGTAGAAAACAGTAACAAATAAAGAAAAACCCTTGAATGAGTAGGTGTGTCCAAACTTTTGACTGGTACTCTAAATAGATGATCATTTTTTGTTGTTGTACTTTTTACCACTTTTTATCCCCAATTGGTAGTTAGTCTTTTCCCATCGCTGCAACTCCAGTACGGACTCGAGAGAGGCGAAGGTCGAGAGCCATGCGTCCTCCAAAACAACCTTGCTAAACAGCACTGCTTCTTGACACATTACTTACTTAACCCAGAAGCCAGCCACAGTAATGTGTCGAAGGAAACACTGTACAACTGGCGACCGTGTCAGCGTGCATGCGCCCGGCCCACCGGGAGACCCAGTGTCACTAGAACGCGATGCCACAATGGCATCCTGGCCGGCCAAACCCTCCCCTAACCAGGACGACGCTGGGCCAATTGTGCTCCGCCTCATGGGTCTCCCGGTCGTAGCCAGCTTCGACACAGCCCATGATCGAACCCGGGTCTGTAGTGACACCTCAAGCACTGTGATGCAGTGCCTTAGACCACTGCGCCACTCGGGAGGCCTAGATGATTTTTAAAGCAAGGCACATTTAACAATTAGGCTATTAATTATATACTTATTTAAATTTGGGTTTCCTCGCTCCTACATTTTCTTAGACAATTAGGCTTAGGCAAGGGTTGCTTCCGCCGAATTGTTCTCAATCCCAGCTACTGTATGCTGGTTAATAAGGATCGGGCCCCTTTTTAAAAGGTTTCGCCTAAAATTACATACCCAAATCTAACTGCCTGTAGCTCAGGCCCTGAAGCAAGGATATGCATTTTCTTGGTACCATTTGAAAGGAAACCCTTTGAAGTTTGTGGAAATGTTAAAGAAATGTAGGAGAATATAACACATTACATCTGGTAAAAGATAATACAAAGAAAAAAACAACCGTATATTTTTTGTACCATCATCTTTGAAATGCAAGAGAATGGCCACAATTTATTATTCCAGCCCAGCTGCAATTTAGATATTGGCCACTAGATGGCAGAATTGTATGTGTAAAGTTTAAGTCTGATCCAATGAACCATTGCATTTCTGTTCAAAATGTTATATCAAGACTGCTCAAATGTGCCTAATGTGCCTAATAACTTTTCATGTTCAAAACTGTGCATTCTCCTCAAACAATAGCATGGTATTATTTCACTGTAATAGCTACTGTAAATTGGACAGTGCAGTTAGATTAACAAGAATTTGAGCTTTCTGCCAATATTAGATATGTCTATGCCCTGGGAAATGTTCTTTTTACTTACAACCTCATGCTAATCGCATTAGCCTATGTTAGCTCAACCGTCCCGCAGGGGACCCACCAATCCTGAAGAAGTTTTAACAAGGCCATTATGCACATAGCAAAAAAGGAAAAGGCGCCAATTCTACAGCGCACTGAAGATTTATGTTTCAGAACCGCAGACAACGACCGTATCCAACGCGGGAGAAAGCACATTTGTTATAAAATAATATTATATTTATTAGTGTTGCAACATTATAATATTAAATGTCAGTATCATATGTCTTAGAGTGATGTACTGTGTCATCCCCGTGGCCTCCGCAATGGATTAGTCCACTGAGACAGGCGCGAATCAGACAGGTGTCTTGTGCACCATGAGCCCTAGTAGGGACCTCTACCCTCTATCGCCCAGACCATAACTCCTGAGTATCTCCGTGGTATGTGCCCCCCTTCCCCCCTTTACCCTCATACCCATGCCGTAGCTCTTCACTGGGCAACTGACTGAGCCACAGTGAGACAGCTGGCAGCTCGGAGCCACTGAAGAACTACATTAATATTTCATCTCAGCAGCTGGAGTATTTCCTTCTCTGATCTGAAGACATTGACTCCCCCCTCCCCTCTCTCCACCCCTTCTCCTCTCCTCCCCTCTCCACCCCCTCCACTTCTCCACCCCTCCACTTCTCCACTCTTCCACCCCATCACTCCTTCACTGTTCCACCCCCCAACCCTCCGCTCCTCTACTAATCCACCCTCCACCCTCCACCCTCCTCTCCGCCCCTCTTCTACTCTTTCACTCCTCCACACCCCCACCTCTCCGCTCCTCCACCCTCCACCCTCCATTTCTTTCACTCCTCCACACCCCCACTTCTCCACCCTTCCTCTCCACCCCCTCCACTTCTCCACTCTTCCACTCCTTTACCTCTCCACCCTCCATTTCTCCACCCCTTCCATTTCTCCACCACCTCCACTTCTCCACTCCTCCACCCTCCACTTCTCCACTCTTCCACTCCTTCACTCATTCACTCCTCCACTCCCCTACCCCTCCTCTCCTCTTTTCCTCCACCCCCTCTAATCTTCCACCCCCTCTACCCCTCCACCCCCTACCCCTCCACTCCTCTTTTCCTCCATCCCCTCTAATCCTCCACCCCCTCTAATCCTCCATCCTCCACCCCTCTACCCCTCCACTCCTCCACCCTCCGCACCACTCCTACACCCCTTTGAAAATGAGATTGCTTTGATTTACATCAGCACTATTCCCCTCTTTGTTCCCACACCTCCTCCGATCCTCTTCCTCACTGCAGATTCCTCCTATATCTCATTCTTTTCAATAGTTTTCACTTTTCTCAAATTCTCTTTTCTGGGCTCAGTAAAAACCTAGAGAGAAAGAAGAGAATATATAGAGCAGTTAAAATTGAATTCTCTATTGCATTTTTAAACACTATATCGTAAAAATGGATGGTTATTTTCCCTTCTCTCCGATTACATTGTGGGTTGGAGAATAGTGTGTTGGTTGATAACAAGGCAATAACTATTGTTGTTTTTTATCAGGTAGGCCTACATTTGTTTTATCAGACAATATCTATCCAGGAATTAGTATGTTTTTAGGTGGAAGTTAATACAACTGTCAGAGGGAGAGAAATACAGGCTTTAAGTGTCAGAGAAAGTAAATAACAAGGAGAGAAGAGCATAGAGCACAGTGTCGCGAGAAAGAGAGAGAGTGATGAAGTGACCATAGAAAGAAAAATATGGCGCGAGCAGGGAGAATGTGGAATGGAAAGAGAGCATGGGGAGAGAAAATGAGGGAAGAAACATCATAGAAAGAGAGATGGAGTGGGAGGGAGAACGAGAGAGGGAATAGAGAGATCACTGAGAGGGGATTGGTGCAGCCACATTAATACCCGAGCACGCAGGTCCAGGTTATGGTGGGTTGTTTTTAATCCCATTTCCTGGTGTCATTAGTGGGTTCTATGATTTGTCATCGATCACTGGTTGTCGCTGGGATGTAGGCAGCTAGCGTGCTGAGTGGGCAGCCGAGCCCAGACGCCACAACGCCACACCACGCTGAGTCTCTAATGGAATGATTCACTCAGGAAGGGGAGGGATAGGGGGTAGTGGGGCATAGAAAGACGGGTAATGTAAGGGTTTTTGTGTCTTTATGTGTGAGAGAGAGAGAGTGAATGACAGAGGGGAAGAGAGTAGAGATGGGGAGAGGAATGAGGGAGAGAAAGAGAGAGGGAGAGGTGTAGAGAGGAGAAAACGTAGAGGGGGTAGAGGAATGATGAGGGAGAAAGTCAGAGAGAGGGGGAAGAGGGTGATGCTGGAAAGAGAGAGCTACAGAGAGGAAAAAGGGAGAGAGTGAATGAGAGAAACTAGAGCTCAGCATCTGTCAGTCTTTAACGAATTTCACTGAGACAGATACATTTTACTGGTGGACAGGCTTTACAGTTGTTTCACTCACTCTCTATAGAGCTACTTTTTTTGCTGCTTGTCAGCTACTATTAAAATTCACCAGCATAGTGACGGGAGGACATTCAGTGACTAACTGGTAAATACACTAGAGATCCAGCACCGGACAGCGTTAAATCTGCCAGCAGTGTCATTCTCCACTCTATGAGCTCCTTGTTTCCAGGCCTGCCAGCCAGCGTCTGTTTTAGATAGGAGATAATGGGAGGGCACTAAGTAGCAACACAGTCTTGGAACCAACGACACAATCCATAATCTGCCATTAATTACAGAACTGGCAGAGAGAGGGGGGTGAGAAAGATAGAGAGAGGGAAATAGAGATAAGGGGAGAAAGACAGAGAGGGGGAGAAACAGGGTGAGAGAGAGAGGAGAGAAACAGAAGGAGAGAGAGAGAAAAGGAAAGAGAGGCAGGGTAGAGGTGTCACAGCAATGGGACTTGCCTGGCTATCGCTACCATCGTACATCATCATTTAATATAATTGGCTCCAGGGAGGTGAGAGTTTGGCTAAATATGACTCCATCGGCAACCAAGGGGGGCGGAGAAGCTGAGTAGAGGCTGTATATCTAACTCAAATCTCACATGCCTGGATCAGCTGTCACTCAGCGACGCAAGCCTCTGCGCGCGGCCACACACACACACACACACACACACACACACACACACACACACACACACACACACACACACACACACACACACACACACACACACACACACACACACACACACACACACACACACACACACACACACACACACACCACACACACGCACACACACACACACTGACAGATGCATCTCTACGGTGTGCCAACAGAGTGGATAGGGGGGTGCTCCTTCTGCAGTTTCCTTAAGTCCACGATCATCCCCTTTGTTTTGTTGACTTTGTGTGAGAGGTTGTCTGATTTGGAACCACACTCGGCCAAACATAAAGAAATACAACACATAGAATGCCCACCCCATATCACACCCTGACCTGACCAAATAGAGAAATAAAACGGCTCTCTCAGGACAGGGCGTGACACATCTTCCCACAAAGCAACTGTTTTGATTATGCAGAGGATGTTTATTCTGCTCTTCACAAGTCCTCATTGCCAGCCCTAGCTATGGAAACAGTTTCCCTAGTATAACATAAGGGTGTATACACTAGTGTAACACTGACGTTACAGTGAAAAAGCAGCATTGGATGATTTGTGACTATGGACCCTGTTGTAATGTTAGGCATACTTCCACTAACAGCCCCAGTCTCCCCTCCCGGAGGATCTGATCCCCTGGTCGTGCTGCTGTTCCAACTGCAACTCTGTGTACCCCTGGCCTGATTTCACTGTGTGTGCTACCTTGTCCCAGACCCCCGCTGATCAAGTTTAGCCAGGTAGTCAGTGTGTATTGCTTGCTCTTTGGGGTCTTAGGCTGGGTATCTGTAAATCTCTTTGTGACTGTTGATTAGGGCTGTCCTGATTAATGTGAGACAATAGTCATGCATTTGTAACATTTGTAAGTTAGTGTGTGTTGGGGTTGTATATCCTTATTTAGCAAATGTGAAAGTTTAGCTGATCTGGAGGGGACTACATTTGAATTTAAATTATTCGCTAGGATGATTAATAGACATCAGTATCCATGACTACCATCCACATGCAATCCACCACCACTTTTCTAATGAAGGAAAGGGAAGACACCTCCTCAATGTATTGTACATTGAACAATAACATTTATTTTTTAACGTATTTATGATTCATATTCCCTTTTGTCAATAACCAATAATGGCAACGTGCTTGAACATGTCTTTTTATGGAGGTTATGGGGGTGATGCTGTTGCCGAGCAGATTTCATATTATGCCAAAGTTATCAATTAGGAAGATGGTGCTATTCAGAATGACAAGTTAATGACTGTTGATGTTCATAGGACTCTCCTAATGCTATGTTGAACAGTGGAGGTTCCTCAGAGGGGCAAGTAGAGGACCATCCCCCCTCAGTGAATTTCAGAAAAATAACACTAGTGAAACATTTAAAAAGTTATCCTTTTCGGATAAAACTATACTAAATATATTCACGTCACCAAATAATGTATTAAAACACACTGTTTTGCATAGATGGTCTACAGTAGCCTCAGCGGCACTCTGTAGGGTAGCACCATGGTGTAGCCGGAGGACAGCTATTTTACAGTATGTCCTCCTCTGGGTACATTGACTTCAATACAAAACCTAGGAGGTTCATGATTCTCACCCCCTTCCATAGACTTACACAGTAATTATGACAACTTCCGGAGTACGTCCTCCAACTTATCAGAGCTCTTGCAGCATGAACTGACATGTTGTCCACCCAATCAAAGGATCAGAGAATGAATCTAGTACTGAAAGGATAAGCTACAGCTAGCTAGCACTGCAGTGTATAAAATGTGGTGAGTAGTTGACTCAAAGAGAGAGATTAATTTCTTCCAGAGTCAAAGAGAAGCAAGAGAGAAAAAGAGAGAGCTAGCAATATTTCATAGTATATACAGTGCATTCGGAAAGTATTCAGACCCCCCCCCCCCCCCCCCAGACTTTTTCCACATTTTGTTACACAATAGCCTTATTCTAAACTAGATTAAATTGTTTTTTCCCCTCATCAATCTACACACAATACCCCATAATGACAAAGCAAAAACAGGCTTTTACACATTTTTGCAAATGTATAAGAAAGAAAAAACTGAAATATGACATTTACATAAGAACTCAAATCCTTTACTCAGTACTTAGTTGAAACACCTTTGGCAGCGATTACAGCTTCAAGTCTACTTGGGTATGACACTACAAGTTTGGCACACCTGTATTTGGGAAGTTTCTCCCATTCTTATATGCAGATTCTCTCAAAGTCTGTCAGGTTGGATGAGGAGCGTCGCTGCACAGCTATTTTCAGGTCTCTCTAGAGATGTTTGATTGGGTTCAAGTCTGGGCTCTGGCTGGGCCACTCAAGGACATTCAGAGACTTGTCCCAAAGCCACTCCTGCGTTGTCTTGTCTGTGTGCTTAGGGTGGTTGTCCTGTTGGAAGGTGAACCTTCGCCCCCTTCTGTGGTCCTGAGTGCTCTGGAGCAGTTTTTATGAAGGATTTCTCTGTACTTTGCTCTGTTCATCTTTCCCTCGATCCTGACTGACATACCCAGTCCCTGCCGCTGAAAAATATCCCCACAGCATGGTGCTGCCACCACCATGCTTCACCGTAGGGATGGTGCCAGGTATACTCCAGGCGTGACATTGGGCATTCAGGCCAAAGATTTCAATCTTGGTTTCATCAGACCAGAGAACCTTGTTTCTCATGGTCTGAGAGTCTTTAGGTGCCTTTTGGCAAACTCCAAGCGGGCTGTCATGTGCCTTTTACTGAGGAGTGGCTTCGGTTTGGCCTGTTTGGTGGAGTGCTGCGGAGGTGGTTGTCCTTCTGGGGAACTTCAATGCTGCAGAAGTTTTTGGTAACCTTCCTAGATCTGTGCCTCGATACAATCCTGTCTCGGAGCTCTACGGAGAATTCCTTCGACCTCATGGCTTGGTTTTTGCTCTGACACTCCCTGTCAACTGTGGGACCTTATATAGACTCGTGTGTGCATGTCCAAATCATGTCCAATCAATGTAATTTAACACAGGTGGACTCCAATGAAAATGTAGAAACATCTCAAGGATGATCAATGGAAACAAGATGCACCGGAGCTCCATTTCAAGTCTCATAGCGAAGGGTCTGAATACTTATGTAAAGAAGATATTTCTTTTTTTTGTTTGTTTTTTTACTAACATTTCTTAAAACCTGTTTTCGCTTTGTCATTATGGGATATTATGTGTAGATTGATGAGGAACATGTTTTATTTAATCAATTTCAGAATAAGGCTGTAACGTTACAAAATGTGGAATAGGTCAAGTGGTCTGAAAACTCTCTGAATGTACTGTATGTATTATTTACTTTCACTTACTTAGCTAGCAAATGCAGCTAGCTAGTTTAGCCTACTCAAACACCAGTTTCAAACAGAGAGGGATGCTATGTTAGCTAGCTGGCTATGGCTATCCAACACTGTAACTCTTCCAAGTCAAGGTAAGCTTTTGGTTTTATACATTTTTGCCACCGGTGTAAGTGGTAAACTGCTTGCTGTACACTGTACTGCATGATTGTAGCAGGTTTACTAACGCGTTAGTTGAAAAACGTTTCTTAAACAGAAGCAAACGGAATGAAACTGGGATAAAAATACCAGAATTTATCCAATAGAAACTCTCATTTGCAGCTGTTGGACTAATGATTTCAACTCAGATAAGCTAGATGCAGGCAAAAGTATGCAAGGAGGTATTGAATGTGGCACTGTCTGTCACCTTGATTATTTTAATAAGGATCAGACCCTTTTTAAAAATGTTTGCCAAAAATGACATATGCAAATTTGACTGCCTGTAGCTCAGGACCTGAAGCAAGGATATGCATATTCTTGATTCCATTTGAAACAAAACACTTTGGCGTTTGTGGAAATGTGAAATGACTGTCGGAGAATATAACATATTAGATCTGGTAGAAGATGATACAAAGAAAAAACCATGTGTTTTTTTTCTCTCCCATCTTTGAAATGCAAGAGAAATGACATAATGTACTATTCCAGGTTAGGCGCTATTTAGATTTTGGCCACTAGATGGCAGCACTGTATGTGCAAAGCTTTACACTGATTCAATGAACCATTGTATTTTTGTTCAAAATATTGTATCAAGACTGCCCAAATGTGCCTAATTGGTTTATTAATACATTTTCAAGTTCAGAACTGTGCACTCTCCACAAACAATAGCATGGTATTATTTCACTGTAATAGCTACTGTAAATTGGACAGTGTAGTTAGATTAACAATAATTTAAGCTTTCTGCCCATATCAGATACGTTTTTGTCCTGTGAAATGTTCCTGTTAGTTATGCCATGACGTTGGCCTGGGGGTAGGTTTATGACAGTCATAAATACCCCCCCGTTCCTCTCCCTACTCTACTGATGTGACATTAGAAAGCCCCTTTGGTTAACATAGAGATTCTGGGAACATCAGAAGTTGGGGGGAAATGAACTATATTCTGTTAATCCGACCAACTGAACATATGCGGTGGTACTTAAAGTATATTATGTCAGTTCGGTTGCCCTCTGACACATTCTCATCAATGATAGAATGACATAAACTCTACTGTGGAAAGTCTTAACATCAGAGGTATCGGATTCACATGGAATTGTTGTTTAATTCAAATGTTTGAATATGAAATTATTTGTGAAGAGATTAAATGTAATTTTAGCTTCCAAATGAGAGATTTGGGTTTTCATAAGTTTGGGCCTCTGCTCAACCAGTGGCCCGCCCCTGTGAAGAGACATGGGTTATAAACTTTTCAGACACACCCCTCTCCCTCCACTATATAAGCCATTGACAAAAATATAACCTTCTGTTCCGAGGATGTGAGGACGACGGTCCGATGTCAGAATGGTTCAGATAATAACTACAGAACTAAACCAACCTCAGCATGAGCTTTGAACTCTTATTCACTATAGAAGTGATACCTCCTAGACGTTGTTAGCCACAGCAGCTGCAAACGTAAATTAGGACAGACAGAGTATCCAGTCTACCACTCAGCAGCAGCAGCAGAGACATTCTTCAAAGGACAACGGACCCGGTTTGGCAACACGGCCTTCCATCTACCACCAACCTACCAAAGCACAGCTCTGAGTAAATATTTATTGCATTTTCCTTTTCCAAATGGGTGGTAATTTAGAATGAATAAGATACTGTATTTACGATAGCACAGCTTCGACTCTGTTCCAGTCTCCCACTCTTTCACTCAAGCCCAGCCCTTTTCCTTTGTGTAACAAGCTGTCATATCTGTTCCGCCCGCAAGGGACGTTTTCCTTATGACGAAATTTGTAATCAAGGTATGATTCTTTCTGTGTATATGTAATTCTGTGTGATTTAGTTAGGTATTTAGTAAATAAATAATTAAACCCAATTTTGTATTGCTGATTCAACTTGTTAGCCAGGGTTCGTGAAGATAACCAAGAATTTACAACTTTCAGATGAGACTGAAATAAGGTGACGATTAATATTGACTGCTATTGATGTAAAATATTATTAGGTCTTTAAGAGTTTATTCGGACGATAACAGCTCTATAAATATTATTTTGTGGTGCCCCTCCTCTCTAGTTAATTATATTTACATGATTAGTTCAATCAGGTAATATTAATTACGGAGAAAGTATTTTATAGAATAGTATGTCATAACACTTAATCCGGCATAGCAAAGACACGACAGTTACAACTTCATGCTAATCACATTAGCCTACGTTAGCTCAACCGTCCCGTGGGAAAACACCGATCCCGTAGAGTTTAATTTCTCTCGACCTGTGCACCTACGTTGTAAACTTTAATTTGTAGGCTAGGTTCTAGCAACCTCATGATGGGTATAGGGAAACATTTAGTATCAAATAGTAGTTGCCTAAACCTATTGATGTTACATTAAGCTGTGTGAATGGAATATGAATGACAGTCATCCGATATGCTGTAATAGAAATAAGGCCGTGCTCCTAAAACAACTGTTGAATGAGAGGAAAACAGCTTCTCTCTACCACACCTTCACCAAGTCATCCAATGTTTGTTTCATGAACAATTGTTGCATCTTATAAAATAAAATAGAATAACTTTTTTATCATTCTGTTTCTGGGTTTTTATGCTGGATGTGAGTAATTTAGCAGGTCTATAGTATAATGTATTTTTTTTCGATGTTTATTAAATATATATTCAGTCAAGTCACTTCGATTATTTTATATCCTTTTTAAATGTTTGCAAAGATGTGTGTTTTTTTTATTGTTACTTGCTGAAACAGTGGGTGTAGCTGGTGCATAAAGTCAGGCGGTGGGTGTAGCTGGTGCATAAAGTCAGGCGGTGGGTGTAGCTGGTGCATAAAGTCAGGCGGTGGGTGTAGCTGGTGCATAAAGTCAGGCGGTGGGTGTAGCTGGTGCATAAAGTCAGGCGGTGGGTGTAGCTGGTGCATAAAGTCAGGCGGTGGGTGTAGCTGGTGCATAAAGTCAGGCGCAGGAGAGCAGAGATGAGTGAACAATGCACTTTACTTAAGAAATAGCACGGAGTAACAATACCAATGTGCGAAAAATAACGGTTGCCACAAAGCACGGGTGAAAACAGCACCTGGAAAAGAACAGCCGGAAACGTACCGACCTGAACAATAAACAATCACACACAAAGACATGTTGGAAACAGAGGGTTAAATACATGACTAGTAATAGGGAAATGAAAACCAGGTATGTGGGAAACAAAGACAAAACCAATGGAAAATGAAAAGTGGATCGGCGATGGCTAGTAGACCGGCGACGTCGACCGCCGAGCAGCGCCCGAAAAAGGAGAGGAACCGACTTCAGCGGAAGTCGTGACAGTATCCCCCCCCCCCCCCCCCCTTGGGGACGACCCGGAGGGCGATGCGCAGGGCGATCCGTACGGAGACGGTGGAACTCCTACAGCATTGAAGGGTCCAACACGTCCTCCACTGGAACCCAGCATCTCTCCTCCGGACCATACCCCTCCCACTCCACGAGGTACTGAAGGCCCCTTGCCCAATGCCTCGAGTCCAGTACAGATCAAACTGAATACGCCGGGGCCCCCTCGATGTCCAGAGGGGGCGGAGGAACCTCCCACACCTCAGACTCCTGGAGCGGACCAGCCACCACCGGCCTGAGGAGAGACACATGGAACGAGGGGTTAATACGGTAATCGTGGGGGAAGCTGTAACATACCTCGTTCAGTCTCCTCAGGACTTTAAATGACCCCACAAACCGCGGACCCAGCTTCTTGCAGGGCAGGCGGAGGGGCAGCTTTCTGTTCGAGAGGCAGACCCGGTCCTCACTGCGGTGACGGTCTTTGCTGGATTTCTGGTCCAGCACGGCCCGCTAAAGGTGAACATGAGCGGCGTCCCATGTCTCCTCCGCGCGCCTGAACCAGTCGTCCACCGCAGGAGCCTCGGTCTGACTCTGATGCCAAGGCACCAGAACCGGCTGGTACCCCAGTACGCACTGGAAGGGG
Source organism: Salvelinus fontinalis (assembly GCF_029448725.1). Classification (NCBI taxonomy): domain Eukaryota; kingdom Metazoa; phylum Chordata; class Actinopteri; order Salmoniformes; family Salmonidae; genus Salvelinus; species Salvelinus fontinalis. The sequence goes on from NC_074694.1 coordinate 30,369,481, forward strand.
GAGAGGTTAGTGGAGTGGCGGAGCAAGTTCTGCGCCATCTCTGCCCAGGGCACGAATGCCGCCCACTCCCCCTGCCGGTCCTGGCAATAAGACCCCAGAAACCTATCCACATCCAAGTTACTCTCTCCACCTGCCCGTTACTCTCGGGGTGAAAACCTGAGGTAAGGCTGACCGAGACCCCCAGACGTTCCATGAACGCCCTCCAGACCCTCGACGTGAACTGGGGACCCCGATCAGACACTATGTCCTCAAGCACCCCGTAGTGCCGGAAGACGTGTGTAAGCAAGGCCTCCACAGTCTGTAGGGCCGTAGGGAGACCGGGCAAAGGGAAGAGACGACAACCTGAATAATAAACAATCACACACAAAGACATGGGGGAAACAGAGGGTTAAATACATGACCAGTAATAGGGAAATGAAAACCAGGTGTGTGGGAAACAAAGACAAAACCAATGGAAAATGAAAAGTGGATCGGCGATGGCTAGAAGACCGGCGACATCGACCGCCCGAACAAGGAGAGGAACCGACTTCGGCGGAAGTCATGACACAGTCGTTAGATTATGATCTGAAAATGTCTATTACACTTTTATAAAAGTTATTGAGTGAAATTAGCATTCGTCAACCTCGGATGTGTATTAAGTATGCATGTAAAGTGGAGTTGAGTGTTGAAAGCCTAAATGTATAAACTTAATTGACCAGGAGAGATAGTTGACTAACAAATATAAATGGATGGCAAGAATCATCACAGACACCCTTGTAAAGTATTGCGTGATATGTTTCTTGTTGAATTTGTAATATAGTGAAAGAAAGTGCTTTATATATATATATATATATATATATATATATATATATATATATATATATATATATATATATATATATATATATATATAAATACTTCAAACTACAGATTTAAGGGCATTGAAGTAGTAAACGTAATGGCAAAAAGAGTAAAGAGAAGAAAATAAATGTACAATGGTTATTTCTGTATTAGCATTACCCACATTAGCCCATTAAAACACCTAGGTAGAGCAGAGAGGACGTAGAGCAAGTGGCTTTGCAACACACAGGTGTTGAATCTCCACACTGTGTAACGGCATTCATCAGAAGAAGGCGAGGACCAAGGTGCAGCGTGATTCGTGTTCATATTATTTATTCGAAACTGAACACTGAATACAAAATAACAAAAGGAATAACCGAAACAGTTCTGCAAGGTGCAACCAACACTAAACAGAAAATAACCACCCACAACTAACAGTGGGAAAACAGGCTACCTAAGTATGGTTCTCAATCAGAGACACCGAAAGACAGCTGTCCCTGATTAAGAACCATACCCGGCAAAAACATAGAAATACAAAACCTAGACATACAAACATAGAATGCCCACACACATCACACCCTGACCAAACAAAATATAGAAACATACAAAGCAATCTACGGTCAGGGCGTGACACACTGGGATGATTTTAACAGTGCGACACCCCACATGCCTCATTCCGCTCAGGTAGGAGGGCACCAAAAAGAAATAAATAAAAACACAGCACTTCAGGAGCACACAGACACCAAAGTCAAATCAAATTGTATTAGTCACATGCGCCGAATACGTAGACCTTACAGTGAAATGCTTACTTACGAGCCCCTAACCAACAATGCAGTTAAATAAATATGGATAAGAAGAATAAGAGAAAAGTAACAAGTAATTAGAGAGCAGCAGTAAAATAACAATAGCGAGACGATATGCAGGGGGGTACCGATACAGAGTCAATGTGCGGGTACACCGGTTAGTTGAGGTAGTGTGTACATGTAGGTAGAGTTATTAAAGTGACTATGCATAGATGACAACAGAGAGTAGCAGCGGTGTAAAACGGGGGGCAATGCAACTAGTCTGGGTAGCCATTTGACTAGATGTTCAGGAGTCTTATGGCTTGGGGGTAGAAGCTGTTTAGATGCCTCTTGGACCTAGACTTGGTGCTCCGGTACTGCTTGCTGTGCGGTAGCAGAACAGTCTATGACTAGGGTGGCTGGCGTCTTTGACAATTTTTTGGGCCTTCCTCTGACACCGCCTGGTATTGAGGTGGCAGAGGCTTGCTGCAGGAAGCTTGGTCCAAGTGATGTGCTGGGCCGTTCGCACTACCCTCTGTAGTGCCTTGCGGTCGGAGGCCGAGCAGTTGCCATACCAGGCGGTGATGCAACCCGTCAGGATGCTCTTGATGGTGCAGCTGTAGAACCTTATGAGGATCTGAGGACCCATTACAAATCATTTCAGTCTCCTGAGGGGGAACAGGTTTTGGCGTGCTCTCTTCACGACTGTCTTGGTGTGCTTGGACCATGTTAGTTTGTTGGTGATGTGGACACCAAGGAACTTGAAGCTCTCAACCTGCTGCACTGCAGCCCTGTCGATGAGCATGGGGGCGTACAATCATCTCCTTTTGTCTTGATCATGTTGAAGGAGAGGTTGTTGTCCTGCCACCACACGGCCAGGTCTCTGACCTCCTCCCTATAGGCTGTCTCGTCGTTGTCGGTGATCAGGCCTAGCACTATTGTGTCATCGGCAAATTTAATGATGGTGTTGGAGTTGTCTGGCCATGCAGTCATGAGTGAACAGGAAGTACAGGAGGGGACTGAGCATGCAGCCCTGAGGGGCCCCTGTGTTATGGATCAGCGTGGCGAATGGGTTGATACCTACCCTTACCACCTGGGGGCGGCCCGTCAGGAAGTCCAGGATCCAGTTGCAGAGGGAGGTGTTTAGTCCCAGGGATCTTCGCTTATTGATGAGCTGTGTGGGCACTATGGTATTTAACGCTGAGCTGTAGTCAATGAATAGCATTATCACATACAGTGGGGCAAAAAAGTATTTAGTCAGCCACCCATTGTGCAAGTTCTCCCACTTAAAAAGATGAGAGAGGCCTGTAATTTTCATCATAAGTACACTTCAACTATGACAGACAAAATGAGAAAAGAAATCCAGAAAATCACATTGTAGGATTTTTAATGAATTTATTTGCAAATTATGGTGGAAAATAAGTATTTATGAGGCATTTACTTATTCGTTAATGTGTAATTAACATCTACAATCTAATAATCAATGAATGACTTGTTTGTTTCTTTATGGATCATTATACAAGCACGACTAGGCTAATTCAAGCTCATGGTTGAGTGGCAGACTTGATTCTTGTTCTTACCAGATGCTGTTGAGAATGGAGAAGCGCTGGATGAAGACGCAGTCGAAGGTCAGGATACCCCCCATGACGATTCCAGGCATGGGCTTGGTGAAGAAGGAATGTTAATAGATCTGCTGCGTGATCTTGTTGGTTCGCACTGGCTGCTCAATCGCCTGGAGCACATAGAGCAGCATAGAAACTCATCAAGATATTGTTAGACCCTTGATCATGTGCTATGTTTTCTCTGACTTTTATGCCAGTGTGAAAGAGATTGCAAACACATGGGGGAAATGCACATGATGTAAGATGACCTGTATGAGTTATTCATACAGACAGTGCGGTTGATAGGTGAAACTCACAGGCTTCTTGAAGCCGATCTATGCTAGGCGCCCACGAAGGTGAGGGGCACGGGGATGCTAAACCACAAAGCCAAGATGGCCACCAGCATGCCCGAAGGGGATGGCTGCCAAGAAGCCCTCCACCCACAGGATCATGTTAATCAGGAAGAAGCCTGCAAACAAGATCCTGAGAGGGAAGGAGAGGAAAGGGGTGAGGGAAGGCAGAACCTTGGATATCTCACAGAAACAATCGGCAACATTATCACACAACAAGTCTAAAGACATGTTTAAAGATTTTTTCAGTCACCATCTTCCAAATTGATAACTTTTACATATTGGCATACTATATAAAATCTGACGGGCAACAGCATCACCCCCATAACCTCCATAAAGTCTATAGACATGTTTAAAGATTTTTCAGTCAAGCATGTTGCCATGATGTGTAGAAGCTGTTATTGACAAAAGTGAATATTAATAATGAATGCATAGAAAACATTGTTGTTCCGTGTACAACCGATTTGAGGAGAAATGTTCATTATAAAAGTGGTGGTGGATTTCATGTGGATGGTAGTGATGGATAATGATGGATGTTAGTCACCCTAGAGAATAATTTAAATTCAAATGTAGTCCACTTCAAATCCGTTCTTGTTACAAATGCATGACTATTAACATCTACAATCTAATAATCAATAATCAAACCCCATTGGGTTTGTGCCGTGAGGGCGATCTTCATGTGCTATACTCAGCCTTGTCTCAGGATGGTAAATTGGTGGTTGAAGATATCCCTCTAGTGGTGTGGGGGATGTGCTTTGGCAAAGTGGGTGCAGTTATATCTTGCCTGTTTGGCCCTGTCTGGGGGTATCGTCGGACGGGGCCACAATATCTCCTGACCCTTCCTGTCTCAGCCTCCAGTATTTATGCTGCAATAGTTTATGTGTCGGAGGCTAGGGTCAGTCTGTTATCTGGAGTATTTCTCCTGTCTTATCCGGTGTCCTGTGTGAATTTAAGTATGCTCTCTTTAATGGTCTCTATTTTTCTTTCTTACTTTCTCTCTTTCTTTCTTTCTCTCTTTCTCTCTCTCTCTCTTGGAGGACCTGAGCCCTAGGACCATGCCTCAGGACTACCTGGCCTGATGACTCTTTGCTGTCCCCAGTCCACCTGGTCATGCTGCTGCTCCAGTTTCAACTGTTCTGCCTGCAGCTATGGCACCCTGACCTGTTCACCGGACGTGCTACCAGTCCCAGACCTACTGTTTTCAACTCTCTAGAGACAGCATGAGTGGTAGAGATACTCTGAATGATACTCTGCTGGTCATCTATGAACATTTAAACATCTTGGCCATGTTCTGTTATAATCTCCAACCGGCACAGCCAGAAGAGGACTGGCCACCCCTCATTGCCTGGTTCCTCTCTAGGTTTCTTCCTAGGTTCCGGGCCTTTCAAGGGAGTTTTTCCTAGCCACCGTGCCTCTACACCTGCATTGCTTGCTTTTTGGAATTTTAGGCTGGGTTTCTGTACAGCACTTTGTGACATCAGCTGATGTAAGAAGGGCTTTGTAAATACATTTGATTGATTGACTATTGTCTCACATTTATCAGGACAGCCCCGATCAACAGTCACAAAGTGATTTACAGATAGCCAGCCAAAAACCCCAAAGAGCAAGCAATGTAGAGGCAGAAGCACACTGACTACCTGGCTAAACTTGAGCAACAGGGGTCTGGGACAAGGTAGAACGCCCAGTGAAATCAGGCCAGGGGTCCACAGCTGCAGTCGCAGCACAAACAGCGGCTCAGGTCCTCTGGGAGGGGAGACACAGAGAGAGCATGCCTAAGATCACACATTACACCAGGGCTCGTAGTCACAAAGCATCCAATGCTGCTTTTCCACTGTAGCATCAGTGATACACTACAATATACACCAGTGGAGGCTGGTGACTTGAAAAATTGAGGACGATGGGAGACCCACGGTATAGGCGTGGAACGCACAGAGACGACAAAGTGTATTTCAAAAATCGTCAAAGACTAATTAACCTAAAGCATTTATTTAACCTAAAGCATTTAATAAAGACATTTATAGTACAATATTATGGAGAATGGTAATGAGTGGGCTACTTACACCGTGTTGGAAAGGGATCACAGCAGTGACTGAATGAGGGTATGAGGCATGAGATAAGGTGTTCAGAGGCTTGACCAGTGCAGGGCAGGATTTAACTGGGAAAATAAACTAGAAGACAACACACTACACAGTTAGACAAAAGAGCTAAGAATGAGTTAGTCCAAGCAAGGAGTAAAATCATTGATGTGTAATAATGTGATTGTGTAAGTGATTGTCTCTACATACGTGCTTCTACACCTGCATTGCTTGCGGTTTGGGGTTTTAGGCTGGGTTTCTGTACAGCACTTTGAGATATCAACTTATGTAAGAAGGGCTTAATAAATTGATTTGATTTGATATGGTAATGAGAGAAAATTGATAGGGGGACTCGCAGTGCTTGGAGGGGAAACATTTAATGTGCCAGTGGAGAAGCGGGCACATGAGACGTGGCTTCAGTTCATGTCATCTCTTGTTCCATGAGCATATGGGAACTGTGCGTCATGGCTGGATCGGCTGCGCTTCCTCTGTCAAAATCCATGCCATAGCCAACCGCGTTACCATTAAGACCAACCATTGCTTGTAACGGTCCTGACCTGTTTTATGTTGTTTTTTGTATGTGTTTAGGTCAGGGCATGTGTTTTGGGTGGGCAGTCTATGTTATCTGTTTCTATGTTGGTTTTGGGTTGCCTGGTATGGCTCTTAATTAGAGGCAGGTGGTTTGCGTTTTCCTCTAATTAAGAGTCATATTTAGGTAGGGTGTTCTCACTGTTTTTTTGTGGGTGATTGTCTTCCGTATCTGTGTTATGTCTTGCACCATACGGGACTGTTCGGTTGTTCGTTTCGATGTAGTCTGTTCCTGTCCGTGAGTTTTACGTTTTAGTTAAGTAAGTTCATGTTCAGGTTTTTTCGTCTACGTCGTTTTCTTGTTTTGTAATTTTGAAAGTGTTTTGTTTTTCGTGTTGCCATCGTCGTGTTTCAATAAAAGATGGCTTATTTCCCGAATGCTGCATTTTGGTCTGATGATCCTTCTCTCCTCTCCTCGTCCGAGGAAGAGGAGAACGACAGCCCTTACATTGCTGCCTGAAATTGGCACTTTGGCACACGTTTGAGGACACACTTCAGATATTGCCACACCTCTCACTTCAGCGCAAGCGAGTTCATATAAGAGAAGTAAATTACCAATCCTGTCGCAAGGGTTGGTAAATAGCACAACGGCAGCTTTAACAGGTTGAAATTCCCAATGCGCTTGTGTTTGAGAATTGCACTGGCTTAATGCCAGATGAAAATAAAGCCCATAGTATCCAATTACCATCACCCCCTGACACTGACAGCCCACATGGATACTTTATGACCAGTCTACCCGACGTGTGACAGGTCTCATCAACAAAAGCTAATGTGGACAGAATGGGTACTCATAGTGCGGAATATTTAATCAATACACTCTTAGAAAAATAGGTGCTATCGAGAACATACAAGGGTTCTTCGACTGTCCCATTTTTAGTTCCAGGTAGAACCTTTTTGGTTCCAGTTAAAACCCTTTTGAGTTCCATGTAGAATCCCAAAAAGTTCTACTTGGAACCATAAAAGGATCTACCTGGAGCCAAAAAGGGTTCTCCTACGGGGACAGCCGAAGAACGCTTTTGGAACCATTTTTTCTCAGAGTGTACAGAAGGATGCATAAGAGACGTCCTCCCGTAAAGACATTCAGTAATGCCTGTGTGTGTTTGAACTGAATACTAATCTTGTCAGAGGCCTTTATCTCCTGTGCTCTGTGGAGACATTAAGAACCAGTGGGAGTCTCGCTGCTTCTCTCCTTTTTTCCTTCTATCACTTTTCTCCATGCTTTTCTCGCCGATTTTCTGCATCTGCATTGCTTGCACTTTAGGCTGTAATTGTTGTAAAGCACTCTGTGACAACTGCAGATGTAAAAAATGCTTTATAAAATAAATGGGATCGGTTGAATGATTTTCTCATTTTCCACCCTAAAATGTTCCACTCCCAACTCCCAATTAACATCAATAATTCACTAATTTCTCCCTTTCTCTCTCACACACACACCTGCTCTCTCTCTTTCTCCACTCTCTCTCTCACTCTTCTCTGCTCTCCACTGGTTCCTCTGGTTCACGCTCTCTATTGTCCATTTATACTGAGAGATAGAGATGGAGAGAGAAAAGAGAGAGAGTCAAACCGTCACACTTGGGCAGATGCTGTTATCCCATTAGTCACCTCACCCCAGGAAATATGGATAGGAAATTATAGGAGAAGAGGAGAATAGTTCTCAATTTCCTGTGTCCTGAATGAAAAAAAGCCGACAATATCCCGATAGCACAAAGGATGTAATGACATTTGAAGGGTCTACCTTTCGGGTTCATACAATATTGATAACATCATACATGAAGTATTTCCATATATGAACCACATTATAGTTTGATATTGTGTCAAGTATAGACCATGTTTTATAATTGACTTACTACAGAATCCTTAGCTGCTAGCTAACCAATTCAATTTAGTGGACAATGGAATTTTTGACAACCAAGTAATACATTGGGGTTGAACTGAGCATGGAGCTAGATGAATGAGACGGGGGGTGAAACTGGTTGAAACAGAACGCTAATTTCCTGGACAAATAGGAACAATCCTAAATAATTGGAAACCTCTTCCAATCAAGGTAATAGCTTTTTCTGTTGTCTTTGTTAAATTGACAAGTATTGCAGGGGACACTCGGGTCAATCTGGGAACAAATCAACTTGAACAACTATGATTGGACTTCCTGAGGATTCCTCTCATCTGAAAGAGTGGCTGTGTCTCAAATGATATCCTATTCCCCATACAGTGCACTACTTTCGACCAGAGCCCTATGTGTCTCAGTTTACACCATATTCCCCATGTGTGGATAGGGCCAAAGTAGTAGACTATTCTAGGGATATCAGGCCCCAGGATAAAACCCAGATGCAGACAGTTCGAATCACAGATGTTTATTGACAAAACGGGGCAGGCAAACGACAGGTCAAGGGCAGGCAGAGGTCAGTAATCCAGGGCAGAGTCAGAAAGGTATAGAACGGCAGGCTCAGGGGATAATGGGGCAAATGGGTGACACCTGGAGGGGGGTGGAAACAAGCACAAGACAGGTGAAACAGATAAGGTTGTGACAAGGGAATAGAGTATGGCTCTGTTCAAATGTAGTGCCCTGTGTAGGAAATAGAGTGTGATTTGAGATGTTTGAACAGATTAATAAAATAATCTGGAGAAGGTAAGAATGTTAGTAACCAGGGTTACCAGTACAAGGATACCAGTAGTCTTTTGACTCTGCTAGCTGGTAGACAAATGGATGGAGGGGATGGGGCTCCTGGGTAATAAGTGACTTCTCTAATGTGTCAAGAAAAGAGGGGAAAAAACTTATTTGATTGATTGTGGAGAATTGCAGCAAATTACTTACAGGCGGAGTGCAGCTGTCACAGAGGGATAAACCGTTCCCATCCCTTACGTCCTGAAATGAAGATCCCACTGCCACTATCATCCGGGTGCTGGGATGTTGACTGGAAATTCAGGTTTTTATTTTTATTGGGGGATTTTTGGAGGGAACGAAAGGGATTCCTTTAGCACTTTAATTTGCATATATTGTACATGACCTGACAATAATTGTCATGCCCTGACTTTAGTTATATTTGGTTTCTTTCTTATTTGGTTAGGTCAGGGTGTGACAAGGGTGGTTTGTTTAGTATTTGTATTGTCTATGGGTTTTTGTCTTGTCTAGGGTTTTTGTTATCTATGGGGATTTTGTATTGTCTAGGGGTAATTAGGTTGATGGTGGCCTGGATGGGTTCCCAATCAGAGACAGCTGTTTATCGTTGTCTCTGATTGGGGAGCCTATTTAGGTTGCCATTTTCCAAGTTGGTTTTGTGGGTAGTTGTCCTTGTTAATTGCCTGGATGCACTACGTTGGCGTCACGTGTCGGTTTGATATTTATTGTTTTTGTTGGCGACATCAGTAAATAAATAAATAAGTATGTACGCTCAAAACGCTGCGCATTGGTCCACTTCTTTAAACGGCCGTGACAATAATGTAAAATAATACAAATAATATCAAATCAAAGAATATGAACAATATAAAATCAAAATACAAAAAAGGTATTTATGGATTTTTGTGTTGGTGGTGTACAAGGCTAAAACAACAACAAAACACACGTCAGTGTAATACTGATAGCTTTGAGGAAACAGTTCTTACTTTGTATATTGGGGCATTGTAATTCTGATGACATGATATTGTTTGTACTTCCGGAGATCCTGATGACAGCAAAGCTCTACATTTACAGTACCAGTCAAAAGTTTGGACACACCTACTCATTCAAGGGTTTTTCTGTCACGTTCCTGACCTGTTTTGTATGTGTTTAGTTGGTCAGGGCGTGAGTTGGGGTGGGCATTCTATGTGTTGTGTTTCTATGCTGGGTTTAATGTGTTGCCTGATATGGTTCTCAATTAGAGGCAGGTGTTTGACATTTCCTCTGATTGAGAACCATATTAAGGTAGGCTGGTTTCACTGTTTGTTTGTGGGTGGTTGTCTTCCGTGTCTGTATGTATGTTCGTACCACACGGGACTGTAGCGTTTGTTTGTAGTCTGTACCTGTTCGTGCGTTCTTCGTGTATTTGTAAGTTCTCATGTTTTAGGTCAGTCTACGTGGTTTATTTGTTTTGTAGTGTGTTAAAGAGTTTTCGTGTTTCGTCGTTCTGTTAATAAATATTCATTATGTCTTCACAACCCGCTGCATTTTGGTCCGATCCTTACTCCTCCTCCTCATCCGAGGAGGAGGCTTTAGATGAGCGTTACATTTTCTTTGTTTTTACTATTTTCTACATTCTAGAAATAACAGAGTCATGTAGTAACCAAAAAAGTGTTAAACAAATCAAAATATATTTTATTTTAGGTTCTTCAAATAGCCACCCTTTGCCTTGATGACAGCTTTGCACAATCTTGGCATTCTCTCAACTAGCTTTACCTGGAATGCTTTTTCAACTGTCTTGAAGGAGTTCCCACATATGCTGAGCACTTGTTGGCTGCTTTTCCTTCACTCTGCGGTCCAACTCGTCTCAAACCATCTCAATTGATTTGAGGTTGGGTGATTGTGGAGGCCAGGTCATCTGATACAGCACTCCTTCACTCTCCCTCTTGGACAAATAGCCCTCGTACAGCCTGGAGGTGTGTTGGGTCATTGTCCTGTTGAAAAACAAATGATAGTCGCACTAAGCCCAAACCAGATGGGATGGCATATTGCTGCAGAATGCTGTGGTAGCCATGCTGGTTAAGTGTGCCTTGAATTCTAAATAAATCACAGACAGTGTCACCATCAAAGCACCATTACACCTCCTCCATGCTTCACGGTGGGAACCACACATGCAAAGATCATCCGTTCACCTACTCTGCGTCTCACAATGACACGGTGGTTGGATGCAAAAATCTCATCAGACCAAAGGACAGATTTCCACCGGTCTAATGTCCATTGCTCGTGTTTCTTGGCCCAAGCAAGTCTCTTCTTATTATTGGTGTCCTTTAGTAGTGGTTTCTTTGCAAGAATAATAAGAAGAGACTTGCTTGGACAGCTAGCTTCTGTCCTCCTCTGGGTACATTGACTTCAATATAAAACCTTGGTTCTCAATCCCATAGACTTGCACAGTAATTATGACAACTTCCGGAAGACATCCTTCAACCTATCAGAGCTCTTACAGCATGAACTGACATGTTGAATATAGTACTGAAAGCATTAGCTACAGCTAGCAAGCACTGCAGTGCATACATTGTGGTGAGCAGTTGACTCAAAGAGGGAGAAAGGCAATAGTTAAACAATTTTGAACAAAATAATTTATTAAAAAATTAAGGAGTGAGTGAGAGAGAGAGAGAGAGAGCTAGCTATATTTTGTATATATTTTTCACTTTCACTTATTTAGGTAGCAAATGCATCTAGCTAGTTTAGCATTCTAAAACACCCGGCTCAAACAAAGGGGTGCTATGTTAGATAGCTGGCTATGACTATCCAACACTGGAACTCTTCCAAGCTTTTGGTTTTACTAATTTACTGCTAAAATGCCTATGGACTGTACACCGATTGTAGCGGGTACTGTATCTTAACGCAGTAATTCTATTAGCTATGTTGACTACGACATTACATTAGCTAATATGGTGACAACGATGTAGACTGTGTGTAGCGGTTATGATATGAAGGTTTGGCTTGGAAAGGTTTTTTCGCCTGGTCACAGACAGCTGATGTGTTGTGCATTGAAGTCACAAGCGAAGGGAAAAGGTGAGAGGAGAGCACGTAGATGTGAGAAGGAATACAATAAGCTGTTTGTAAGTGGCTATGAAAGTGAACTGTGTGCGTGTGATCAGTGGTGTATTCATTCTTACGATTCTGTTGAAAAAAAAAAGTTTCTTAAATGGAAGCAAACGGATGAAATGGGGATAAACATACCTGAATTTGTCCAATAGAAACTCTCGCTTGCAACGCTTGGACTAATGATTGCACCCTAGATCAGCTACATTCAGGAAAGAGTGTGCAAGGCGGTATTGAATGTATCAATGTCTGTCATCTCAAATCTTTCTTTCGACTTGTGTGCATCTATGTTGTATACTTCATAGTTCATAGGCTAGGTTGTAGAAACCTCACGATGGGCATAGCGAATATCATGCAGTAGCATAACCTATCAATTACACTGAACTGGGTGAATGGATTATGACCTCTTCTGTTTTCATATGAGTACAGTATCGAGCAGGCAGAGGTTGTGTCAAAGTGAACTTAGATTACACTTAGTTCTCCGGTACGTGGGCAATTTGTCAGCGGGCAGGACGAGGGTCTAGACTCTAGTGAGAAATGAAGTGGATCTAAAAGGTCTGGGCTAGGCTGGGGAGGGGACGGGAACCTCATGATAATTACATGCACATTTAAAAAGTCTGTGTGTACCGTAAGCTTTATGAATTAGTCGCCTGTCACTTCCTGTTTGTGAAGTCTTCCATCGCGCCTCTGAGGCATTAGTCCTGGCCTCAGAACACAAGCACATCACTGCAGCGGAATTGTGGAGTGACCGGCCTCCACCGTTCTATATTGAATTATAAGTAAATAAATAAATCAACGGGAAGTAGGTTAGGTGTGAGACCGGAGTGGCTTTGTTCGCCTTCCATAATCCAACCTGGAGCACCTTCCAGACGGCCTGCGTCTCGTCTGACCTCAGGCCCTACTTCCCCTAACTTCTTGAATAGCCAAAGATAACAATGATTATAGGGAGAAACATATCGGTACTGACATTTATCTTGCGTTGCATGTTATTGTTGTGCATTTCAACAAGCTTCAGTTATAAAGTTAAGTGAAATTCAGTCATGTTATATTGCCCCAGTTGTATCAGATTCAGTTGCGATCATTCAAGCGAATTCACACTGTGTTGTGAGAAAGATTCCAGACAGGAGTTTGTAGAGCCAGTAAACCATGCAGCCAAAAACCATATCGCACATCTCCACTTCATTTTGTTCAACAGACCTTCACTATCAACTCTTCTTTGAAGAGTAGTTTCAATCAGGAGCTTAACACACACACACACACACACACACACACACACACACACACACACACACACACACACACACACACACACACACACACACACACACACACACTGGGGACATCACATTACACATTGATCGGTCATCTCTGTGAAGTCCAACTCATCTCAAATCATCAGAAATCACAGAAACCTACTGTCTGGCGTCCATATGGAAGAGAGAGGAAGAAAGGAACATAAAATAAAAAGGGGGAACACCACCACCCTTTATTAGCTGTCTGTGATGTGTGGTTCACATCAGACCTTAAAACAATACCCTGCCTCACAGGGTGACAGACTGAGAATCAGAAATCTTCTCTTCTTTCCCTCTTCTGCCTTTGATGGATGTAACTGTCATACCCAGGTCGTTCTTAAATTGCAGTGGCACTTGCAATTTTTATTTACAAAAACTTATTGGACAATATTACTGAACTTCTTAACAGTATTAATCAACAGAAATGATAGCTTAATTCATGTTAATAATTTGTATGAATTGATTCAATTAATGGTTGTGCTGCCTTTTTGTAATCGGTGGTACTCACACCTTAAATGACAATTGTGGCTTTCCAAAAGGTTTAATCAAGGAGATAAAGGGTAATGGCAATTTGAAGAAAGGCTGTGATAGTTGTTTAGTTTAACTTAATCAGGTATGTGTAAAGTTGTATTGTGCAACATTTTTCTATTTGTACTACCCTTTTTTTGCTGTAATGTCAACAATAATTGAAGATGAGTCATCAAAATGTAATAATTATATCCTTAAAATGTTTACTTTTCAATAATGTTACAATTATGTTGATGAAAATACAGAAACATATAGAGAACAGGTTTAACCTGTTATGTTACACTACACATAATGTAACACAAATTACTTGATACATGATTCCACAAAGCAACTTCAACCATTTATTAAATCTTAAAACAGATATTCAGTACAGTATATTCCATGCCATGAAATATGTTACAATTCCTCTCCCAACACTCAATTGAAATACAACACTGCATTGTATAGCTTCTGATTCTCTGCTGCACTTAAGTTGGCCATACCTGACAAAATTAACGCAGTAGCATTTGGTTAAGATACTTGAACAAAACGCAATGCTTATTTGTGTTGATAGCATATTTGTAGGAACTTTGATAACAACTTTAATATGATAATATAATATAATAATAAGGTACAGGAATTGGTGTTACGTGCACAGTCACTCAAACCAGAGTTCATGAATCATACAAACATCTATGAATTGTGGGATTTCATTAATTGTTTGGCCCATAATTACATTTTCCTTTACAAATGTGGGACCTTGATTGTGAGGACACCATGAGACCTTTATTTTGATAGCCTATTCTTTTGGTTGAAGAAAGTATTGGGATTGCAATGACTGCAGGTGCCATACTCCGATAGTTTGATTGTTATTTTGTCTCAATCCCTAAAGTTGTAGTACGCGTAAACCTTGAAGTCTTATAACATGGAGCACCATTGTTCCTGGTCATCATTCATACTATCGGTCTTACACAACCAATGACAAACACCAATGACACATTTGATTTAGACACGTGAAACTGTCAAATATTAAAAAAATAAACGTCCTCTCACTGTCAACTGCATTTATTTTCAGCAAACTTAACGTGCAAATATTTGTATGAACATAACAAGATTCAACAACTGAGACATAAACTGAACAAGTTCCACAGACATGTGACTAACAGAAATGGAATAATGTGTCCCTGAAAAAAGGGGGGTCAACATCAAAAGTAACAGTCAGTATCTGGTGTGGCCACCAGCTGCACCAGCTGCATTAAGTACTGCAGTGCATCTCCTCCTCATGGACTGCACCAGATTTGCCAGTTCTTGCTGGGAGATGTTACCCCACTCCTCCACCAAGGTACCTGCAAGTTCCCGGACATTTCTAGGGGGAATGGCACTAGCCCTCACCCTCCGATCCAACCGATCCAACCGGTCCTAGACGTGCTCAATGGGATTGAGATCCGGGCTCTTCGCTGGCCATGGCAGAACACTGACATTCCTGTCTCGCGGGAAATCACGCACAGAATGAGCAGTTTGGCTGGTGGCATTGTCAGGATGAGCCTGCAGGAAGGGTACCACATGAGGGAGGAGGATGTCTTCCCTGAAACCGCACAGCGTTGAGATTGCCTGCAATGACAACAAGCTCTGTCTGATGATGCTGTGACACACCGCCCCAGACCATGACGGACCCTCCACCTCCAAATTGATCCCGCTCCAGGGTACAGGCCTCGGTGTAATGCTCATTCCTTCGATGATAAACGCAAATCCGACCATCACCCTTGGTGAGACAAAACCAAGACTCGTCAGTGAAGAGCACTTTTTGCCAGTCCTGTCTGGTCCAGCGAGGGTAGGTTTGTGCACATAGGTGACGTTGTTGCCGGTGATGTCTGGTGAGGACCTGCCTTACAACAAGCCTACAAGCCCTCAGTCCAGCCTCTCTCAGCCTATTGCGGACAGTCTGAGCACTGATGGAGGGATTGTGCGTTCCCAGTGTAACTCGGGCAGTTGTTGTTGCCGTCCTGTACCTGTCCCGCAGGTGTGATGTTCGGATGTAACAATCCTGTGCAGGTGTTGTTACACGTGGTCTGCCACTGCGAGGAAGATCAGCTGTCCGTCCTGTCTCCCTGTAGTGCTGTCTTAGGCGTCTCACAGTACTGACATTGCAATTTATTGCCCTGGCCACATCTGCAGTCCTCATGCCTCCTTGCAGCATGCCTAAGGCACGTTCACGCAGATGAGCAGGGACCCTGGGCATCTTTCTTTTGGTGTTTTTCAGAGTCAGTAGAAAGGCTTCTTTAGTGTCCTAAGTTTTCATAACTGTGACCTTAATTGTCTACCGCCTGTAAGCTGTTAGTGTCTTAACGACCGTTCCACAGGTGCATGTTCATTAATTGTTTATGGTTCATTGAAAAAGCATGGGAAACAGTGTTTAAACTCTTTACAATTAAGATCTGTGAAGTTATTTGGATTTTTACGAGTTATCATTGAAAGACAGGATCCTGCAAAATGGATGTTTCTTTTTTTGCTGAATTTATTAGAATTTGTTCAAATATGAAAAGAGTGTGCAGACTCACCATGTGCCCCCTGTCCCCACCACCGTCACCTGGAGACCTCTCATGGGTCAGATGCCAGACACGGTGCCAGACACTTCTGTGACACAGTGCCAGACACGGTGCAGACAAAAAGCAACAAACTGGCTGTGCTGGATGTGGATGAGGCAGTCAACACGACCTTTGTGTGTGAGAGGTCAACAACCGGCTGGGTACCACCAAGGAACAGGTCCTCATCATGGTCCATCCAGGGACAGTTTCTAATTCTCTCTGCTGCCCAGGCTGCTGTGTGGTCTACTGGTGGTGGTGAAATGCAGGCTGAACAGGGCTGGATTGAAAATTGGTGACAGCTGTGGTTCATTCTAAATAGATGATGGCTCAAACTCCATGCAAGGATTTTCCCTGGCTAGCTAGCTAGTGTGTTTGTATTCCTGGCCGGTACCATGGGTGATATGGGCATTGCTTTTATGCACTTGGTGGACTCATCGTTGGTTGGATTGCTGCTATAAATGGCTTTGGGACTTAAAGCAAGTCAACTCAGTGAGCTAGTGTATTATGAGCGCACTGCACCTAGGTTTTATTTGCATGATAAGTGTTGTTTATTCTTCGGCATTTTATACATGTTTTTTTCTCGCTAGCAAACTAACTTTCAAACCGCTTGGTAGTTTGGTGCGTGTGCATATATTTTATAGCTACACTATACAGGGCATTCGGAAAGTATTCAGACCCCTTGACTTTTACCCCATTTTGTTACATTACAGCCTTATTATAAAATTGATTTAAAAAATAAAATAAAAAATCCTCATCAATCTACACACAATACCCCATAATGACAAAGCAAAAACAGGTCTCACATTTTTTTGCAAATGTATAGAAAATATAAAACAGATACTTATTTACATAAGTATTTAGACCCTTTGCTATGAGACTCGAAATGTAGCTCAGGTGCATCCTGTTTCCATTAATCATCCTAGAGATGTTTGTTTGGAGTCCACCTGTGGTAAATTCAATTGATTGGACATGATTTGGAAAGGCATACACCTGTCTATATAAGGTCCCACAGTTGACAATGCATGTCAGAGAAAAAATAGGCCATGAGGTCGAAGGAATTGTCTGTATTGCTCAGAGACAGGATTGTTTCGAGGCACAGATCTGGGGAAGGGTAACACAAAATGTCTGCAGCATTGAAGGTCCCCAAGACCACAGTTGCCTCCATCATTCTTAAATGGAAGAAGTTTGGAACCACCAAGACTCTTCCAAGAGCTGGCCGCCTGGCCAAACTGAGCAATCGGGGGAGAAGGGCCTTAGCCAGGGAGGTGACCAAGAACACGATGG
This sequence comes from Salvelinus fontinalis, assembly GCF_029448725.1. Classification (NCBI taxonomy): domain Eukaryota; kingdom Metazoa; phylum Chordata; class Actinopteri; order Salmoniformes; family Salmonidae; genus Salvelinus; species Salvelinus fontinalis. Next base: position 30,387,062 of record NC_074694.1, read on the forward strand.
TGACTCTGACAGAGCTCCAGAATTCCTCTGTGGAGATGGGAGAACCTTCCAGAAGAACAACAATCTCTGCGGCATTCCACTAATCAGGCCTTTATGGTAGAGTGGCCAGACGGTAGCCACTCCTCAGTAAAATGCACATGACAACCCGCTTGGAGTTTTCCAAAAGGCACCTAAAGGACTCTCAGACCATGAGAAACAAGACTCTCTGGTCTGATGAAATCAAGATGGAACTCTTTGGCCTGAATGCCAAGCGTCACGTCTGGAGGAAACCTGGCACCATCCTTACGGTGAAGCATGCTGGTGGCAAGATTATGCTGTGGGGAAGTTTTTAAGTGGCAGGGAATGATGAACAGAGTAAAGTACAAAATGTTCCTTGATGAAAACCGGCTCCAGCACACAACCAAGACAACGTAGGAGTGGCTTCGGGACACCTTTCTGAATTTCCTTGAGTGGCCCAGCCAAAGCCCGGACTTGAACCTGATCGAACATCTCTGGAGAGACCTGAAAATAGCTACGTTTACATTTACATTTAAGTCATTTAGCAGACGCTCTTATCCAGAGCGACTTACAAATTGGTGCATTCACCTTAAGATATCCAGTGGATCAGCCACTTTACAATAGTGTATCTAAATCTTTTAAGGGGGGGGGGTCAGAAGGATTACTTTATCCTATCCTAGGTATTCCTTAAAGAGGTGGGGTTTCAGGTGTCTCCGGAAGGTGGTGATTGACTCCGCTGTCCTGGCGTCGTGAGGGAGTTTGTTCCACCATTGGGGTGCCAGAGCAGCGAACAGTTTTGACTGGGCTGAGCGGGAACTGTACTTCCTCAGTGGTAGGGAGGCGAGCAGGCCAGAGGTGGATGAACGCAGTGCCCTTGTTTGGGTGTAGGGCCTGATCAGAGCCTGAAGGTACTGAGGTGCCGTTCCCCTCACAGCTCCGTAGGCAAGCACCATGGTCTTGTAGCGGATGCGAGCTTCAACTGGAAGCCAGTGGAGAGAGCGGAGGAGCGGGGTGACGTGAGAGAACTTGGGAAGGTTGAACACCAGACGGGCTGCGGCGTTCTGGATGAGTTGTAGGGGTTTAATGGCACAGGCAGGGAGGCCAGCCAACAGCGAGTTGCAGTAATCCAGACGGGAGATGACAAGTGCCTGGATTAGGACCTGCGCCGCTTCCTGTGTGAGGCAGGGTCGTACTCTGCGGATGTTGTAGACCATGAACCTACAGGAACGGGCCACCGCCTTGATGTTAGTTGAGAACGACAGGGTGTTGTCCAGGATCACGCCAAGGTTCTTAGCGCTCTGGGAGGAGGACACAATGGAGTTGTCAACCGTGATGGCGAGATCATGGAACGGGCAGTCCTTCCCCGGGAGGAAGAGCAGCTCCGTCTTGCCGAGGTTCAGCTTGAGGTGGTGATCCGTCATCCACACTGATATGTCTGCCAGACATGCCAGACATGCAGAGATGCGATTCGCCACCTGGTTATCAGAAGGGGGAAAGGAGATAATTAATTGTGTGTCGTCTGCATAGCAATGATATGCTCCGCGTCTAACCTGACAGAGCTTGAGAGGATCTTCAGAGAAGAATGGGAGAAACTCCCCAAATACTGGTTTGCCAAGCTTGTAGCGCTATACCCAAGAAGATTCCAGGCTGTAATCGCTGCCAAACGTGCTTCACAACAAAGTACTGAGTAAAAGGTCTGAATACTTATAAAAATGTGATATTTCAGTTTTTTGTTTTTAATACATTTGAAAAAATATCTAAAAAACTGTTTTTGCTTTGTCATTATTGGTTATTGTGTGTAGATTGATGAGCGGGAAAAATCGATTTAATTAATTTTAGAATAAGGCTGTAACGTAATTTTTGGGTAAAAAGTCAAGAGGTCCGAATACTTTCCGAATGTACTGTATATACAAAAGTATGAAGACACCCCTTCAAATTAGTGGATTCGGCTATTTTAGCCAAACCTGTTGCTGACAGGTGTATACAATTCATTCTAGACATATCTCTGCTTTCAACTTTGTAGCAACAGTTTGGGGAAGGCCCTTTCCTTTTTCAGCATGACAATGCCCCTGTGCAGAAAGCGAGGTCCTTACAGAAATGGTTTGTCGAGATCGGTGTGGAAGAACTTGACTGGCCTGCACAGAGCCCTGACCTCAACTCCATCGACAACATTTGGGATGAATTGGAACGCCAACTGCAAGCCAGGCCTAATCGTCCAACACCAGTGCCCGACCTCACTAATCCTCTTGTGGCTGAATGGAAGCAAGTCCCTGTAGCAATGTTCCAACATTTAGGTGAAAGCCTTCCCAGAAGAGTGAAAGCTGTTATAGCAGCAAAGGGGGGACCAACTCCATATTAATGCAAGTGATTTTGGAATGAGATGTTGGAGCAGGTGTCCACATACATTTGGTCATGTAGTGCATATTAGACATTGTAGTGATAAAGGACTAACTGGATTATACATCACATTGTGATATTGGATTACAACAGATTGAGTGGAATATAGCTACATTTCATGAACGTTATTGGGATTGGAATGGATTAAGTGAAATATACGGCAGGTTTATTGGATGAACCGTGAACAGGCTGAGTGGATTGTGCGCAGAGGAAACTTCAACTGCACGTCGGTACGCAATGAGAGTTTCACACATTGGGCTCGGCGTTTCCAGGTCTGCTGTGAGACATCAGGTATGGTCAAAGCCCAGTTGGCCAAAGTTCTGCCCTCTCTTGGTGGGGCCTGCTTTTAGCTTTTGGGGTGGCCTCACAGTTGATGTCAAAAACATGACAACACAGTTACTCATTTGCAATCAGTATTTGGACAGCAACATGAAATGTCAATCTTCCCTAAATGCCAGGCCCCGCCAGGGTAATGAACCACTTGAGGTTTATGCAGCAGAGCTGCGTTGCCTTGTACACACTGCTTTCCCAGATTATGGTGAAGCTGCCGTTACAGGGGAAATATTGATGTTCATTGCGGGTCTGGACACTTAATGTAAGCAAAACTGTATGAGCACGCGGTCACCACCACATGCTCTTAAATTTGCTAGCCAGTGAGAGAGCACGCTCAACCTTCCTTGCCCTCTCCTTGTAGCGTCATACTCAAGAAGACCTGAGGTTTTAATTGCTGCCAAAGGTGCTTCAAAAAGTACTGAGTAAAAGGTCTGAATACTTATGTAAATCTATTTCACATGTTATTTTTAATACATTTGCAACATTTTCTGAAAACCTGTTTTTGCTTTGTCGTTATGGGGTATTGTGTGTAGGGGGGGGGGGGGGGGGGCGGACGGACGATTGACTCCATTTTAGAATAAGGCTGTAACGTAACAAAATGTGGAAAAAGTCAAGGGGTCTGAATACTTTCCGAATGCACAGTATGACTGCACCATCAAACACAGAGATGGAAAGAAACATGGGAATGTGGGTAAACTCTCATGGCGCCCGGGTGACACCTGCCAGCCCCAACCAGAAACGCCCACAAAGCACCCACAACTCTACCCTTGACCTCACACAAACATTGTCTGTTGATACCCCTCAGTGCCAGAAAGATGGCACCACTCAGGGAGAGGCTGATCAGGGGAGATGTCCTCAAACATGGGCATCGAGAGTCTCCTGTGGAGACGATCTTAAAAGCTGTCCCTACAGGAGGACATGGTCTCCCGGCGTTCATATGACAGCTCAGGTGAGCCCTTCCTGCAGATTGTTGTCGCAGACTCAGTTCTGTATGTACATGGACACCCCTCAGTGGGTCACCTAGGTTGTAAAAAGACACTGGCCAGTGCAGGAGAACAGGTTTACTGGCCTTTCATGGCTGGGGATATAGCAAAGTACTGTATATAGCATGTGCCCAGGAATCTAGCCCCCCTCCAGACAGTCACCAACACTTGCCCCTTCCAAAAAGCTGAGCTCCATATAACACGTTCAGGGCATAGGTGTGTTCTAGTCATCCAAAACTATTTCACTAAGTTAGGGGGACTGATGAGCTCTGCAGCAGAGTCTCACAACTCAATCGCTAGTTGAGTTGGGAGGGGTTTTTCTGCCCCTCCCAAAATATAGAATTTGTAGATAATTGGCCCTCTTTCTGTAACTCACCCACAAACAGGATCAAGCCTGGCCTGCTGAGGAGTGACAGCTCCATCCTTGCTAGAGGGGTGCTCTCATCTTATCTATCAACATAGACAGGGCTATAACTCCTCTAGCTGCACAATGAGATGGGGTGCAGGCCAGGCAGCAGGTTGTTAGCCAGCCTGCCAGCTTAGTGGAGTCTGCCACTATCACAGTCAGAGTAGTCAGCTCAGCTATCCTCATTGAGACTGTGTCTGTGCCTCGATCTAGATTGAGCAAAACTAAACATGGAGGTGTTCGCCTTAGCAATCTCAGTGGAATAAAGACTTCCATTCCTTTAATTATTGAAAGAGATTGTGATATCTCACATCTCAAAATAGGGCTACTTGATGTTAGATCCCTCACATTCAAGGCAGTCATAGTCAATGAACTAATCACTGATCATAATCTTGATGTGATTGGCCTGACTGAAAAATGTCTCAAGCCTGATGAATTTACTGTGTTAAACGAGGCCTCTCCTCCTGTTTACACTAGTGACCATATCCCCCATTTATCCCGCAAAGGCAGAGGTGTTGCTAACATTTCCAACAGCAAATTTCAATTTACAAAAAGAAAAGACTGTATTTTAGTTCTTTGAGCTTCTAGTCATGAAATCTATGCAGCCTACTCAATCACTTCTTATAGCTACTGTTTACAGGCCTCCAGGGCCGTATACAGCATTCCTCGCTGAGTTCCCTGAATTACTAATTAGGAATATTTAGGAATATTCATATCTTTAGGAATATTCATATTTTTGGTGACTTTAATATTCACATGGAAAAGTCCACAGACCCACTCCATCATCGACTCAGTGGGTTTTGTCTAACATGTCTCCAGACCTACTCATTGCCACAGTCATACTCTGGACCTAGTTTTGTCCAGTGGAATAAATATTGTGGATCTCAACGTTTTTCGTCATAATCCTGGACTATCGGATCACCATCTTATTACGTTTGCAATCGCAACAAATAATCTGCCAAGGATCATCAAAGGATCATCAAAAGCCGTGCTATAAATTCTCGGACAGCCCAAAGATTCCTAGATGCCCTTCCAGACTCCCTCCACCTACCCAAGAATGTTGGAGTACAAAAATCGGTTAACCACCTAACTGAGGATCTAAATGTAACCTTGCGTAATACCCTAGATGCAGTCGCACCCCTAAAAACAAAAAGCATTTGTCACAAGAACTTTGCTCCCTGTTATACAGAAAATACCCGAGAGCTGAAGCAAGCTTCCAGAAAATTGGAACGGAAATAGAGCTCCACCAAACTGGAAGTCTTCCCACTAGATTGGAAAACCGTACCGTGCAATATCGAAGAGCCCTCACTGCTGCTCGATTATCCTATTTTTCCAACCTAATTTAGGAGAAGAAGAACAATCCAAAATTTATTTTTGATTCTGTTGCAAAGCTAACTAAAAAGCAGCATTCCTCAAGAGAGGATGGCTTTCAGCAGTGATGTTTAACTTTTAAACTCAAAACAGAGATACTAGCTCTAGGTCCCAAGAAACAAAGAGATCTGCTGTTGGATCTGACAATTAATCTTGATGGTTGTACTGTCGTCTCAAATAAAACTGTGAAGGACCTTGTTACTCTGGACCCTGATCTCTCTTTTGACTAACATATCAAAGACAACATTTTTCCATCTTTGTAACATTGCAAAAATCTGAAACTTTTTGTCCAGAAATGATGCAGAAAAGTTAATCCATACTTTTGTCTCTTCTAGATTAGTCTACTGCAATGCTCTACTCTCCAGCTACCCGGATAAAGCACTAAATTAAATTCAGTTAGTGCTAACCACGGCTGCTAGAATCCTGACTATAACCCCCCAAAAATGTATTGTATTACTCCAGTACTAGCCTCTCTACACTGGCTTGCTGTTCAGGCTAGGGCTGATTTCAAGGTTTTACTGCTAACCTACAAAGCATTACATGGGCTTGCTCCTACCTCGATTTGATCATACACGTACGCTACGGTAACAAGACGCAGGCCTCCGTATTGTCCAGGGCTTTCTCCTATAGAGCTTCGTTTCTATGGAATAGTATGCCTATCCATGTGAGAGACGCAGACTCGGTCTCGACCTTTAAGTCTTTATTGAAGACTGATCTCTTCAGTACGTCCTATGATTTAGTGTAGTCTGGACCAGGGTTGCGAAGGTGAATCGCAAGACGCTGGAGCGACAAACCGCCCTTGCTGTCTCTGCCTGGCCGGCTCCCCTCTCTCCACTGGGATTCTCTACCTCTGACCTTATTACAGGGGCTGAGTCACTGGCTAACTAGTGCTCTTCCATGCCGTCCCTCGGAGGGGTGTGTCACTTTAGTGGGATTGAGTCACAGATGTGATCTTCCTGTTCGGTTTTGCGCCCCCTCGGGCTCATGCGGTGGAGTAGATCTTCGTGGGCTATACTCAGCCTTGTCTCAGGATAGTAAGTTGGTGGTCTGTTGATATCCCTCTAGTGGTGTGGGGGCTGTGATTTGGCAAAGTGGGTGGAGTTATATCCTACCTGGTTGGCCCTGGCTACAGTGTCCCCCGACACACCCGTCTCAGCCTCCAGTATCTATGATGCAATAGTCTATGTGCCTCGGGGCTAGGGTCAGTCTGTTATATCTGGTGTAATTCTCCTGTCTTATCTGGTGTCTTGTGTGAATTTAAGTATGCTCCCTATAATTCTCTCTCTCTCCATCTCTCCCTCCCGGAGGACCTGAGCCCTAGGATCATGCCTCAGGACAACCTGGCCTGACGACTTCTGGCTGTCCCCAGTCCACTTGGTCATGCTGCTGCTCCAGTTTCAACTGTTCTGCCTAGGGCTATGGAATCCTGACCTGTTTACCGGACATGTTACCTTGTCCCGGGCCTGCTGTTTTCAACTCTTTCTCTCTACCGCACCTGCTGTCTCAACCTCTAAATGCTCGGCTATGAAAAGCCAACTGACATTTATTCCTGAGGTACTGACCTGTTGCACCCTCTACAACCACTGTGATTATTATTTGACCCTGCTGGTCATCTATGAACGTTTGAACAGCTTGAAGAACAATCTGGTCTTAATGGCCAAATACTCTTATAATCTCCACCCGGCACAGCCAGAAGAGGACTGGCCACCCCTCAGAGCAGTGTTCCTCTCTAGGTTTCTTCCTAGGTTCCTGCCTTTCTAGGGAGTTTTTCCTAGCCACCGTGCTTCTACATCTGCATTGCTTGCTGTTTGGGGTTTTAGGCTGGGTTTCTGTATCGCACTTTGTGACATCTGCTGATGTAAAAAGGGATTTATAAATCAATTTGATTGATTCACTAAGTCCAGTATGTGAACTTGTATCCCATGAAAGACAAGTGTGTAGTCACTGTTGCTCACTGTATCTTTGAACAGTAAATCAGTCCAATTTAATCAACAAATTTGATAGTCAGTTGAAAAAAGGTTAAGTGTACAAGACTGTTTACATATCCCACTGGGCACACCATGTCATTTCAACGTGGATAATTGTGGAAGATTTGGTTGAGACGTTGATCAATGGAATTACAAATTATATTCACCCACTCAAAAAGACATCCAAAGCAATACTGAACAAAAATATAAACGCCAACATGCAACAATTTTAAAGATTTTACTGATTTACAGTTCACATAAGGAAATAAGTGAATTTAAATAAATAAATGAATTCACATGACTGGGAAAGGGCACAGCCATGGGTGGGTCTTGGAGGGCATAGGCCCACCCTCTTGGGAGCCAGGCCCACCCACTGGGGAGTCAGGCCCAGCCAATCATATTGAGTTTTTTCCCACAAAAGGGCTTTATTACAGACAGAAATACTCCTCAGTTTCATCAGTTGTTCTGGGTGGCTGGTCTCAGACGATCCCACAGGTGAAGAAGCTGGATGTTGAGGTCCTGGGCTGGCGTGGTTACACGTGGTCTGTGGTTGTGAGGCAGGTTGGACATACTGCAATATTCTCTAAAATGACATTGGAGGAGGCTTATGGTAAAGAAAAGAACATTAAATTATCTGTCAACAGCTCTGGTGGACATTTCTGCATGTGGACATTCCTGCATTCAGCATGTGAATTGCACGCTCTCTTAAAACTTGAGACATCTGTGGCATTTTTTTAAAGCTTTTTGTGCACATGGAAAATGACAGATTTTTTTTTTTGTTTCAGCTCATGAAACATGGGGCGAACACTTTTCAAGATGCATTTATATTTTTGTTCAGTATAGATTATTTTCTTCGCTTTTAGTTCTGTGACCAATTAGATTTTTAGCTAGCTAGCTATCCCGCTGCGTTTTGACAGTCTAGCTAAGTTTGTAATTTAGAACATTAGTTTGAGAAATGGGCCAGTGTTTCATACCGGACTGCAACCATCGCTTGTCTGCAACCATTTTCCAACCTGTCCAACTACGAGAGAGCGGTGGATCAGAATGATAAGTGAAGTCGGCTAGCTACCATGCTGTTACACCAGACTGGATACGATGTCATGTGTTTCACATAGCTAGCTACATTGCTACAATATTAATCAAGTAGATGATGATATGTGTGTTTGTTGCTTTCATTTTGTATAAAGCTAGCTAACTATATTCCTTAATTTAAACAAAACAGTAGGCCGCTAAGCAAATTCCACGCTCAAACATTCCACGCCCTCTTCTCATTGGGGAGCCATGTCTAGGTCTATGTATTTGTACATCGTCAGGCATTGCCAGAAGGAAGGAAATGTAGTAAAAAAATATCAAATTAGTTAAAATTGCTAAATGACATTCATAGAATATTAAAACAACAGCAATGCGCTGGTGAGAACATTTTTGGAAATGTTTTAAATGAGTGTTTCCTCATAACATATTAATCACTACAAAGCTGATGCTAGCTAGCTAGGCACTTCCATAGACTTGACATGGCTGGTTAGCTAGCTAGCATCAGATCCTTCTGGCTAATGTCATAGACTGTATCAGTGTATCTAACATTTTTTAATAGAGAAATAGGTCTATGCACTTGTCATGTTAGTTGAGGGTACATTAGTTTACAAAATTGTCTGCTCGTGTGTATATTTGGTTGGCTTTGCTATTCAGCAAGGTGATATCTTATTGCTCCAGTTGGCAATCCATTGTCTTGAGGAGAACAGCATGACTAGCTCCCTGTCCAACTTCATAAACATTTAAAAACAATACATTATAGAAGACACCTGCTAAATTACTCACATCTAGCTAAAAAAAAACAGAAACAGATGTCTATATTTACATTAGAAGATGCAACAATTGCTCCTGAAGCAAACAGAGGATGACTTGGTAAAAGTGTGGTAGAGAGAAGCTCCTTTATCCATGGTGCTCGTTCAACATAGCATTAGGAGTCCTGCGAACATAAACAGTCATGAACATGTCCTTCTGACACCATCTTCCAAATTGATACATTTGACCTATTGGCATACTATATTAAATACGATGGGCAACATCATCACCCCCATAAACATGTCTATAGACCTTATGGAGGTTAAAGATTTCAGTCAAGCCATGATGTGAAGAAGCTATTAATCATAAATACAAAAGACATCTTTGTTGGTCTAAGTACAATATGCTGATTGAGGAGGAGTATTCATTAGACAAGTGGTGGTGGATTTCATGTGGATGGTAGTAATGGATAATGATGAATGATAGTCATCCTAGAGAATCATTCAAATGTAGTCCAGATCAGCTACACATTCTCATTTGCAAAATAATGATATACTGTACAACCCCAACACAAATGAATACATACCATGTGAAACGTAACATATCATACTAAATGGAGTTTCTCGGATTTACATACAGAATAAAATGAAATGCTCTGATAATACATTGGGTGAAATCAGGTCAGGGGTCCACAGCTGCAGTTGGACCAGCAGCACAGGATCAAATCAAATCAAATTGTATTTGTCACATGCGCCAAATACAGCAGGTGTAGATCTTAACGTGAAATGCTTCCTCACGAGCCCTTAACCAACAATGTTTTAACAAAAATAAGATATTTACTAAATAAACGAATGTAAGAAAATGTAAGTAACAATAAAATAACAATAACGAGGCTATATAAATGGGGTACCGGTACCCAGTCAATGTGTGGGCGTACAGGTTAGTGTAACAGATGTAAATCGTGCTCTCCTTGCGTTGTGTTTTGTCCAAATAAATCACATCAGCCAGTGGTCCCAGTTGAGCATCATTTATTTCTGTTGCTGTTGTTAAATAGGAAACAGCACGTTAGTTGTGCAGGGCTTAACAGTATTGATGGCTGTCGATGGCAAAATCTGTAGTATGAAGACAACTGTGTTAGCAGTGGCTTATGTGACCATTACATCGGTGCATGCTAGCTAACACACTTATTTACAGCAACCATATGCCAAAGCACATCCCAGAAAGCCCCTCAATCCCTAACAGGTACCATATACCCACACATGTATAAATCAGTAATGTACAGCAAACTTGTACACATTGTAAAATAGAAAACAGTATTCAGAACGTGACCTTCCCCTTGCATCACATTTTCATATTGGGAAGACCTGACGTTCGCGATCTCCCCCTATCTGCAAGCGGGGCAAATCACAACACGCCTTATTGTCATCAGAGTTGAACTAACCAATAAGAATGCTTGAACATTAAATACACCTTTCTTTAGAGGCAAGTGGAAACATAACCAACCCTGTTACATTAGTCAAGGTAATTGAGGTATAGTTAAGAACAAATTCTTATTTACAATGACGGCCTACTCCGGCCAAACCCGGACAGTGCTGGGCCAATTGCGCACCGCCCTATGGGACTCCCAATCACGGCCAGTTGTGATACAGCCTGGATTTGAACCAGGGTGTCTGTAGTGACACCTCAAGCACTGAGATGCAATGCCTTAGACCTCTGCACCCCTCAGGAGCCCAACAGCGTAAAAAAAGCTTGGCAGCTTGACCAGGGGCTCAGGTCGTCAGAGAGGGAGAGAGAGAAAGAGAGAGAGAGAAAAAAACATACAGTACACCAGAGAAGAAAAGCTGACCCTACTCCCTGGCACATAAGCTATTGCTGCATCATTACTGGGGACTGAGATGGGGGTTGGGAGACACTGTGTTGCTGTTCAACGGACAGGGCCAAGCAGGAAGGATTGTCTATCTGATAAAGCTAGTTAGCTTTATCAGATAGACATTTTCAGGGAAATAAGCTAATTTAGCAAGCCAATAAAATGTATATAATTGCGTTGGTTAAACATTGAAATTTAGCTATTCAAGATAGAATCTGAGAGATCAAACCTTTTTATATCTGACAGTAGCCGTTTTCTCTCTCCTCACCTGGGCAGTGCAACAGCCCGATAGAAGCAGCTGCACAGCTGATCTTCTTCCCCATCCCCTCTTGTCTAGATTCGACAGTGTGCTAGCCTGTTCGTCTCAATTTTACTAGCAAGCTAGCTAGCTAGCCAACTTGAGAAAAGAGATCTCAGATTGCTAACTAGCAAAGCCAACCAATTACACAACAAATATACAAATATACACAGAGCAAACAACCAGCCATTGTATTTCTATTAAAAATAAGCTAGCTAGCTAGTGTCGTTTTTGTAGCAATAATGCTATGTGGAAACACTCATAAAAAATATTGCCTCCATTTTTTTCCTTGCATTTCCTCCATTTTCTCCCTGCTGTAGCTTTGAAATTCTGTGAATGTCATTTAATAATGAAAAATGTTATCCATATTTAGCAACATCTCCTCCTTCTGTGAGTTGGTGAAGCATCACGACGTCCCGAAAGTCAAACTAAAGTCAAACGGAAAATAAACCCCATATGAAGTGGAATGGAATGTGGGAGGTGCCAGAATGCATTGACCCTAGTAAAGATATTCTCTGGTACTTGTGTATACATTTTAGCCAGTAGTTCTGAAAGTAGCGCTCACGAGCCAAATGTAATCCCCCAAATTTGCGTACTACATCACAAATGTGAGGATATGTGCACCACGACATTGCTCTCTATCTCTCGCTCTACTGTGTGTGCGTCTTGCAAGCTGTTACTCAAATGGCTAAGGGCTGAAGCTCATAGGCTGAATTTTTATTTGCTAGGGGGCTGGCCCACGTGGGGGTAAATGTAGGAAAAATGTCACCGCACAGCTTTCAGAAAACAGTTGCTTTCAAACTAGGGATTTTCGTGGCTAATTGAGGTAAGGCATTAATTCTGCTCATAGATGATGCATGTATGAACTATTCATTAACACATCCAGCCCAAAGCGGGAGGTTTAAAAATACTTACTAGTTGCCAAAGTACCGGAGCATGTCTTTAATGTAAAAGTATGTCACCAAGTACTGGCATTGTATTTCAGATGAGCTGACAGGAGGTCAAATATTAGGGACTCAAGGATTTACAGCTAACATTTTCCATCTGGCAAAGCCGAATGACAGTTTACAATTGGCTCATTCATCCCCCTCCTCTCCCCTGTAACTATTCCCCAGGTCGTTGCTGCAAATGAGAACGTGTTCTCAGTCAACTTACCTGGTAAAATAACGGTAAAATAAAATTAAAATAAATAAAAATAAAAATGACCTGTATGGTTCAACCGTAAAACATATAAGCCAGTCACAGCATACCCAGCAGTGCCTCCGCAAGCAAGTGCTGCCACAACAGTGGCTGAAGAGCTGGCAAACACTTCCACAGGCTCTGACATAAATAACCCACCACTGCAGGTTTGTTGCCAACCACTGGAGGAAACTCAAAGGGAGTTGAAGGCCTTAAAGGATAAGCAGGGGTATTTCAGGTAGAGGTACTCTGCTTCTCCACTGTCAGATGACGTAATTAGGATGGAGACAAGAACCTGACAAGAACATGTTCCTAACTGTTATCAGTTCTATTCAGCGTTTTAAAGATCCCATTGTGTACATTGGTAAGTAGAGGGCACAGGGGCTGTCTCTTGAGGACCAAGTTTTCATTGCCCTCATGAAGTTGTGTCAGAAGAACACCAATTTGCATTTGGCCAGTACACCTTCCGTTGTAGCACTAACACCATTAGTAGTGTAATCATCACTCTTATTCATGTGCTCCATAAGCTGTTGTTCGAAAACATCATGAACACAGTTCCAAACAAAGAGAAGAATGCAACATGTATGCCTTCTTCTTTAAACATTTTAGAATGGTCATTGACTGTACCGACATAGAAATTGCCAGTCAAATGGATCAGCAGAAATATACATACTCAACCTACAGAGGGATGCACTCATTCATGCTCTTATTGGGGGTCGCTTCAAATGTAGGGATAACATACTGCAGCAATTTGTTTCCTGGCTCCGTGTCCGATAAGGCTATTGTGCAGGAGAGTGGAGTGTTAGATCATTTTAAGTCTGGAGATTTAATCCTGGCTGACAAAGGGTTCCCTCATCCAAGGAATAATGCCTGAGGGAGTTTCGGTGAACGTACCTCCCTTCCTCAGCCAGGGAAAGATTACAAGGAATCGAATCCATGTCAAAAGGGCAAATGCAAGATTGAAGGATTTCAGAATCCTGAGATTTATCCTAGTATATCTCAAAAGCCATACTAATGTACTTGTACAGGTCTGTTGTGCGTTGGTTAATCTACACAATCCCCTCATCAGAGATTGCAGTTGATAGAAATGAGTAGTGCAGCTTTACCAGCCTGTCCTCTCTGCTGTCATCTCCAGCCTGTCCTCTCTGTTTTCATCACCAGTTTGTCCTCTTGGCTGTTAACCCCTTTGCTGTCAGGAAACCCTCAGAATCCTCTGGTCTCCTAGTGACCAATTGAAAAGCCTTTGCTGTCATCACCTGTGAGAACATCATTCATGTAAGCTGTGTACTTTATTGATTGTTTAATTTCTGTATTTTCATATTTACTGTGAACAGTACTTTGTGTAGCCTGTTAATAATCCCATTACTGTTATTTGTTTTACAGTTAAAGCAAAGCTAGAACCTGCCACCCCCCTCTGCTGTATGGGTGACCAATGGAAAACCTCTGCTGTCCGAGTGACAAATGGAAACCCCCTGCCTTTACTGTCATCACCAGTGAAAACTTCAATAAGTTAAGCTGTATGTATTGACAAGATTGGTTGTAAATTGAAATGTGCATCGTCATCTCTACTATGAACTTCACTTCAAATGAAATCTTATTGGTCACATACACATATTTAGCAGATGTTATTGCGGGTGTAGCAAAATACTTGTTTTCCTAGCTCCAATAGTTCAGTAATAACTAACAATTCACAACAATACACACAGGTCCCCTTTGGGCTCTGTCCCACCTGGCCAACATCATGTGAAATTTCAGAGCGCGAAATTCAAAATACAAAATTCGTAATATTAAACATTCATGAAAATACAAGTGTCTTACATCGCTTAAAAGCTTAACTTCTTGTTAATCCAGACGCTTTGTCAGATTTCAAAAAGGCTTTATGGCGAAAGCACACCATGCAATTATCTGAGGACAGCGCCCCCCGTACAAAAGCATTACAAACATTTTCCAAACATGCAGAGGCGTCACGAAAGTCTGAAATAGCGATAAAATAAATCACTTACCTCTGAAGATCTTCCTCTGTTTGCAATCCCAAGGGTACCAGCTACATAACAAATGGTCGTTTTGTTCGATAAAGTCCTTCTTTATATCCCAAAAAAGTCAGTTTAGTTGGCGCGCTTGACTCAGTAATCCACCGGTTTCCCTCGTTCATAATGCATACAAATGAATCCCGGAAGTTACCAATAAACTTCGTCCAAACAAGTCAAACAACGTTTCTAATCAATCCTCAGGTACCCTAATATGTAAATAATAAAATTTAAGACGGAGAATAGTATGTTCATTACCGGGGATAAATAACAAAGTGCGCGCCCTCACCGACGCGCACCACAATACTACAGCCAAAATGGGAGCCACCTAGAAAAACTTCGAGCTCATATTTCAAAAAACAAGCCTGAACTCTTTCTAAAGACTGTTGACATCTGCTGGAAGCCCTAGGAACTTCAATCTGGGAGGTATTCCATTGATATTCCCATAGACAGGCATTTTAAATGGTGTCACCTCCCCCCCAAAAATTCTGGATGGATTCTCCTCGGGTTTTTGCCTGCTATATCAGTTCTGGTATACTCACATACTGTATATACACCTGTTCTGAAAGGCCAATGAGTCTGCAACACCACTAAGCAAGCGGCACCACCAGGCAAGCGACACCATGAAGACCTAGGAGCTCCCCAAACAGGTCATGGACAAAGTTGTGGAGAAGTACAGATCAGGGTTGGTTTATAAAAAAATGTCAGAAACGTTGAACTTCCCACAGAGCACCATTAAATCCATTATTAAAAAATGGAAAGAATATGGCACCACAACAAACCTGCCAAGAGAGAGGGCCGTCCACCAAAACTCATGGACCAGGCAAGGAGGGCATTAATCTGAGAGGAAATAAAGAGACCAACGATAACGCTGAAGGAGCTGCAATGCTCCACAGCGGAGATTGGAGTATCTGTCCGTAGGATCACTTTAAGCCATACACTCCACAGAGCTGGGCTTTACGTAAGAGTGGCTAGAAAAAAAAACATTGCTTAACTTCTTGTCAATAGGGGGAGCTGTTAGCACTTTGTAATAATGACGTTCCCAAATTAAACTGCCTCGTACTCAATTCTTGCTCGTACAATATGCATATTATTATTACTATTGGATAGAAAACACTCTCTAGTTTCTAAAACCGTTTGAATTATATCTGTGAGTGAAACAGAACTGGACTTAGAGCAATTTTCCTATGTGGATGTTAGAATGCCAAATTTTGCAAGCTGCTCTGAGACCTGTGTATAAATCTACCTGTCTTCTATTGGTTGAGATGCACTGCATACGCCTTCCCCTGGATGTTAGCGAATAGGGAGACTTGAAATGGAGTCTCTACGTAGATCTGAAATGTTATAAATCACTTGGCAAAGACATGTCTGTTCTTTTCCCTCTTCGCTCTGACGCACTGAGGACCTTGGCATATTGTACTAGAACCATCGGTTATAGCTCTTAGAAATTTCCGGCTGTGTTTTTATTCGATATAGGCTTTAAAGACATCATAATCTTGTTATTTTAAACCGAATTATATCCGTTTATGTCAGTATATTGCGATTTTCGGGTATTTCATTTCCTGGCGTTCTAGGGGGTTGGGTATCTCTCTCTCACATGCTAATGTTTACTGCTAATTGCAACGTTGAAGAGGACGTTATACAACCTAGCAACGATTCTTTTGGACAAAGGACACCTTTCCCAAGATTCTGATGAGAGTTCATCAAAAAGTAAGAACTATTTATGCTGATAATTCGTTGTTCTGTTGAAAAAAGTCAAATGCATAAGCCGCCATTAATTGCAGTGCAGCCTCGCTTTAACGCACGCTGTATTTTTAAGTAACGTTAATTTAAAAACTGTAACACAGCGATTGCATTAAGAACTAATTTGTCTTTCAATTGCTGTCCAACCTGTATTTTTTAGTCAAGTTTTGGAATAGTTACTGATTAGAATAGGTGCCTCTCCAAAGATTTCTCCTGACATTTTCTGGGCAGCTTTGCAACTTTTCTCATTGTATAACCACGATTTGTGCCGTTAAATATGCACATTTCCGAACAAACTCTATATGCATTGTGTAATATGATGTTATAGGACTGTCATCTGAAGAATTCTGGGAAGGTTAGTGAAAAAATTAATATATTTTGGTGGTTTATACGTTATTGCTATTTTTGCCTTGAATCAATGCTGTTGTGATGTTTGCTATTGTGGTAAGCTAATATAACGCTATATTGTGTTTTCGCTGTAAAACACTTAGAAAATCTGAAATATTGTCTGGATTCACAAGATCTGTGTCTTTCATCTGCTGTACGCTGTGTATTTTTAAGAAATGTTTTATGATGATTAATTAGGAAATACACGATGGTCTCTGTAGTTATTCTAGTTGCTTTGGTCAGAGTTGTGATGGTGGCTGCAATGGTAAACTATGATTTATACCTGAAATATGCACATTTTTCTAACAAAACATACGTATTGTATAGCATATGTTATCAGACTGTCATCTGATGAAAGTGTTTGGTTATTGGCTATTTATATCTTTATTTGGTCGAATTTGTGATAGCTACTGATGCAGTAAGAAAAGGGTGGAGTAAAAAAAGTGGTGTCTTTTGCTAACGTGGTTAGCTAATAGATTTACATATTGTGTCTTCCCTGTAAAACATTTAAAAAATCAGAAATGATGGCTGGATTCACAAGATGTGTATCTTTCATCTGGTGTCTTGGACTTGTGATTTAATGATATTTAGATGCTACTATTTACTTGTGACGCTATGCTAGGCTATGCTAGCCAGCTTTTTTTACTGATGGGGTGCTCCCGGACCCGGGTTTGTGAGGAAGTAGAGGTTAAAGAAAAAAAGAAGCTAACACGTTTGGTGTTCGCCAAAAGGCATGTGGGAGACTCCCCAAACATATGGAAGAAGGTACTCTGGTCAGATGAGACTAAAATTGAGCTTTTTGGCCATCAAGGAAACACTATGTCTGGCGCAAACTCAACACCTCCCATCGCCTCAAGAACACTATCCCCACAATGAAGAATGGTGGTGGCAGCATCAAGCTGTGGGGGTGTTTTTCATTGGCAGGGACTGGGAAACTGGTCAGAATTGAAGGAATGATGGATGGCGCTAAATACAGGGAAATTCTTGAGGGAAACCTGTTTCAGTCTTCCAGAGATTTGAGACTGGGATGGAGGTTCACCTTCCAGCAGGACAATGACCCTAAGCATACTGTTAAAGCAACACTTGAGTGGTTGAAGGGGAAACATTTAAATGTCTTAGAATGGCCTAGTCAAAGCCCAGACCTCAATCAAATTGATAATCTGTGTTATAACTTACAGATTGCTGTACACCAGCGTAACCTATCCAACTTGAATGAGCTGGAGGAGTTTTGCCTTGAAGAATGGGCAAAAATCCCAGTGGCTAGATGTGCCAAGCTTATAGAGACATATACCCCAAGAGACTTGCAGCTGTAATTGCTGCATTAGGTGGCTCTACAAAGTATTTACTTTGGGGGGGTGAATAGTTATGCACGCTCAAGTTTTCAGTTTATATGTCTTATTTCTTGTTTGTTTCACAAGAAAAAATATTTTGCATCTTCAAAGTGGTAGGCGTGTTGTGTAAATCAAATGATACAAACCCCCCCAAAATCTATTTAAATTCCAGGTTGTAAGGCAAAAAAATAGGAAAAATGCCAAGGGGGGTGAATACTTTCGCAAGCCACTGTATAGCCTAATGTTAGCTAGCTAGCTCGCTAGCTTTAGCTTTAGCTACCTGCATATTCATACTGCAGCTATGACAATGTTTGTATTGGTAGTAGTATGAGTTGGGATTATTCCGGTTCATTGTTTAGCTAGCTATATGTCTAAACAAAAGACTCCAATTCAGCCGGATTATTACATGACCCATCAAATTAGCCAGGTGTGTCTGGGTGTAATTACGGCCATCTGTTGTATTTCATGAACATGTGTACATGTCTAGACAATAGTGACCCATCCACTTAGCCAGATGTGGCTTGGGGATGGTTATAGCATTTCCTTCACATGACCCATCAATTTAGTGTGTCGGGTAAGTGTCATCTAATAATGATCAAATATTTTTTTCTGGGCACTTTTTGTTTTTGATATTGCTACTACGCAAGTAACTACTTCACTGTAACATTGTCACCTGTATCCTGTGCATGTGACAAATAAACGTAGATATTATTTGATATAGCGTGTGTTTACCACATGGCCTAACATTTGAATCCTTAACAAGATGGGTGGGGCTAAGGCTTCAGAGGGTGTGAACGATGCTGAATGGGTGTAGACAAAGAAGAGCTCTCCAGTGGGTGTACCAAAACATTCAAGAGCCATTTTCTCAAAAGTGGGGTTACAAGTTTATCAACTTTCAAAGCAGAATTACTTTTCCATTGTTCCTCAACTGCAGTGTATGCTATACAATTTTCTAGCCTGGAGTTTCTACTTTTATCCAATGTAAAAAACACAATTTGAAATTTTGCTGAATCGAGGCGGTCGGTCACATATTTCAGTCTTCTGTGATGTATATACAGTGTAATGTTGGGATGCAAATTCAAAATGTTATACATTTCAGCTCTATATCTGACATACAGGTGTCTTCTTTTTTGTAAGCCCATACCCATGTGTGTGAGTGTATATCTTTGTTTCAAAGTAGATTTGTTTAAGACGATCAAGAAACACTCTTTGTGAACCTGATTTAGCCCACTGCAGTAAATGGATAAGCTTCCAAGACTCATCATTAGAGATGGGGATGATGATGGCCTGCTTTGTTTTCCAAACAACAAAGAAGCAGGAGTCCCTCTGTGTTAGGTCTAGCTTCCCCTGGACCTGGTGCCAGTACAGGTGTTTTTATTTTAGACAGAAGGTCCACCCTCCTCCCGAATACAGATCTCCCTGTTCTTTACTGCCTCCAAAATGGTGAGATCCCTCTCCCGGTATGGACACTTCACCTCCATAACTGCAGTTGTTCCCACCAGACGTCGGGAGAGCCCCACAATCGCCGAATTGGTAAGCCATAACCTCCATCATTGTGGCAGACTCAAACTGCTTTGTCCCCACACACGCAATGGACACTCCCCACTGCACTTTCAGCAAGCCGTCCAGAGACTGCTGTCCGAGTACTCTGTGCAAGAGGGATGGGGTGACACGCTTTGCCCTCAGCACAACACCAAAGCTACTAGCAGTCAGTCTACCTCTTAGGAAGGCGTGCCAACCGGGGTTGTCAAACTGGCCCACTGTTGCTCATCTGTCATCTGCCTACCCCTTGAGATGGCGGAGTGGCCCTGATGCGCCATATGTGCCACAATGTTCTAAAAATGTTCTAAAAAAACAAGGGCAGGGGAGGTTCATGCTACTGTTCTGGCTAAGGTGCGAGGAGCTAGGATAATCCAGGGAACCTTCCGTGGAGTCTGTCAGTGGTTTAAAGATAATCATCTGACAAGCGAAAGTGGATTATATGTCCTCACTGGGGGGGAGGGGGGGGCTCCTGTGCCGATTTGACCTGTTTGGTGGATGCAGGCTTCCTCTATTGTCATTCCACATCAGTTATGGTTGGCTGATGTTGTGAAAAACAAATACAAAAAGTACAGCAGCATGACTACATCTGTAGTCACCTCATGGACATTGTGTTCCAAGCTAGAGGTTAATATTTTGTTTAAATGACCAGGGCCTTTATTCACAAGGCATTTTACAATAGGATTGCTGATCTAGGATCAGTTCAGCTTTTAGGTCATAATGAATGATATGATATGTACAGTTGGAGACCTAATCCTTGATCAACACTCCTACTCAAAAAGACACTTTGTTAATATGGGCCTAGACCTGCACAACCCACTTCAACACAGCTATGGCGGAAAGAATTTTCGTAGTGGTTTAGTAGAGCATTTTTGCTAACCCTAACCTTTTTGCCGAACCTTAACCTAATTCTCCTAGCCTGCTACGTTAATTCTTCTAGCCTGCTGCGTAACTTCTCCAAACCTGCTACGAAAAAGTCACTTCCGGTCTTAGCTGTATCGAAGTGGCCTGTTTTTAGGGAATCTCAGCAGAAAAGGTGGGTAAATAATATTCACCAAAATAAAAAGGTGGGTAAACTAAGTTTACGTTGGGTTCATCCTTCACTACATCACTGTGTCCCATGGGTACACAATCACTAGTGCCCTATGACTGACTATATGTCACTAAGTGTTCTTTGCTCACTAACTTATCCAGCTAACGTTAGCTACACTCACCAACACCCAATAGGTCTTGTCCTTCATACTGGCCCTGATCGAATCGGTAAGCTGACCATCACACACACTGCACTGCTCCAGAAATGCACAGACTTGAAGTGGTTCTCTCCCCTCTGAACACTTCGACCTTTGCCATTAAAATAGAACCTGAGGTGACTTATGGACACAGAAGACATACAGCTGAAGTTGGAAGTTTACATACACCTTAGCCAAAAACATTTAAACTCAGTTTTTCACAATTCCTGACATTTAATCCTCGTAAAAATTCCCTGTCTTAGGTCAGTTAGGATCACCACTTTATTTTAAGAATGTGAAATATCAGAATAATAGTAGAGAGAATGATTTATGTCAGCTTTGATTTATTTTATCACATTCCCAGTGGGTCAGACGTTTACATACACTCAAATAGTGTTTGGTAGCATTGCATTTAAATTGTTTCACTTGGGTCAAACGTATCGGGTAGCATTCCACAAGCTTGGGTGCATTTTGGCCCATTCCTCCTGACAGAGCTGGTGTAACTGAGTCAGGTTTGTAGGCCTCCTTGCTCACACATGCTTTTTCAGTTCTGCCCACAAATGTTCTATGGGATTGAGGTCAAGGCTTTGTGATGGCCACTCCAATACCTTGACTTTGTTGTCCTTAAGTCATTTTGCCACACCTTTGGAAGTATGTTTGTGGTCATTGTCCATTTGGAAGATCCTGTTGCGACCAAGCTTTAACTTCCTGACTGATGTCTTGAGATGTTGCTTCAATATATCCACATAATTGTCCTCCCTCATGATGCCATCTATTTTGTGAAGTGCACCATGTGCTTCACGGTTGGGATGGTGTACTTCGACTTGCAAGCCTCCCCCTTTTTCCTCCAAACATAACGATGGTCATTATGACCAAACAGTTGCATTTTTGTTTCATTAGACCAGAGAACATTTCTCCAAAAAGTACAATCTTTGTCACCATGTGCATTTGCAAACCGTAGTCTGGCTTTTTTATGGCGGTTTTGGAGCAGTGGGTTCTTCCTTGCTGAGCGGCCTTTCAGGTTATGTCGATATAGATACTTTTGTACCTGTTTCCTCCAGCATCTTCACGGTCCTTTGCTGTTGTTCTGGGATTGATTTGCACTTTTTGCACCAAAGTATGTTCATCTCTAGGAGACAGAACGCGTCTCCTTCCTGAGTGGTATGACGGTTGCGTGGTCCCATGGTGTTTATACTTGCGTACTATTGTTTGTACAGATGAACGTGATACCTTCAGGCGTTTGGAAATTTCTCCCAAGGATGAACCAGACTTGTGGAGGTCTACAATTCTTTTTCTGAGGTCTTGGCTGATTTCTTTAGATTTTCCCATAATATCAAGCAAAGAGGCACTGAATCTGAAGGTAGGCTTTGAAATACATCCACGGGTACACCTCCAATTGACTCAAATGATGTCAATTAGACTATCAGAAGCTTCTAAAGCCATGATATCCTTTTCTGGAATTGTCCAAGCTGTTTAAAGGCACAGTCAACTTAGTGTATGTAAACATCTGACCCACTGGAATTGTGATACAGTGAATTATAAGTGAAATAATCTCAATAAACAATTGTTGGAAAAATTACTTGTTTCATGCAGAAAGTAGATGTCCTAACCGACTTGCCAAAACTATAGTTTGTTAACAAGAAATTTGTGGAGTGGTTGAAAAACGAGTTTTAATGACTCCGACCTAAGTGTATGTAAACTTCCGACTTCAACTGTACGTGTTAATGTTTGTGATATTGCAGCTCCTATATTTGGATATCAGGAGCTGTTGGCGAAAAGTTAGGAAAAAAAATCATAGACTGAAACGAATACATCAGATGACAAATATTTAAGGAGAGCGAACGATATAGAATCCTGAAATACGGTGTAACTGAATCCCAAAAATGAATAGTGAAGTCACTTCTAGACAAGGTAGAATCCTCCTCCTCACCACTCTATTCTATTGGTCGAAGGAAGAGCCTCGTGGTTAATTGAGTTAGTCTTGGGATTGGAGTGACTGCAGGTGCCTTGTGCTGACAGACAAAATAATAATCGAGCTCTCTCCCTAAAGTTGTAGCACAAGTCCAATAAACCTTGAAGTCTTATAACATGGAGCAGCATTGTTCCTGGTCATCATTCATACTATCGGTCTTACACAACCAATGACAAACACATTTAATTTAGACACAAGAAACCAAATATATATTAGAATTTGTTCATATATGAAAAGAGTGTGCAGACTCACCATGTGCCCCCTATCCCCACCACCGTCACCTGGAGACCTCTGATGGGTCAGATGCCAGACACGGTGCCAGACACTTCTGTGACACGGTGCCAGACACAGTGCCAGGCAAAAAGCAACAAACTGGTTGTGCTGGAGGTGGACGAGGCGGTCAACACTACCTTTGTGTGTGAGGGCTGGATTGAAGGCTCCTCAAAATATGTCCTTGGAAAGACCGGATCATCTTCATGAAATTGTTGCACTGTAAGCTGACCAACCATTTTCATGATTTGAATGTACTGTATTTTCCATTGAGCTCATATACAGTGGGGCAAAAAAGTATTTAGTCAGCCACCAATTGTGCAAGCTCTCCCACTTAAAAATATGAGAGAGGCCTGTAATTTTCATCACAGGTACACTTCAACTATGACAGACAAAATGAGAAAAAAAAAATCCAGAAAATCACATTGTAGGAATTTTAATGAATTTATTTGCAAATTATGTTGGAAAATAAGTATTTGGTCAATAACAAAAGTTTATCTCAATACTTTGTTATATACCCTTTGTTGGCAATGACAGAGGTCAAATGTTTTCTGTAAGTCTTCACAAGGTTTTCACACACTGTTGCTGGTATTTTGGCCCATTCCTCCATGCAGATCTCCTCTAGAGCAGTGATGTTTTGGGGCTGTTGCTGGGCAACACGGACTTTCAACTCCCTCCAAAGATTTTCTATGGGGTTGAGATCTGGAGACTGGCTAGGCCACTCCAGGACCTTGAAATGCTTCTTACGAAGCCACTCCTTCGTTGCCCGGGCGGTGTGTTTGTCATGCTGAAAGACCCAGCCACGTTTCATCTTCAATGCCCTTGCTGATGGAAGGAGGTTTTCGCTCAAAATCTCACGATACATGGCCCCATTCATTCTTTCCTTTACACGGATCAGTCGTCCTGGTCCCTTTGCAGAAAAACAGCCCCAAAGCATGATGTTTCCACCCCCATGCTTCACAGTAGGTATGGTGTTCTTTGGATGCAACTCAGCATTCTTTGTCCTCCAAACACGACGAGTTGAGTTTTTACCAAAAAGTTATATTTTGGTTTCATCTGACCATATGACATTCTCCCAATCTTCTTCTGGATCATCCAAATGCTCTCTAGCAAACTTCAGACAGGCCTGGACATGTACTGGCTTAAGCAGGGGGACACGTCTGGCACTGCAGGATTTGAGTCCCTGGAGGCGTAGTGTGTTACTGATGGTAGGCTTTGTTACTTTGGTCCCAGCTCTCTGCAGGTCATTCACTAGGTCCCCCCGTGTGGTTCTGGGATTTTTGCTCACTGTTCTTGTGATCATTTTGACCCCACGGGGTGAGATCTTGCGTGGAGCCCCAGATCGAGGGAGATTATCAGCGGTCTTGTATGTCTTCCATTTCCTAATAATTGCTCCCACAGTTGATTTCTTCAAACCAAGCTGCTTACCTATTGCAGATTCAGTCTTCCCAGCCTGGTGCAGGTCTACAATTTTGTTTCTGGTGTCCTTTGACAGCTCTTTGGTCTTGGCCATAGTGGAGTTTGGAGTGTGACTGTTTGAGGTTGTAGACAGGTGTCTTTTATACTGATAACAAGTTCAAACAGGTGCCATTAATACAGGTAACGAGTGGAGGACAGAGGAGCCTCTTAAAGAAGAAGTTACATGTCTGTGAGAGCCAAAAATCTTGCTTGTTTGTAGGTGACCAAATACTTATTTTCCACCATAATTTGCAAATAAATTCATAAAAAATCCTACAATGTGATTTTCTGGATTTTTCTAATTTTGTCTGTCATAGTTGAAGTGTACCTATGATGAAAATTAAAGGCCTCTCTCATCTTTTTAAGTGGGAGAACTTGCACAATTGGTGGGTGACTAAATACTTTTTTGCCCCACTGTATAAATTACAATGCATTGTCATTAAACAAATTGTTGTTATATTCCTTTTCAGAAAAGTAGTGCCTATGTATGAACGTTCTGTGAAAATGTCTTAGATACAATAAAATAAAACATTTCTAAATACAAAAAGAATCCTAATATAAAGAACGCTTTTCCTTTATCTTTCCTGAGTCTACTAGTTACACACATATTGTCATTTCTTGTGATGCAATTTCTTGTGACGCACTGGGCAAAACCCGGTTGAATCAACGTTGTTTCCACGTCATAAAAAATATATATGTGATGACGGTGAATCAAAGTGCACAACGGATTGAATTTGCAAAACGTCATTCTTTTATTTTTTTATACCTAATTCAATGAAATGATGGCATTTTCTTATTATTTCACGTTGAATTCAAGTTAGTTGACAACTCAACCAAGTGTAAATTAAAATTAGATGTTGAAATTATGTCTTTGCCCAGTGCGTAAGCTACAGTACGTAGGTGGTTGGATACACAATGCTGCTCACGCTGCTCACAATGCTGCTCAAGCATTCAAAACATATTTACTTATTCCATTCAACTGTGTCGGAAAGATTCTGTTTTTCATCTTCAGCACATCGACCCATTGTGACCCATTTTTTTTTTATGTCTATTGTTTGAATTTGGCTGTGGTAACTATTATTTTAAGCAGCAAGGGAGGGCCCCATGAGCTCGTGGGGAATTGCTTGTGCTGGTTCAAACAGCCAGCTTTAAGAGCGAGCGTCAGAAGCAGCATTGGAAATCACAACACAAATCGAATGTTCTCCTAGCGTTTCTAATGAGCTCATGCCCTGCTTCCACAGAGCTCAGAGCTGACGGCTGCTGGGGAGACAGTTTGGCACATACAGTCTCTTTCAATTTAAGTTCTTACAAGTGTAAGGTTTTCTCCACCAAAAAGGTGGAGGCCAGAGTACAAGTTGTTGGCCTAAATTGAAGTATCTGTTTTGCCTGTGTCTCAAATGACGCCCTATTCCCCTATATAGTGCACTATTTTGGTAGAGCAGACTCAATTATATCAGTAATACACAGTAGACATGCTAATGAAAGTGTCCGTGGAGGAGCGTTTAGCATGCTAATGAAAGTGTCCGTGGAGGAGTGTTTAGCATGCTAATGAAAGTGTCCGTGGAGGAGCGTTTAGCATGCTAATGAAAGTGTCCGTGGAGGAGCGTTTAGCATGCTAATGAAAGTGTCCATGGAGGAGCGTTTAGCATGCTAATGAAAGTGTCCGTGGAGGAGCGTTTAGCATGCTAATGAAAGTGTCCGTGGAGGAGCGTTTAGCATGCTAATGAAAGTGTCCGTGGAGGAGCGTTTAGCATGCTAATGAAAGTGGCCGTGGAGGAGCGTTTAGCATGCTAGTGAAAGTGCCCGTGGAGGAGCGTTTAGCATGCTAATGAAAGTGTCCGTGGAGGAGCGTTTAGCATGCTAATGAAAGTGCCTGATGAAGAAGCATAAAAACAATCAACCACCAAACACTCCACCGTAATCTCCTGAAAATCACGACGGCCCACAGAAGTTCAGTATATTCATCAGTGTCTGTGTGTGTGTGTGTGTGTGTGTGTGTGTGTGTGTGTGTGTGTTTGTGTGTGCATGATCTTCTCTCCACTTTGTGTGTATTGTGTCAGAGTGAGGGTAATCTATTGTATGTAATGGAGTGATACAATCAGTTCGGGACACTTAGAAAACCAATTCACAATGCGACACTGTGTCTTGCAAAATCACAACGTTAAATGTTACAATCTGATTTCGCACAACACGTTGTCGCAGTATGTGTAACAGTATTTGTTATTTTCTACCCTAAAGCTTTATTTGATTTCGGGAGGTGGTGTGTGGAGTATTTCTCCTTCGAGTGTTCAGAGACCAATCTGCAGTCTCTCCCTGGATGTAGCCTGTATGAGTATTTCAGATCAGATTAAAGGTCTCCGTTTAGCTCTCTGGGGTAGAAAACCACTGACGTCCATCCATCTCCATGCCGCCGACACCTCTAAATCCCCCAGAACACAGCATACTAGCTGATGTTTGATTAGACCCCTGTAGCGCTCTCCTCAGGGGAGTGTCAGTCCAACATGAGGAATGACCCAGTATTTATCGGTTAGGGCCTGAAGAGGAATGCTGGTGGTTGGCTGGAAGGTGACGTTATAACGATGCCTGGAGAATGTTTTTCACTGTTTGATGTGTGTCATGTCCTTGATCTGGGGAATGATGGGAAATCAATAGTGAACTCATCTAATCTGGGGAGAAATACACTCGCAGCCCCTGTAGATCTGTCATAATGTTCCTACCGCCTGGAACAGCTACATCACATCAGTCTAGCTGGGCCACTGAAGAAGTGCTCGGGTGTGCCCCAAAAATGGCACCCTATTACATAGTGCAAGGTCTGTTAAAGTATGGGTTGGACCCAAAGTGGGCCCTAGGCATTTGAGAGGTAGGTTGTGAGTTATGATCTACATCTATAATGACACATGATTTCTTCTTCCTTTGAGTCTTCAGAGGACAATCAATTTCTCACTTGGGTTTCTCAAGCTGAAAACGTTTAAGTTGACTTCTTACCATATAAGTGCAATATATAGGGAATAGAGTGCCATATGGGACTTAGCCCTAGTGTGCAACAGGCATTATGAACACTACTAATGTACACTGTGTTCTTGCAGTACAGACTGAAGTGGTCCGCATATTGTTATTTCAATACTTCTTCGTTTACTTTTTAGATCCCATTATAGTGTTGTAGGACAGATGAGGACATTCACATGTATTAGGCTATCGAATGATAAGACAAAGAATCAGCGCTGGATGGAGTTTGAGGCGAGTCATTGTTTGTTTCTGTATCTGATATCTTGGCTGATCCGTAGTCTTCGTCAGTGATCTGAATGTCAAACCACAAATAATTATGTTGATGTTTTCCCAATGCTGGCAGTGACATTAATTCCTGACCAAAACATCAAGCAAGTAACTAGAGTGTAATGAAGCACAGATAATTACTCCGGTGGGGACTGGTGGTGTGTTCCAATCAGCCAGGAGGGTAGGACAGTTCTGGGCAGACTTAAGACTAAAATCCCTATCCTCTCAGATGCATTCATAAAGCCCCAATGCTCTCAGCCACACCACACACTGAAATGTATGCCACCTCTGATGCACCTTGAAACTGTGTGGGCGAACAGCACAGTTCTTGTCACTCTGTCCCCCAACGATGCTTTGATCTTTATGCAAATCCTCAGACCTGACACTCAGAGGACTCCCAAGAGACCGCCACCCACTCGTCATTTGCCAGTCCTTTATTCTCACCTATGCTCCGTCATGGTAGTATTGCTCTGTCTTTAAACCCTGAGCCCTTTCTTATACAACCCATTTACACGACAAGAAATGAATAACCATTCAAATCTATTGAAGCTGCTTCCTATCTTGTATTGACACGTAGTGGAATTTGTTTGTGTAAGGATCGGAGACTCGGAGCGTTGTTAAATGGGATACCAGAAGTATTATAAAAACAGTTAGCAGGTATGCCCTCATCCGTCTGAGCAGTTGGCTGTGAATGCCCTCAGCCGCTAGTACAATTACGCTGTGATTTGGGTTCTGACCCTTCACAGGCTGTCCGGTCAGA
Organism: Salvelinus fontinalis; assembly: GCF_029448725.1. Lineage (NCBI taxonomy): Eukaryota > Metazoa > Chordata > Actinopteri > Salmoniformes > Salmonidae > Salvelinus > Salvelinus fontinalis. The sequence continues at coordinate 30,415,631 of NC_074694.1, forward strand.
ACAATGCTGATGCTTCTCTTTCAGGGTTTTTATTGACTTTTCACCTACACACATACTTTTGCTCATAGAACGTGAATCTTGGTGGAATAGTACTTGTGTTAATCCAAATGAATTGTGGTTCTATAAGGCAACAACATGCACAACATAACAGTATCAGTAGTGTCATAATTATGCACTATAGATGCTGTTCTATAAACTTAGCAGCATAAACATTAAACCTAAAGATGAATCTCTTGGTCACTTCACCTCTACCTACATATTACCTCGTACATTGACTACTGGTACCCCCTGTAAATAGCCTTGCTATTGTTATTTTACTGCTGCTGTTTAATTATTTGTTACTTAACCAACAATGCTTTAAGAAGAAAAATGTGTTAAGGGCTTGTAAGTAAGCATTTCACTGTTGTATTCGGTGCATGTGACAAATAACATTTGATTTGTCTGAGAGAGAGAAACCAATTACGGAGACTGACAAGATAAATATTTATGACACCCTCTCTGGCCGGTGTGAGAGCCTGCAATGCTGTGGTCTTATCTGATCTACCCCAGGGTCGTAAATTATTCTAAGCATGCTTGAGCTCCAAGACCAGTCTGGGAGGGTTCTAGAAGCTCACCCATGGCAGCGCAACAAAAGGTCACTATGGAAGCGCTACAGTAGCATGGGCATATAAAAACTGTTTTATTAGTAAACAATGACACCTATGGCAACAGGCACAATGGTATATACTATAAACAAGATACCAAGCAAAAATGTGTGTCTTTCTTAGGACAACGATAACACTGACCTGAGTGGTTGGGTGCAATGTCCAGATGCGCCTTTCCAAGTGCTCTGATTGGTTGGGAATGGCAGTGCTATGATGGGTGATGGATAACTAATGTAGGCTAAATATAAGGGCACAAGGCGAGACCCAGATGCAGACACGGGAGGCAGATGGTTTTAGTCTTTAATATTTACTTGTCAATATGGGGGCGCTGTTCCCCATTGGAAAAAATAGTGCCCAAATTAAACTGCCTCGTACTCAATTCTTGCTCGTACAATATGCATATTATTATTACTATTGGATAGAAAACACTCTCTAGTTTCTAAAACCGTTTGAATTATGTCTGTGAGTGAAACAGAACTGGACTTAGAGCAATTTTCCTATGAGGATTTGAAAATGCTGAAATCTGCTCGCTGTTCCCAGAACAGTTTTTTAATTAGCCTGTCCTCTATTGGTTGAGATGCACTGCATACGCCTTCCCCTGGGTGTCAGCGAATAGAGGGACTTGAAATGGAGTCTCTAGGCAGATCTGAAAGTTTATAAATTGCTTGGAAACGAGGTGTCCCCTCTTTTGACTCTTCGCTCTGACGCAGGGAGGATCTTGGCATGTCGTGCTAGAAGCTCCTGTTTTAGCTCTTAGATTTATCCGGCTCTTTTTATTCGATATAGGTGTTAAAGACATCATAATGTTGTTATTTTAAACTGAATTATATCAGTTTATGTCAGTATATTGCGATTTTCGGGTATTTAATTTCCTGGCGTTCTAGGGGGTTGGGTATCTCTCTCTCTCTCATGCTAATGTTTACTGCTAATTGCAACGTGGAAGAGGACGTTCTCCAACCTAGCAACGATTATTTTGGACAAAGGACACCTTTCCCAAGATTCTGATGAGAGTTCATCAAAAAGTAAGAACTATTTATGCTGATAATTCGTTGTTCTGTTGACAAATGTCAAATAATAATTCCGCCACGAATTTCGATGCGTCTCGCTTTAGCGCACGCTGTATGCTTGAAGTAACGTTAATTTTAAAAATGTAACCTAGCGATTGCATTAAGAACTAATTTGTCTTTCAATTGCTGTCCAACCTGTATTTTTTTTGTCAAGTTTATGAATAGTTTTCGATTAGAATAGGTGCCTCTCCAAGATGGCGCCGGACAGATTCCTTGAGGTTTTGGACACTATTCTCATTGTATAAGCACGATTTGTGCCGCTAAGTATGCACATTTTCGAACAAACTCTATATGCATTGTGTAATATGATGTTATAGGACTGTCATCTGAAGAACTCTGAGAAGGTTAGTGAAAAAATTAATATATTTTGGTGGTTTATACGTTATCGCTATTTTTGCCTTGAATCAATGCTGTTGTGATGTTTGCTATTGTGGTAAGCTAATATAACGCTATATTGTGTTTTCGCTGTAAAACACTTAGAAAATCTGAAATATTGGCTGGATTCACAAGATCTGTGTCTTTCATCTGCTGTACGCTGTGTATTTTTAAGAAATGTTTTATGATGAGTAATTAGCTAATACACGATGGTCTCTGTAGTTATTCTAGTCGCTTTGGTGAGAGTTGTGATAGTGGCTGCAATGGTAAACTATGATTTCTACCTGAAATATGCACATTTTTCTAACAAAACATATGCTATACAATAAATGTGTTATCAGAATGTCATCTGATGAGGTTGTTTCTTGTTTAGTGGCTATTTATATCTTTATTTGGTCGAATTTGTGATAGCTACTGATGGAGTAAAAAAATGGTGGAGTAAAGAAGTGGTGTCTTTTGCTAACGTGGTTAGCTAATAGATTTACATATTGTGTCTTCCCTGTAAAACATTTAAAAAATCAGAAATGATGGCTGAATTCACAAGATGTGTATCTTCATTTGGTGTCTTGGACTTGTGATTTCATGAACATTTTATTATATGATATCCCTGTGGCTTTAGGCTAGGCTATGCTAGTCAGCTTTTTTGATGGGGGTGCTCCCGGATCCGGGTTTGTGAGGCGTTAGAGGTTAAATCCAAAAGGGGTAGGCAAGATAATGGTTGTGGACAGGCAAAAAGTCAAAACCAGGTCAGAGTCCAAAAGGTACAGTGTGGCAGGCAGGCTCGAGGTCAGGGCAGGCAGAATGGTCAGGCAGGCGGGTACAGAGTCTAGAAAAAAGGCAATGGTCAAAACTGGGAGGACTAGTAAAAGAGAATAGAAAAGGCAGGCGCAAGGGAAAAACACACTCGTTGACTTGGAACCTACAAGACGAACTGGCACAGCAAGACAGGAAACACAGGGATATATACACCAGGGATAACAAGCAACACCTGGAGGGGGGTGAAGACAATAACAAGAACAGGTAAAACTGATCAGGGTGTGACACTAAAAAGCCAAAGGAACGGGACTCAAGGGAAACTGTGAGGGAAATTTAGGTAGAGCGGAAGGGAGCAGGACAGACTTTTTTTATACAAGTATTCTAATTTCTAATTTTATGGTTTACCCAAGGTCAAGTGCCTGTGTCCTTATCTGATTGGTGCAGGTTTGTGGAGCTGCAGTCATGAAAACAGGATTACTGCATTGTAAACGTGTAACGGCTGTCGTCTTCCTCGGACGATGAGAGGAGAGAAGGATCGGTGTACCAATACGCAGCGAGGTAAGTAGACATAAATGAATTCATTTGAAATACAAAGACGAAATACGAAAACACTTGGAAAATTACAAAATAAGAAAACGACGTAGACGAAACCTGAACATGAACTTACATAACTACACGTAGAACTCACGGACAGGAACAGACTACATCAAACGAATGAACAGCCAAAACAGTCCCGTGTGGTGCACATACACAGACACGAAAAACACAGGAGACAATCACCCACAAACAAACAGTGAGAACAACCTACCTTAATATGACTCTCAATCAGAGGAAATGCCAAACACCTGCCTCTAATTGAGAGCCATACCAGGCAACCCTTTAACCCAACATAGAAACACAACACATAGAAATGCCCACCCAGCTCACGTCCTGACCAACAAAACAAAGGATTAACACAATAACTAGGGTCAGAACGTGACAAAACGTGATGCACTGTAAACTGATTTTGCATGAATACTCATATAAAACCACATTATATGAGTCAATTTAGAATCAGGCCAAGAACTTGTGATATTAATAATGGTAAAAATGTATATTTAAATTTGCCCATGTGATAACTATGAACATGCAGAGGGCTTTAAATCAGTACGAACAAGAGACCAAGTGGGCTCCTGAGGGATGCATCGGTCTAAGGCACTGCATCTCAGTGCTAAAGGCATCACTACAGACCCTGGTTCGATTCCAGGATATATCACAACTGGCTGGGATTGGCGAGTCCCATAGGGCGGCGCACAATTGGCCCACCGTCGTTAGGGTTTGGCCGGGTAGGCCGTCATTGTAAATAAGAATTTGTTCTTAACTGACTTGCCTAGTTAAATAAAGGTAAAATAAAATCAATGGAATGAGATCAAATCTGTTGAATAAATAACAAATGTCCTCACTTCCATTAGCTTCTCCTCCCCTCTTCCCTTATTTAATGGTCTTTCCCTTGTTTCCCTGCCTCATCTTTCCTATTCCTTCTTCTTTTCTCTCTTTTCTCACAAGTCACCTAATCACTGATTTATTTGTCTGTTATCCCACATGAAAAGATACTATAGTAAGGGTATAACTACTGTAGTGTTTTTGCTGACTTTAGTGTAGTATACTGTATTATACTGTAATATTTACAGTTAACTATAGTATATACTGTATTATTTACTGTAGTGGTTTTGCGTACTATAGTATACTGTAGTTTTTTTTTTGCAGACTGTAATATACTGTAGTGTTTTTGCGGACATTACTGTAGTATTTATTATAGTGTTTTTGTTTTATTATCTTTGGCATAGAAGTGGAGTCTTTCTCCTTTAGGAAACCTACTGGATAAATACTAAAAGAGCAAATGTTCCATAATCTGTATTATCTATACTCATGTAGGTTTCTCACTTATGGGTGGGACAAATTAGGATTTGGGGATTCTACCGTTCTACCGTACAGTTTACTACACAATTCTATAGTAAGTACTGTAGTATTCTATAGTAAACCTTTGTGTATTTTTCATGTGGGAGGGATGTCAGCCTCTTTATCTCTCGTTCCCTCTCTTTCTCCTTCTCCCCCTCTCTATCTCTCCACCCCTTCCTCTCTCCCTCTTCTCTCTCTGCCCCTCTCTCTCTTTCTCTTTCTCTCTCTACCTCTCCATTCTCTCCCTTTCTCGTTCCTTCTCTCTCTGAAAGATTCATGGTGTGGCTGATGCTACAGTATATCTGTCAGGGCTGCCGCTCACTGTCACACAGGCTGTCACCATGAGCCTTGAGAACGAGGACCTATCATACCAGGGAAGGGTGGCGCCATCGTCACATAAAGCACCGATAAATCTGCTTATGATTGGTTTGATTGCAAACATAGATTCCATAAACACACACAACCACACACATACAGACACAAACACACACACTTTTGTGGCCACTTCAAAACTTCAGTGCCACCAAGAAAATGAAGGCATCACATCCAAAGGTCATCAATCGAAGATGAGTATTGGTTCAACAGCTGCACCGTTAAAATGAAGTGCTTTGTAATACCAAAACTAGTGGCAACTGAGCTGCCACCAACTTGAAGGGGACAAAACCTGAACTTTGCTGGAGAATTGAAACATATCATCCTGAGATGTTTTGAAATGTTAAATGGTGTGTTGTAATATCACTTAAGTGTTGTCCAACACTTTGCCAGGGACTGGCAGCACTGACAGAAAAGATTGAAAACACTCGTTTGGTGTTTTGAGTCCTGTATAGTGCAGAATTAGATTGGTGTATAGTGCAGAATCTTTTGGTGTAATTTTCTCTCTCTAAAAGCTAAAAAACAATGATGTTTTGAATCCCATTTAGTGCAGCATTAGATCCCTTTATCTGAAGTGTCTTAACATTACTTTATGTATTTGATCGTTTGCCATTATATACTTTTTTGGTATGCATTGTCAAGCACAGCATGCAAACGACCACACTAACTGGAGGTTGAAATGCAAGACTTAAGGATTCTGCTGGTTCCTCTTCTGCTGACAATCATGAATGTGGGAATGGGTGCTGTCCTCGTTGAACGTCAATTTGTCTGACGGTTCTGATATCTGTTCATCATGATCCATTACACCTCATGGCACGACAAGCTTAATAGCTTTTATTTCATTAAACATGCATACAACATTTGGTGAAAGAATCATAAAGTACTTTTTTTTTTAATTACCTACAAGCAACAAAAAAAGGTCACGTGGCAATATAGGAAATGCAATGTGATTAAAAGCAAAGATTTACAATGAGTTTAGTCACTCAATTTTCTCACTTTTTGGTTATCCTGATGAAAGATACTTACTTTTTGAGCAACATATTAAGTTGGATTCATTCTTCCATTATTTTGGTCAAATGAAATGACCAAATAATTGAAATGACTTGCATACATTTTTTTATATACTACGTGTTGGGGGTATTTTGACACTTATGAAATGACAGAGAGGGATACAGATAGGTAGGAGAAACAGAGTGAAAGGTTGTAGTGAGGAAGTTAACCCCGGTCTTCGGTGGGGAGAGGGGTTACCTGTCTAAGCAAGGTGTGTTGCCGCTATACCAGGGGTTCTGAACGACTTGCATTCATTTTTATAAAATAGGACTATATGTTTTTTTTTTCTTTTGTCAATTTCAATTCACGCCAGAATAATTTCTTACAGCATGGCTGTATGGTTAAGAAGGTAAAATGGCCTCCTGAGTGGTGCGGTGGTCTAAGGCACTGCATCGCCGTGCTAGCTGTGCTACTAGAGATTCTGGGTTAGAGTCCAGGCCGCGACCGGGAGACGCATGGGGCGGCGCACAATTGGCCCAGCGTTGTCTGGGTGAGAGGAGGGTTTGGCCGGCAGGGATGTCCTTATCCTATCGCGCACTAGCAACTCCTGTGGCGGGCTGGGCACAGTGCACGCTGACATGGTGTACGGTGTTTCTTCTGACAGATTGGTGCGGCGGGCTTCCGGGTTAAGTGGGCATTGTGTCAAGAGGCAGTGTAGCTTGGTTGGGTCGTGTTTCGGAGGATTCATGGCTCTCGACCTTCACCTCTCCTGAGTCCATACGAGAGTTGTAGTGATGAGACAAGACTGTAACTACCAATTGGATTCCATGAAAAAGGGGTAAAATT